>NC_051182.1:64260258-64560258 GCF_013339695.2 Rhipicephalus sanguineus
ATTGCGCGTGTCACGTCACCACCGTCGCGAATGCGCAGACTGCCCTCCTGAAAAATCAAGAGATAACGATTCGTTCCTTCGAAGGCGTTCTTTTTCTCCCAAGGATCATCGGCATCGAACTCAGGGAAAATGTGGATGCGCTAGGTTTATTTACACGCTTTCGCAGTTTTAGCAAAGTTTAGTTACACATTTTGGTCTATAGGGTGCCATTTCTGTAGGCTGATCCAATCATTCCCGGCTACTGCAACTTATGCAAAATTTATTTCGCAGGAAAACGCTGGCGGCGAACGCTAAGTGTCCCTTACTATTCGACGTACCTTATTGCATATCGGCTTTTTTTCCCACCGACTTTGTTATTTTCTTTCACGCGAAGACTCAACAGTGTCTGTTGTAAGTGCAAGTTTAATCGTGCCACGTGTGAATAACAAAGAACGCCGAGGTACTTAGAAAAGACGCTGGAACGCACATTTAGTATTGTCACGGGGTCGTGACGTCGACAAAGGCAGCAGTCGGCGTGTCGAAGATGAAACTCTTTTATTTCGCCAAACTTCTGGCCGGAAATAGAACGTCAAACTACAGCAGTACACACTGTACGCTGATAGCGACGAACAGAGCGTCGGTCGTCGATAAAACTGGACCGCGGCAACGCGTACCGGCAGTTTATACATGCGGCATCGAACATTCAAGCCTTATCACTGGTGGCCGCGTTAGTTCCAGAGTAATCTCAGCTGTTGACGTTTGCGCGCTCAAGCCTATAAGAAGATTCTAACACAATCTGGAAGGTTCCCAGGCATTAGGGCGCGCCTTGTGCAAGGCAGAGACTATGCGTGCACCGGACTTGTTAGATAAAAATAGTATATGAAACGCGCCTGGCGTTGCCCCCCTCTAAAAAAGCATCGTGCCGATGCTTGTAAGAGAACTTGGAAAGAGAATAAAAGTGCATACACAAATCAACTACAATGATAAAGAGAAAAAAGCAGAGTCCCAAGGTTCGCCAACGCGGATAAAAATGCTTAAGGCGCATTATATGGACGCTTCAGGTGGTGCGCAGCGCCGCTAAGAGGTCGTGATGCCGTCCTGGAAGCCTTCATCATAGTCTAGACCGCAGAATCGTCGAATCGCCTTTTTATGGCCCGAAGTATCGCCGAAGCAGTTTACCACTAAGTCCACGTCGGCGTATCGGCGTCCAGACCCAAACACGGTCGCCGGGCTCGCATTACACGAAGCGTCGTCGACGATTGTAACGGCGCCTGTCCGTCGTTTGCCGATTCTTGATGCGTAGGCGGTCGAGTTGTCGGGCTTCTTGGGCGCGCTGAAGGTAGAGAGTCACGTCGAGGTTTTCTTCGTCTGTGATGTTGGGTAGCATGGCATCGGGCGTCGTTGCCGGGTTCCTTCCGTATACCAACTTGTATGGCGTTCACAAGTATGGCTTGGTGGGCTAGTTGGTATTGCATCTTAAAGGCTACAGCGCACAAAGACGGGGACAACAGAAGAAAACACAGGACGAAGCGCCGAACTGCAACTGATACTTTATTCTCTGAAGGAGGAACCTTATATGCGCACATCGAGCCAATGAAAGCGATATTAGGCACAGCACCAACACGAGATAAAGTTACAACCAACCTAACACTCATTATTTTGCACACGGCCTAAGACATGTTTCCGTTCAAAAATTCTATCTCCTTAGTGGAGAGGGTCACAGAGGGAGCACTCACGCAACTGTCTTTTTGGCGATCAATTTCATACGCTTCAATCACTTCACGTGTCAGCTTATCCTTTTCCTTTCCGATTACCGAGCACTGCCCGAAAAGTGGTTCACATGCACAAGTCCTGCAGTGCATTGACAAGTGGCCTGATATGGCTGTCTTTCCTACCAAATTCTTATGCTCCCTGAGCCTATCGTTGATACATCTACCGGATTGTCCAATATATCTTTTCCCGCAGCTCAAGGGCAGCGAGTAGACTATACCTTCTTCACAGTCAACAAACCGCTCCCCATGTCTTTTGGTGCATCCTTCTTTTTTGTTGCCATCAGCGTTAACAAGCATACATAGTTTTGAAAGCTTGTTAGGGGCGGAGAAGACTACATCGACACCAGCACGCATACCTATCTTTTTGAGATTGTGCCCGACCTTATGCATGTACGGCACTACTACTAACTTATCTTTCTTTTTCTTTATCGTCTGGCCTTGCTGATCACCACGCTTCATCTCCCTTAGCAGGTCACGAGCCACCGAGTCAAGCATATGGCGCGGGTACCCAGCCGAGACCAGGCGAGTGGTTTGAGCAAAGAAGCTACTCTCTGTTGAATGCAAACAAGACTTCCGCAAAGAATTCCTTAGACACACTGCACTGCACGACTCACAGGTAGGCTGCTGGTGGGCAGCTTAGTCCTTCGTAAGATGTCCACTCCCTCTGAGATACACCTATCTTTGTCGCGCTCCTGTAAAGCGTGCAGTGTCCTTTTTACGCAGCAACGATTTGTGTGTAGTTCAGGCAGATAAAGAGGGCGGATTTGCTGTGCTACCAGTGAGCGAGTTTAAGTCAAGGGCTCTCGAGGCCATTAGCACGGTCTTCATTAGGCGAGATGATGTAAAACTCTCCAAAGTTAAAAGAGAGGCTCTGCGTCTTTGCGACGGCATGAAGCTTGACACTCTCGCGCGTGATATAGCACGCAAAGAGAGCTTAAGCCTGGAAGTTTTCTTTACGGCCAAAACCCATAAAGATGGGTTCCCGTTTCGTGCCATCGTTTCCGAGAATGGCGCATGGCAAAAGTCAGTTTCGAAGTTCTTGCAGCAGAAGCTCAAGATTCTGACAGTTGATGACCCTTTCTTAATCAAGAATTCAGACCAGGTCATTCACTTTTTAAGTTCTGACAATGAAGGGAATTCGGCTTTTTCAATAGATATTAAGGATCTTTTTTACTCGATCCCGCAGAATCAGCTGATGAGTTGCGTTCAAAACGCTATTGACGACCACGGTGTGGTTGGTTTCCAGAACACAGCCGGTTTGAATGAAGGGGCCTTTTTAGAACTTTTAAAATTTTATCTGACATCTACTTTCATAACATGGCAGGGTAAGACCTTCATTCAGAAAAACGGGATTTGTATCGGTTCAAGCATTGCGCCTTTTTTAAGCGATTTGTATCTAGCCTACTATGATCGTATATTGTGTGAACGTTTAGAAGGGTTGAATGTGAAACGCATATTTCGGTATGTCGATGACTACCTTGTTGTTTTGGAATCTGACGCCGAGGATTTTATGACGTCTGCCTCGAGTGTGCTGGCCCTAGTTAGCGAATGTCTCAAGCCACTGCAGTTGACGCACGAACTTCCGGCGGAAAATTCTCTGAAGTTTCTTGACCTCAGGTTGAATTTTACAGCAGGACATATTTGCTGGTGTTATGAGCCAAGGGCTAGTAAACCATTGCTACCCTTCGCCTCCAACCATACAAAGCTTGTCAAAAGGGGAATCATGGCGTCGTGTCTAAGGAATTCTTTGCGGAAGTCTTGTTTGCATTCAACAGAGAGTAGCTTCTTTGCTCAAACCACTCGCCTGGTCTCGGCTGGGTACCCGCGCCATATGCTTGACTCGGTGGCTCGTGACCTGCTAAGGGAGATGAAGCGTGGTGATCAGCAAGGCCAGACGATAAAGAAAAAGAAAGATAAGTTAGTAGTAGTGCCGTACATGCATAAGGTCGGGCACAATCTCAAAAAGATAGGTATGCGTGCTGGTGTCGATGTAGTCTTCTCCGCCCCTAACAAGCTTTCAAAACTATGTATGCTTGTTAACGCTGATGGCAACAAAAAAGAAGGATGCACCAAAAGACATGGGGAGCGGTTTGTTGACTGTGAAGAAGGTATAGTCTACTCGCTGCCCTTGAGCTGCGGGAAAAGATATATTGGACAATCCGGTAGATGTATCAACGATAGGCTCAGGGAGCATAAGAATTTGGTAGGAAAGACAGCCATATCAGGCCACTTGTCAATGCACTGCAGGACTTGTGCATGTGAACCACTTTTCGGGCAGTGCTCGGTAATCGGAAAGGAAAAGGATAAGCTGACACGTGAAGTGATTGAAGCGTATGAAATTGATCGCCAAAAAGACAGTTGCGTGAGTGCTCCCTCTGTGACCCTCTCCACTAAGGAGATAGAATTTTTGAACGGAAACATGTCTTAGGCCGTGTGCAAAATAATGAGTGTTAGGTTGGTTGTAACTTTATCTCGTGTTGGTGCTGTGCCTAATATCGCTTTCATTGGCTCGATGTGCGCATATAAGGTTCCTCCTTCAGAGAATAAAGTATCAGTTGCAGTTCGGCGCTTCGTCCTGTGTTTTCTTCTGTTGTCCCCGTCTTTGTGCGCTGTAGCCTTTAAGTTGTATGGCGTGATCTGCGTCGTTTTTTGCATGACCGTGTTGTATGCGAAGGTCACCTATGGAAGCATGGCATCCCACGTCTTGTGTTCGGCGTCGACGTACATGGTCAGCATATCGGCGATGGTCTTATTTAGGCGCTCGGTGAGGCCATTGGTGCGTAGGTGGTAGGCGGTGGTCCTGCGATGGCTGGGTGGCTGTATCCCAAGATCGCCTGAGTTAGGTCCGCAGTAAATTCCGTACCTCTGTCATTAATCAGGACCTATGGGCCGCCATGACGCAGGACAATGTTATAAACGAAGGACTTGGCTACCTCGGTGGCACTGCCTTTGGGCAGGGCCCTTGTCTCGGCGTAGCGACTGAGGTAGTCAGTAGCTGCGACGATCCATTTGTTTCCGGATGTCGACGTCGAGAACGGCCTCAGTAAGTCCATCCCGATTTGCTGGAACGGCCGGCGAGGTGGCTCAATCGACTGAAGAAGTCAGTAAACATTTTCCCCCTTGGTGACCGTCCAGCAGGGTTTTCACCAATAAGTCAACCGATTGACATAGCTGAAGGACCCTATGCGCCAACGTTTTCCGCACAGTAGAGCAAACAAGACTGGGCTATAGCGTACGCGCAACATTCCATCGCTTAGAGCAGCCCCCGAGCAGCTCAAGTTCGTACCGCTCGATAACACTTATCCTGTATTGGAAGCGCCGTCAAGGCCTTTGCTGTGACGACGAGCACCTAACAGAACAATGACGATTGAGACTGAAAATATTCAGCGAGCTTCACTGCAAAAAAAGTCACAGTTTCGCTCCAAGGGCAAAAAAATGAATGTGTTAGGAAGAAAGTGGAATGTCACACGAGGAACGACAAGCAGGGTGATACCCGCAGCACGCCGCTGAAGCACAAAGGACGCCCGAAAAGAACGCACAGGAAAAGAACTAACAAGTGTCACAGTTGTTACGTCTTTGTGCTTGATGAACGCGCTGCAAGTGGCGACAATGGAGAATCAGACGCTCTTAGATAAAAACTTCGCAGTTGGCTAGTTGGTTAAACATTATCGATGATTTTTGCGCAAATTTTACAAGTGACTGGGGACAGAGAAAGACCACACACACGGCACATATGAGCGCAAACTAACAAATGTTTATTAGAACTATGGAATGGAATATATACGGTGACCCACGCATGCGCAACGCTGCCCTAGCTACGATGCCCCCTGCTCTCCTTTATCATCTTGATTTCCATATCGGTGAGCGCAATAGAAGGCGCGCTAATACACTTGCCCTCTGCTGCCGTTCTGATCATGAAGGCTTCGACGACCTCTCTTTTGGTGCGCTTGCTCGACGTGTGCAAAATGTCCGTTTCTTCAAACAAAGGATGACACGTGCACCTGCTGCAGTGTGTCGCCAGATGCCCCGGAGCTTGCAGGAGGCCACAGTTGTGTATATGTTCCTTCAGCCTTCGATTTCGATTTCTTTTAAACTGCGGCGCGTCGAGTGACCCTCGGCGTCTCCTGCCACACGGGAGCGTCTGACGCAATGTGTGCCTGGTGTGCTGCTCTTTTTTAGTTCCGCATCACGAGATGGTACAGAAAGGGGCCACTTTGTCGTGCGTGCAACAAAGGCGGTTTTGAAATTCAAAGAACAATGTAGAGAAGTTCGTGATAGAAAACACGCCCAAGCTCCTCCTAGATCTGCGTACCACAAGCGGTAAATGGTGCGTATAAATAGCTCGCCGTTATTTCGCCCACGCATGCATGGCGTGTGGCTGAGTTCTCTAACGCAGCGCGCTGGGGAGTGAGGGATCGCTGGTTCGAATACCGGTCGGTTGCTTCGGATTATTTTCTTCTGCTAATTTTCTTTGTGCATTGTTATATATATATACATACGTATCCATATCCGGGACATCACTGCAATGGCGAAAATCCGCCGAGAGTGTCCATATTATAGCTCTCGCAATAAAAGGAAAAACTAACACGGTTACTTATGCAATCGTCACGGATGACTTGAAGGTCGAAGCCATCCTGTTCATTTTTTGCTCTTCAGCCGATATATATATTCCCCCCCTCTCCTTCTGAAGTTTTCTACACCTATCGTTGTTTTGCACGAACTCCAAGGTCAGATGCCCTCCAAGTTCCTGCACCTCAACTGGCTTTGCACTGCATCCGTGATACGTCCAGCTTTGACCAAGTGAGAATGTCATGTGATGACATTATGAAGGCATCACAAGTTTCGGTGATCTGCGACATCATGTGAGGTCATCAGGCGGGGATGATTTCTTGAATCCCCGAGCCGGCGGTGCCAACGCCGACGGTCAATTTTTCCGCTTCATGAGGCACCTATGGCTCTGGCCATAGGCATGCTTTAGAGTATGAAGTATTCCACTAAATAAGGACGGTAAGCTGCCTCTTTCCGCACAGGAGTCATCGCATGCTTTGGAGAACAAAAGCTTAAACATTTAGAAAGTTGTATGCTATCTATTATGCAATAGCGACAGATGCATCGCTATTGGACTTTCGAAATTGTGTTTAACAAAAGTGGTCTACGATTTAAAGTACTATGTACTCTTTTTGGTGCGCTTCTGTATTCTTTTCATTACAAGACACAGCCGACCAACCAGAGCAATGCGACTACGTCGCCTCAATTTCCAGGAAACGGACGACAATGACCGTCAATGGAGCCAATTCGCTCCACGAACGGTTCCCAACAACCATAGTGGGAAGAACTTGCATGGTGCACAGGTATTGTCTAAGCTTCAAGAAATAAATTATGTCCACAATCCACATTTTTTTCAGAACAGCATGAACTGAGCAATTCGATTACAAATGTTGCCACAGAGTACATCTTTTCAGTTATTAAGTCTATAGCTACCAATATCTTACAAGAGCAGCTCATTGCTCTATTGTTAATGACACAACTTTATTTTGAATCCTTTGCAGTTGTCTAAGGCGGAGGTGTACACGGTTTCTTAAGACTATTACCTGCATGAAACAATGTTCTATGCTCTTCAATTAGCATCAAAACAATGACTCTTCCCGCCCAAACTGTTTCTTCCCTACCAAGCATCATGGGAATCGAACTGAACGCTAATGTAGATACGCTTTGCTTATTTACAGGTGTCTGTTAATAAGGTCCCGATTCTCTTAGCTGAGGTGACGATTCCCGGCTACTGAAGCTTATGCCAACTTTGTGTTTGGAAAAAAGCGCAGGCGGTGAACGGTTTGAGCACCTCACTCTTGAAGGGCCCCTCACCAGGTTTGAGAATTTTGAGCTAAGAAGTGCAATGCATACACTGGGCGTTCACGATCACGTCTGGCAAAATTTGCAACGCTACGCGCCGCGGAAATGGGCCCAATTTCAAGGTGAACGCTGCTTGCTCTTCCTTTCGCGGGCGCGCGCCCAGAGAATGAGGAGATGACGTACATGAGGGAATGGCCCTACGTAGATGGCAGTGCTGTGACGTCGGTCCTCTACGTGTGCTCCCACGTCGCAGTAGCACGTTACACCGCGATACTGCAATAATTATTTGACACGACATGTGTAGTTTGTATAATTTGTGACTTGAATAGATGAATAAAACTCGAGAGAAATAATAAGACACACAAATAGAATGTGTGCGTCTTTTCATTTTTTTTCCGTGAATTGCAGCGAGATGCTGGGCTAATGTGCCTCCGTTTCGCATGCGTTCGTGCCCCCGCGGTTAGCGCATCGAGCAGACGCCACCCCTGGAAACGAAAGTAATGTTCTGGCGAGTTCGAGTACTCATTAGAGAGTTTGAGAATTGGGGACCCAATGCGCTGGGCCCCCAAGCTGCCTTGGGCAGCCTGCTGTTGCGTTCGGATGATCAGCAGAGTTTGAGAATTGGGCCAACGCAGGCTTCGTTGGGTCAAGCGCACGGAGCGCCACGCGTGACGAAATTTAAAATCATGCGAGACGCGGGCATGGTGTAAGATCACGGTGTAAGAAAAATAATTTAGGTGTGGACCATGGTGTGGACACTCCGCCCGACGGCGCGTCCACATAATGTTCGCCTCTTTCCTCCTCTCGGCCCCCATGTCGCAGCGCCTCCCACGCAACCGCGGCCGGCGCATGTACTATAGAAGACGGGCTGCGTGCGTAGCGTCCGTAACGGCGTTGCGCACGTGAGAAGTCAGCTAGCAGAAAGACTGCTCACGCGCTCTAAGCAAGACGCCGCGCTTTTACGTAAGCAACGCTGTTAGGGATGCCATGTGCGTCGGGTGCGCCCAAGGAGGTTAAACCTCCTTGGGTGCGCCGTTGACACCGTGGCCGTATGAAAACTTGCCGTGAAAAAATGCAATGAGGTGAAAAAAAAATGAAGAAAAACGCGCGTTCGCCTCGTCGCAATAGGTTTCTTAAGCCCCCATGTCGCAGCGCCCCCCGCGAAACTGCGGCCGGCGCATGTATTAAAGGCGAACATTATCTGGACGCGCTCTCCTTCGCGGCGGGCGGAGAGTCATCATCATCATCATCATCAGCCTGTCTACGCCCACTGCAGGGCAAAGGCCTCTCCCATGTTCCGCCAATCAACCGGTCCTGTGCTTTCTGCTGCCACGTAATAACTCCAGTCAGTTACCCTTAATTACCACCGGTTATCCTGCAGACGTGCTACGTGCCCGGCCCATATCCATTTCTTCTTCTTGATTTCAACTATGATGTCATTAACCCCCGTTTGTTCCCTGACCCACTCTGCTCTCTTCCTGTCTCTTAAGGTTACACCTATCATTTTCCTTTCCATCGCTCGCTGCGTCGTCCTCAATTTAAGTTGAACCCTCTTTGTAAGTCTCCAGGTTTCTGCTCCGTAGGTAAGTACCGGTAAGATGCAGCTGTTATATGCCTTCCTCTTGAGGGATAGTGGTAGATTACCATTCATGATTTGATAATGCTTGCCGAATGAGCCCCAACCCATCCTTATTCTTCTAGTTATTTCACTCTCATGGTTCGGCTCCGCGGTTACTACCTGTCCTAAGTAGACGTACTCCTTTACAACTTCCAGTGTCTCGCCACCTATCGCAAAGCGCTGTTCTCTACCAAGATTGTTCCACATTACATTAGTTTTATGCATATTAATTTTCAGACCTACTCTTCTACTTTCCGTATCCAGTTCAGTAATCATGAGCTGCAATTCGTCTCCCACGTTACTCATCAATGCAATGTCATCAGCGAATCGTAGGTTACTGAGATACTCTCCATTAACTCTTATCCCTAGCTCTTCCCAATCTAGGGCCCTGAAAACCTCCTGTAAACACGCGGTGAATAACATTGGAGAGATCGTGTCTCCCTGCCGTACGCCCTTCTTTATTGGGATTCTGTCGCTTTCTTTATGGAGGACTATAGTGGCTGTGGATCCGCTGTAGATTTCTTCCATTATGTTTATATAGGCTTCGTCGATGCCTTGATTCCGCAGTGCCTGCATGACTGCTGATGTCTCCACCGAATCAAATGCCTTCTCGTAATCTATGAAGGCTATGTATACGGGGTGGTTGTATTCCGCGCATTTCTCTATCACCTGATTGATAGTATGAATATGGTCTATTGTTGAGAATCCTGTACGAAATCCTGCCTGGTCCCTTGGTTGATTGAACTCTAATGTCGTATTAATTCTGTTAGCAATTACTTTTGTAAATAGCTTGTAGACAACCGACAGTAAGCTTATGGGCCTGTAAGTTTTCAGGTCTTTGACGTCCCCTTTCTTATGGATCAAGATGATGTTGGCATTCTTCCAAGATTCTGGTATCCTCCCCGTCGAGAGGCACTTCGTATACAGGGTGGCCAGTTTCTCTAACATAATCTCTCCACCGTCTTTCAACAGGTCTGATGTTGCCTGATCCTCACCAGCTGCTTTGCCTCTTTGCATTCCCTTTAGGGCTTTCTTTACTTCTCCAGTCAATACTGGTGGGATGTCAGATTCCTCTGCGCTATTACTCCTTCTTACGTTATCATCCTGAATGGCTCGGCTGCTGTACAGATCTCTGTAGAACTCTTCCGCTACCTCAACTATTCTATCCATAGTGTTTGTGACCTTGCCTTAAGAAAGTATAATATGCCTATTGTTTGTGACCTTACCGACATAAGAAAGTATAATATGGAGAGAATTGAGCATGCTCTAAAGAACGGAAGAAGCCTCAAAGCTATGAAGACAAAACTGTGCATAGGCAAAAATCAGATGTATGCATTAAGGGATAAGGAAGGCAGGGTCACAAACAATATGGATAGAATAGTTGGGGCGGAGAGTGTCCACACCTAATTTATTTTTCTTACACCGTGTGTAAGATATATACACTTTAGGTGACGACACTCGCCAGACGCCATCGACCAGATAATGTAACAACTACCAACGCTGAGCACCCGTCGGTCCACTGACGGCAGCGGATATCGACTGGCGCTTCGCGGGAAATCTGAATTTCCTAGTCGGCGAACGCGGCCATGGCACGCCAGCAAGTAAAGTTAGAAATACATACCGCTTTTTTCGCGAGCGAGAAAAGAGACCTGCGGCGGACGCCGGCGTTGCCGCCGACCACGTTGGTTGCTATAGCAACGGTGCCGAAAGCATTTTTTCTCTTTAAAGTTGCGTCTTCCCGCCGATAGATACCCGCTGCGGTCACCGGACCGACAGACGCGCGCCGTTGTTACTTTATCTGGTCGAGCGTGCTCTGGATGCAAGCCCAGGAGTGTCCCCACCTAAAGAGTATATATCTTACACCGTGGACGCGGGCCAAGCCAAGGGCCATACTGCGCCGTGGCCCGCGCTGCGTCTATGTCTTCTCGCTGGTGACACAAGACGCCTTGGGGCCCCACGCTAGTTTTGAATTCTTGCGTCTCGGGTCAACGCGAGCGCAAGAGCCCAAGAGTGCCTTGGGTTCTGCGCATGCGCCCTGGCGGCTCGCAAGCTTCTTGGATCCCCAAGCTCCTTGGGGCCCCAATTCTAAAACTCTCTATTATGCTCATTTATTATACCGCGTCCAAGTAAACGTTAATGCGGGATTGGCTCAGGATACCGCCGCTCTCGTGCCCGTACAAATGTCGCAACTTTCATGCCCGTACCGCATAAACAGGCAGTACACCGCAGAGAACGCCGACACAACGCCCACGGCCGCTACATAAAAAAAATATGGCGACCGTGCAACCAGTGCAACGCCGCTCGCGTGCTCGGGCTGGCCAGGGCACGTCATGCGCACGAGACCATGCATGCGCATGACGTGCTCATGCGTATGTGCCAAGTGAAGAGGGCAGGGAAGGGATTTGGCTTGCGAAGGCTGCACGGGGTGAGTGGCAAGGGTTTGAAGCTCGGCTCCTCGCGTCATGGTTTCGCGCCGCTGCAAATTATTGTTTTTCTCAGCTCGTAATGAACCGATTTGAAAAACTCTGGCGGCATACTGATCTTCATTTGGCACACAACACCTTCCAACGTCTAACTAAAATTTGCTACGTGGCCTGGTGAGGGGCCCTATAAATACTTCTTATCACATACTGACACGTGCATTCACATACTGACACGGCTGGCTCTTAAGGCCGTCCCCAACTCTCTGGTGTCAACTGAGTCAATCAAGTTTACCACCACCACCACCGTCCATAAGGCAACACCTGCAAAAATAAACTATCAATCTCATGTGGCACGTACCCGTTTACCCTATACGGGTGTGTGCAACAGACATGTCTGGAGGCAAGGGTTTGACGACATACACGACAGCATTGTAACGTTATTAATGTCGTCAAACCCTTTTACCCTCCCGTGCCAAGTTTGGTTTACAGCAAGCTAAGGAGGCGATTAGGAGAGCACCCAGACGTAGACGGCTCGATAGATAGATAGATAGATAGATAGATAGATAGATAGATAGATAGATAGATAGATAGATAGATAGATAGATAGATAGATAGATAGATAGATAGATAGATAGATAGATAGATAGATAGATAGATAGATAGAAACACTCAAAGTGCCAAAGGTAAATGCTTCGCATTTAAAACTGTTGAACGTGGACGTCAGTGTATGGCAAACACGATACGCAGGTCATGACATGAATAACTTGACCTGCCTATCGCGTAGGTCGTGCAATCATTTCCACCAGTCTCGTGTGACACATACCCCATAACGCGTCCCGTAGTATTGGGTATGCGCCACAATGATTCAGTTTATATCAACCCAGAGTTTGGAAATTTAAACCAACATCGTGCATGAGCCTATGTCACCGCAAATGCGATGTTGGCATCGGCAGCGTTGTCCATGCGTGAAATATATCGATCAACGCGAATAAAAAGCACTGCTCAGGCGGGAACGGAACCCTGGAATTCTGCATGGCAATGAGGCATTCATCCACAGGGCCACGCCAGTGCATTAGGCAGCCTCAGAAAAAGATCATGTACGAGCGTAATGTCAGGACAATGCAAACCTTGGTTGCTGTGTGCGATCTTTGTTTTGATAATAATACACAACATTACATGTGTCTGCTATGATTCCGAAAGGTATTGTAAAGCATTGCGTGGCTATGCCTACGACCACGACTTCTGTTACGCACGTGATGCACTGGCCGTAAACTGACCGAGGTTGCATGGGGCCACGAGTTACCCTTCACACCAGGGTTGCCACTGACTTTCGAGTAAATGTCGCCAAACGACGAGCAAAAAGTCGCCAAAAGTCGCCATTTTTTTACAAATCTCGCCAAAAAAGTCGCCGCTCTAGATATGTGCGTCATACCTAGTAATAACAATTTCCTCTCACGTATAGCCTCGTAGAATACAGTACCATACAAGACCCTTAAATTATATCGAAGTTTCTCAATGCCAGTCGTATGGCCCGCTTCACCATGAGAGTGCATGGTGCTGCTTCTCCGACTAGCCGCAAGATGTGCGTGGTGGCGCAAGGGTGAATGAATGAAATACTCACGATATCCTTCCATCCCTATCCGCTCGTTTCAAAGGTAGAAGTGTGGTAAACATTGGGCGAAAACCGCGAAAGTGTTGTTTGTAGACGGCTTTACGTACCCTTGTATGAATTAAAAGGATTAAAAGGTTTATTGAAGGTAACACGACAGAAGTCTTACAGGAACCGATCATTAGTGTGTCTTACGCCTTTTCAGTGCGAACTAGTATGATAAAGGACGTCACCGACCCTTTCTTATAGTCCCTTATATCTACACGCGTCAATCCGATGCGTTATTAATGAACAGGTAGGCAATGTAAAATGTCATATACCAATTGTTTTCATTGCACAAGCTCACCGAGAACAGTGGAAAATGCCTCAATAAATATTTTTTGATTGCACAAATAGCCGCGTATCCGCCTCTCTTCGCTATTCTAAAACAGTCTTTACGAGCTGAATTGGGGGTACTGCAACAGTGAATAAGTCGCCGAGCTATTCATAACAGTTGGAACTTTGGCGGAACAAATGGTTGGAACCTTCAGCCCCTTCAGAAGCGAAACTTTAGAGAAGCTTAAAGCGCCGAAAGCTATTAACTTATAGTCAAACACTGCCCCCTCGCGGTTTACATTTTGCTGAATGTCTCTGGGGGACGTTGCCGTGTCTCCTGGCTCTAGATGAATTGAGGAGATACGCACGAGTTACAGGACGGACATACGGAATGACGCGTAATGTGCACATTCTACTCTTGGGTCTAAAACCAAGAAAAATACAGAGAATGTTGCCGTTCATTCGTTGGGAAGACACTGAGCTTAGGATGTATGACTCAGTGGAGACCTAAGCCGAAAATCGCCAAAAATTCGCCATGTCGCCATTCATAATTTTAGGTCGCCACGGGCCCCTCAAATTCGCCAATTTGGCGAAAAGTAGCCACCATTGGCAACCCTGCTTCACACGCCAGTGAACAGGTCATGCATGATGAGCCGATAATACGCGCAGAAAAATTCATTTAAACAAAGACACCGAAGCAACTTTTAACGCTTGGCTCAAAGCAAACATCCCCTACAGGTGCTTCTGGCTGAGTATTTCGCATGAAATGTATTCCCACAATGCGTTGGATTTGCCGAATTCCTCGGTAGGGATGGTTCTGTTTTCCTTTCTTTAAAGACAATTCTTAAAGAAAATGTCTTCGCAATCCCCCAAGGATTCGGCGTTTCTGCCTATAGATTTTAGTATTGCTATGTGGGAAATCGTTCAGGCTATGTCGAGAACTAGTGTGCGTCAGTGGAACTCGACGAGCTGGTCCATGGTGTCGTGCATTCTTAAATATAATAATTTCTCGTTCGGTGCGCTGTTGAGGAGTGCGAGGGCTCCTTTGCAGCGCATAATTATCCCGTGAATTACTTGTGTTTTCACCGGTGTTTATTTGATGTATGTGCACACATATATCATTCTCGCCAATACGAATGCTTCTACTAGTTTGCACAAACCGTTTTCCGTTACCTATTGTGCGATGTGATGCCAGGTTTGGCACCACGGCTGCTCGCCAAGCAAACATCGAGCCACGATTGCACTCACCCACAGAAATATATGTACAGGAAAAAAACGCAACCCTTAAATGGAGTACCCCTAATAGTCTGACGCATGCAGTCCTATAGCTCGACTAAATTTCTCTCTAACGACAAGCGTCTAGCGGTGTTTAGCTTGTGGCCTTTTGAATTCCGAAGCCAATCGCTCGGGGACTGCGCGCCGTCTGGCTCATTGTTCGACGTGCGTCGGCCCACGTCATGACACAGCTTTCTGCCACAGCAGCAGCAATACGCTACCGTGGTAGCTCAGCAGCAGAACAGCAGCTCTCAGCCACTATGCTTGTCCCGGCAGCCCACCTGGGTCGTACCAGCCAAACGGAACGGCAGCAGAAGCAGCGGCCGACAGCAGCCCGTAATTCGATGAACCACTCTGTGAATAGCGGCACCTCGCCTGATCCCTGGGCCAGTTACCCAGCCGGAGTACAGACCTAGTTCGTCAGTTGCTCTGCAGTCAAGAACGGCAGCCGGAACGGAGGTGTATTGCCTTGTTCCTCGGCCAGTCACAAAGCCGTAGTCCAGGACCAGTAGAGCACCTCAGGGACGTCGCCCAGCTCCCCTGACCGGACGTCTGCCCTCGAACGCTGCGTTGCCTCGAACCCTGTCACGTGCTTCTCGATCTGGCACGCTCGTTCTTGTCTTGAAAGGAAGCGCTTTCTGCTCCGCCCCCGTAAACCACAAATTGAATTCACGGCTTGAAGATGAAGACGCATCATTAAAAAGAGGGTAGTTCGTTGTTGTTCTAAGAAAATAGTCGTTATCGAAATAATAACTTAAAAGATGTACTCCTTCGTATAGTTGTTAACGCAGTGATGAATCCTTGCTTCATTGTACAATATTTTTTTGCATAATTTAATAGCTGGAACATTGATAATGCCTGCGCGCCCTTCGAGGCTTTCCCAGAATACTTGATGGTAACCGATTGTGGAGTGATTTGGCTCCATGGACTGCTTATCGCGACGCTTACTGAGTGATCTGTCACCGTTGTGTATGTTATGCCATATAATTCTAAATATTTAAGCTCTTCTTCTCAAAAGCAAGGCATGCATTCCTATGTGGACAATGGCAGCTTCCTGTTCTTCTTTAGTGGAGTACTTCGCATTCTAAACCATGTCAAGTCGAACGCCCTAAATGCCTTATCAAATGCAAAAAGTGACCGCCGGTGTCAGCGGCGTGAGATCGAGCGTAAAAGAAAATCTTCACCACATGACGACATAATAAAATGCTTTGTTGGGCGCGTTGGTTCATTCTGGAATAGATTTGAGCGCAAACGGACGAGGCACAAGAAGACAAGACTACACGAGCGCAGTTGTTAGTGAGCGCTCGCGTAGTCTTGTCTTCTTGTGTCTCGTCCGTTTTGAGCTCAAGTCAATTATATGACGACGTGACATGATGTCACAGATCACCCGAATTATTTATGTCTGCATGATGTTTTCACATTACATTGTCACTTGGTAAAACGTATGCCTGTAACGGATGCAGTGCAAATCAGTTGATTAGCAGAAAGCTTCCAATTCATCC
Organism: Rhipicephalus sanguineus; assembly: GCF_013339695.2. Taxonomy (NCBI): domain Eukaryota; kingdom Metazoa; phylum Arthropoda; class Arachnida; order Ixodida; family Ixodidae; genus Rhipicephalus; species Rhipicephalus sanguineus. The sequence goes on from NC_051182.1 coordinate 64,276,602, forward strand.
GATCCCTCAGGCAGTGCAATACCACGTCGGTTGCCGAAAGCCTCCGAAGGGTGCGAGGGGGAATCTCCACATTGACTGAAAAGAAAAAAAAAGTAGAGAAGATGGCTGTCGCCTGCGAGTCGTCTTAGGCAAGTGCATAAGGGACACTGTCAGATTTCTTTTACAGCGAAACCATCTTCTTGTGTTAGAAAAGAGCATGTTTTCGAGCTCTTTGGTGGGCAAAAGCTGGCTTCACTTTCGATGGCAAGGCGTTTCGAGAGCTTCCACTCTAGACTATTTTAGATGCGATGTATCTTAAGGCGGAGCTCAATCCGGTAGTGGTGGTGGTGGTGGTGGTGGTGTGCGGCGTGACCACCCTTACTGCGCATGCGCATACCCTCTCCACTCACCCTCCCCACTTCCCCTCTCCTCTTCCCCTCTCCACTCTCCATCTCCACTTTCCCTCTTCCCTCCCCCTTCCCATACCCCTCTCCCCTCCCCCTTTCCACTCTTCCTCTGAAACGCGGGCTAGACATGCCGAAATCCTCTCCTGCGCAACGCCGTGATGAGCTCGAGCGCATGCGCGTCCCCTGCCCTTCTCTCTCCTCTCCTACGCTGCCCCCCTCTCGCCCGCCTGTCGACCGCGTTCCCCGCTCGCCCTGTGAGAATTAACGGCCAGGCTAGATGGAAGATATGACGCGCGTAGCATCCCTCTTCGCGTTCCACGACGCGAGGTCGGTAGCATGCCCAACGAACGCCAACGGAACGCGATCGTGCAAGTGCTCCGGCTTCGCATCGCCTCATGGTCCCCTTTAGCGGGAGATGGTGTAATTTTTTTAAACCTCCTTGGCACGATACGAATATCACATGGTACTTCTCGCGTTAAGCCAATCAAAACGCACGGCCTTTGTCGTCACTGTCACATGACAGAACGTCACTTCCCGTGACAAAAATAGCTGATGTATGTCTCTGTTGCCCGAAATCAAGGTAGTTTATCCGGTGAAATAAAATTGTAACGGCTTCGTTTTCGGCGATTCCACTTGCGCAACGATGTGGGCGCATTCCACAGTACCAGAACAAGCGTTGAGCACGACATGCCTAATTTGTGTTGCAGGGCCCGTTTAATTATTCCAGGTTATCTTTCATGTATAAAAATTTCTGCTTGCTATCGCGCATTTTTTCTTGTTTTCCTAATCTTCATATTAGCATGAACAATCACAGTTTAATAATGTACAACGTAGTACTCATTGTACAAGTTGCGAGGTTATTATACTGTATCTTGTTTCTTTTAAGAGAATAACTTAAAGGGCCCCTCACCAGGCCACATAGCAAATTTTAGTTAGACGCTGGAAGTTGTTGTGTGCCGAATGAAGAGCAGTATGCCGCAAGAATTTTTCAAATCAGTTCATTACGAGCTGAGAAAAACAATAATTTGTAGCGTCGCGAATCCATGATGCGAGGAGGCGAGTTTCAAACCCTTGCCACTCGCCCCGTGTAGCCTTAGCCAGCCAAATCCCTTCCCTGCCCTCTTCACTTGACACATACGCATGAACACGTCATGCGCATGCATGATCACGTGAGCATGACGTGCCCGAGCCAGCCCGAGCACGGCGGCGTTGCACGGCCGCTACCTTTTTTTTATGTAGCGGCCGTGGGCGTTTTGTCGGCGTTCTCTGTGGTGTATTGCCTGTTTCTGCGGGACGGGCATGAAAGTTGAGGCATTTGTACGGGCACGAGAGTGGCGGTATCATGAGCCAGTGCCGCATTAACGTTTACTTGGACGCGGTAGAATAAATGAGCATAACGAGTGCTCGAACGCGCCAGAACATTACTTTCGTTTCCAGGGCTGGCGTCTGTTCGACGCGCAAACCGCGGGGACACGAACGCATGGGAAAGGGAGGCACATTAGCCCCGCATCTCGCTGCAATTCACGAAAAAAAAATGAAAAAGACGCACGCATTCCCTTTGTGTGTCTCATTATTTCTCTCAAGTTTTATTAATCTATCCAACCAACAAATTACACAAACTACACATGTCGTGTCAAATAATTATCGCAGTCTCACGTGCTACTGTTGGCGACGTCAGAGCACAGTCGTCTACGTAGAGGAGCGATGTCACAGCACTACCATCTACGTAGGGCCATTTTCTCATGTACGTCATCCCCTCATTCTCTAAAGCGCGCGCCCGCGAGAGGAAGGGCAAGCAGCGTTCACCTTGAAATTTGACCCATTTCCGCGGCTCGTAGCATTGCAAATTTTGGCAGACGTGATCGTGAACGCCCATTGTATGCATTGCGCTCGTCAGCTCAAAATTGGCAAACCTGGTGAGGGGCCCTTTAATGCTCCACTTCAATGAGTATCGCTTGTGTTTACGAGTTAACAGCCTAATGAGGACAGATTAAGATGTATCTGTGCTATTTTGGTTCATTTTTTAAATGCGAAGCATTTCCTAGCGAACCTCTGGCACTTATCTATCTATCTATCTATCTATCTATCCGCCTACGTCTGGGTGCTTTCGTGATCGCCTCCTTAGCTTGGTGTAGCCCAAGATTGGCTGTGAGGGTAAGATGATTTGACAAATATGACTGTCCGGTCATGACATCAAAAACCGGTAAAATTCTATCGCGTACGTCGTCAATCCCTTTCCTCTAGACACATGTGGTACATCATACCCGTTTATCACGGGCCGCGGCGTGCGGGTATGGGCCACAGGTGATTGACAGTTCATATCTACCCAGGAGGGGCGAGAACACACATTGGCAATTCAAATGCGAGAACGTTAAGAGAAGCCGACATCGGCAGCGTTGACTCGACAAATGGAAAAAATTATGATCCCAGCAGGAATCGAACCCTAGCATTCTTCGTGGCAATCAGGTATTCTACCACAGAGCCACGCCAGGTCTATAAGCTGGTTTGGAAAACAGCGTATTCAGGCGTAATGTCGGTGCAACGTCAATAGTGGGTGTGGTTCTGGCTATCTAATTTTACAACAAAGCAATAAACACTACATATGCACTCCTACGATACAGGCGTCATATCAGATTAACGTCTGTGGTTCAATTGTTGGCTCCGCTTTTATAGCAGTCTCATAAACATCACATTTGTGTTCCTGTGATTGAGCAAGCTATATTGAAGCATTGTTCGACCCAGGAAGAATACATTAACGAAAGTTACGTATGATATTCATATGATTGCACCATGAAGGGCACTCAGTTTCGATAATACGGACGTATGTACTCTAACGTGAGGGGTGACGTTACGTCGCACCATTAGTTACCCATTTAACGCCAGTGTTGTCGACGTGACTGGTAAGCGCACGATGTGCACACAGCTACTACATTTCCAAAACACGTCGATCCACGTTGTTACACTTGGCTCAAAGCCATACAATACAGCATAGAAGTACTCACTGACTGCTTCGCATGGAAGTGATACCCACAACGCGTGGGATCTGCCGAATTTTTTTCATTCATCACAGCCACTATGCAGAATGTGTCAAAGCACAATTTTGCGATAGTCGCTTTTAACGGCGAAGCTGTCTAAGGCAGCCGTAATTTGTGCGGCCTATCCTGTGTGGGGTATCCTCTGCTGCCTATCAGGTATGTACCACAGAAACTGGGTAAATCCCACTACTCACCACTGGTCCACTGACAATGAAGAAGGCAACAGTTAGACCAACAAACGGCTATTTGCCACAGAAATTTATGCGGCCTATCAGAAAACCATCATCATCATAAATAGACATGTGCCACAGAAATTGTGTAAATCCCACTACTCACCACTAGGGAACGGGAAAGGCAACGTCGGCTGCGAGAAGACCCCGAAGCGATAGAAGGCCTAGGCCAACGACGACCTGCGTGTAGATCTATGAGAGGTGCGAGCGCTTGGTTTCAGCGCGAGTTTCTGTCTCTGGAGTTTGGACATCCGTGTCGTGTCTGTGACTGTCGGTGGTTTAACTGGAACCTTTCTGTGCTGAGAATTAACGTAGAAACAACCTAGCATCACCTAGCTAAGGCCTAGGAACAACCTAGACGCAACCTAGAAACAACCCTCATCACCTAGCTATGGCCTTTAGAAACAACCTAGAAGTAACCAGATTAGTCTTCCGAATCGTCCAGTTTTGCTGTGTCAAGCCTTGCGCGGCTCAGTAGAAACTTCGCCAATTTTTTTTCTTTACTACGCGTGCTGTTTTACTAATTTTGAGTCCTCAAACGTGATTGCTGTACTATTTATCTGCAGGAATTCAGTTGTACCCAAAGCCAAAGGACAGACGTGTCGACCAGCTCAATCAAGCTCTGCTCGAGGTTCTCCAGGAACAAGCGGCGTGAACACAAGGCAAGGCTCCGCTGCACTGGCACCAGACGGACGGTTAGTAATCTGCATGAGTTGCTGAACTGTTGTGAGAAGTTTAGTGTGCGCGTCATTCAACCCAGATTTGGTCTTCTTTCTAGATATTGCCGTGCTCTTCTGGATATCTTTCCAGTGTTCTGTGTTTTCGCACACCAATACTTTACATTAGCAAGAAAAATTCCAGTTTAATATTTTCCCAACATTACCCAACAGTAAATGCCGGATTTAAAAATTATGATTCGTCGATTTATTTAAATAGCCTCGATGCTCAAGCGCCATATTTATTCTCCAAGTTTATTGCAAGGATTGTATCGCTCGATTTTGGTGTCTGTATTACACCTCTGAAGTGGTAATATCCAGGGCCTGTTCTTGTGGCACCGGAACGAAAGAGAGTGTCAGTTTTGACAGTCTGCAGCGACACTTCAGACATGGACATTTTGTCTACATCAATAAGCTGACCTTGTGAGGCTAACACTTGTTGTACCGTATAGCTTAGCTCACCTTTGTCATGATTTTGACGAAGTGCTCCCTTTACGCGGTGTTGGGTTGCTTTGTCTTTTGTAGAGCATTCTTGCGAAATGCGCCGTTGTCTTCGTGTGTCCGCGATTGCCCACCACCGTCACAAAAGCGAACACCATTGTTTCTACACCTCTATGCATTCAAGCATATTGAACAATCGATTTCTCGTCTTGGCTATCGCTGCTAGTACGGCTTACAGTGATGGAAGTGTTGCTCCAATTGCTCCAAACTGCTTCAAAAGAGAAATGCTGCTCCATGTTGCTCCAAACTGTAATTTTTGTTAATAACTGCTCCGAACCCGCTCCGAAATGGCACTGGTAAACTGAAAACAATGAACTTTAAGCACATGATCATCCAGCGAGCCTAAACGTAACAAAAAACAAGCTGTCTACCATCATTCTATATTTTACGGACATTTTTCTTGGCAATGAAGAGAAGGCTGGAAAGCCAAACTACGCGTGTGCTACCGCTGAAGAAAAAAGGCCCACAATTGCGTCCGTGTTTTCTGCGTGAGAATTAAGCAAAACAACATTGCTCTATTTTCTATGGCATACTGTTGGAAAAGAGGCGCAGCACGTACCAAGGAGATATAAAATTTATATTTGTTTTACTATATGCAGTGTCATTTCACGTTTTTTGCACGTGTGAAAACTTCTCAACTTTTACGTGCTCCTCACAGTCGAAATGGTGTCTTCAGTCTTCAGGTGAGCGATTGTTGCCCTCCAGGTTTTCCGATGGCTCGCCGAAGGAACTTGTGACGAATTTCACTGACAAATGGCTGGCTAAGCAGACAAAGCAAATAGTATGCAATGTTATTATTCGACCATGGCTGCTCAAATAATCCAACAGCCGTCACAAGAGATACGGAAGGTTCACAACTGAAACTAAATTCGAAACGCGCGCCATACCGGAGTACTTCGCGGAGCACTAATGTGCAGTAGCTCCGCACTCGTTCTTCATTGGCAAGAAAATTTGTCCGCGAGTATAGTATGTACTATAGTATGCTAGTATGGAGTTTCTATACTAGCTCCATACTAGCATATCGACAATGCCACAAGTAGTGGAATCGTTGATATGTCTACGATTTAGCTGTATGTAGCTATACGTTACAGGCAGACTATTTTGGTAAAATGTGTGTGAGATTCGTATGATATCTTACTGAGTACTAACTGCTGGTGGGAGGACTGTGATGTGTGACTGATCACATTTATCACTTTGTCATTTCAGACCTCATTTTTGCCACAAGAAATGGCAAGGCTGTTTTTTCAACCTATCCGAACTTGGATTCTTGTCTTTTTTTTCTGTATTTTTTTTAAGCTTCAATGCCGGCTATTTTGTGAAATATGAAAATAAGATTTCTTTGCTCTGTTAACGATTATAAACTGCTCTATAGCGATTCTCATGCCATTCTCAGTCTGCTGGTTCTCATTATTAATGTGTTTGTGATTCTAGTTTCTTTTATAATTTGGGGCTCAGCTTCATCGATTTTATATCATTTTTGTCACAAGTACCCGATATTTTAAATATATAGCTCATCTAACTTAGTATAGAGTGACCACCCATCTGCTTAATTATTTGTTTCTTGCAATTTGCAGTTATTATTGTATGTGCAATATCTTTAATAATAATTAGTACTAATACTTACAAGATGCCTAAGTAATGCTTTCAACTCCTGGGGTCATTTGGAATATTTTGCCATCTACTCCAAAAATATCAATAGCTGCTCCAAACTAGCATTTTTTCTGCTCCAGAGTGTGCTCCAAAAAGAAATATGTCGCTTCCATCACTGAACTTATGCTCAGTTGCCAAGAACATTCCCGCAGAGTCACCGTATAATAATATCTGGGGATTTTACGTGCCAAAGAAATTTGCTTATGAGGCACGCCATAGTGGATGACCCCGGAAATTTCGACCATCTGGTGTTCTTTAACGTGCAATGACATCGCACAGTACACGGGCTTCTAGCATTTAGCAGTGTCATCTTCCCTGCCGGCCATGGTCTTCGTTATCCTTTTTCAATCTTTTAACAGTCGCTTGAAATTTGCAGATTGCAATGTCGATATTTGGCAGCCATTTGCAATGTGTCCTTATGTCATATGGCATGCATCAGTTCAATATCTTTTCGCTCAACTCTTGCTCTTGGTTGAATTCTGTTCTCTTTTTCTCAATATCGGTATGCCCACTTGAAGGTACGGCTTGTGTGCGTTAATTTGGAGGTGATCAGCCTAGCATCGGGACATACCTTGCAAGACCTCACTTTTGCCCACTCTGAAATGGCCTCATTTTTTTTACATTTAGAGCGCTGATGCAGATGGCCGTTGAATTTGAGTGCCCTGATTGTTGTTTTCATAAATAGGGGATAAAGAGCTTTCACAGCTTCTAACATATCTCTACCAAATGAATGCAACACACAATTAGGCCAAGGAAAGCATGGGGGACAATATTTGTTGTTTTTAACTGAACCCTAGTAATTATAGACTTAAATTGAACGATACTATACTTGACGAATAATCACCATTGCCCGTCGGTGGGATCTGAACTCGCAACATTTAAAGTACGCGTCCGATGCTCCATGAATTGAGCTACGTCGGAAGTCACTTCCTCGACACTATAATCCATTTTCACTTATGCCTTAAATACTACACTACATACCAAAGACACCAATCACTGTACCCTGTGCCTTCCTTGGCCTAATTGTCTGTTGTTCCATTTGGTTGCGTCTTACAAAGAAACGAGCCCCTCGCAAAAATTCCCCTCCTTTCGTTCGGAGATGTCTGTAATGCTTAAAGCGATCGTGAAAAAAAATGAAGCTGCCCGGTTGTAATTTTCCCTGCTTTAAGAAAATTAGACATGCCGATTCCGAAATATTTCGGCGCTATATTCAGTCTATAATTATTGACGCCCGTTTGAAATAGCAGTTTTCTTGGGCTCCTCAGCGACTATGCGGCACTACCAGCCGCCATAGGCACTAACGTGTGACGTCATGCTAAGGGAAGGTGTAAACACAGCGTTACCTTTCTTTTGCTTTGAAATATTAGATTTATAGGAACCTAGAAAAGAAACAAATAGCAGAGCAATTTTTGCGCTCTGTGTCGTATACTGTGCAAGTACAGCCCTTGATCTGCTTGCTTCCGCTTTCAGGTACATCCGGGCTCCGCCATGTGGGTATTCGTGTCTTCGCTCGCACGGTGCAGCGTCCTAGTTTTTTTCTTTCTGGTTGCGTTAAGTTGTGTATTCTGGCGTGTTCTGGCGTGCTTAGTCCTCGCTATGCCAACCGTGTGCGTCGCCACGCAGTGCCGTACAACTTAACTGGAAACAACGTTCGCTTTCCCAAGCTGCCGGCATCACAGTCGAAATGGTATGATGCTACGAATCTCAGCCAACTATGGCTCAGCGAAAATCGCTGCGTCGCCATGTTTTCTCAATGACAGTCTTTTCATTGGCTGACCTAAAGCGACGTCAGCTGTACAGTTGAAGCGAACGTCATCTGGAAAATCGTAATTGTGATTTTTTAGTTATTAAATGAACCCAGACGATGAAACGAGTCAAGGTATAGTATTGAACGGACGGCCAGGGGGATTCCGAATACACAGGTAGTTGAAATTTTTCGGAAAACGTTGCACCACCCCTTTAATGTATATATCAGAACTAAAGGCAATAGACCGCATTCCGTTCCGAATAAAGAATCTTTTGCGCCCTTACGTGGCCAACGAGGGCCGTATTATGTAAGCTTTAAAATCGTTAAGATGCTTTCTAGCCCTTTGGGGGTTTACGCCGTACATGTACGGCATCACCTAACAGGCACCAAAGTGTGTACGCCGCACATGTAAGTCTTTGCCTGTATATTTAAAACGCGCCAATTGCGATCGTTCTCTTGCCTGGCATGTGCTGCCACATTTTGGGAATACGTGGAATTTTTTTTCAGACGCCGATGTCTCCGTTATTTCTTCTTGTTTTCTTTTTCTTTTTCTAGAGTGGCGCGCCGGCTTTCGCTGGCGCATGCGAGCGCGCGCGCGCATTGCGGCTGGTTTCGGTTTCGTCTTTCGGGTGGTTATCGCTTCTCTCGCCCGCAAAGCTGACGACTGTCTGGTTTCAAATCTCTCAAAGGGTGACCGCTTGTTACTCTCTTACCCGGGGCGCGATTACATCTGTTTCCGTGCGGCGCTAAGCTAAAACACAAACGATGCCGCCGTCGTTTCTTGTTTTGGGTACTCGGAAAAACTAACTCCGCCTCGTCGGCCATAACAGGAAGGATTATCGGCCTCGATGCCCACCACTGGAAACGCAGACGCCACCGTCCGCGTGACGTGCTTGGCAGGATCACATGGTCTCAGCGGCCGCGTCGGCTGCTTGTGGAGCACTGCCGCGTGCTTTGAAAACGAGTTTCAAGCCCCACATGCGCTGCGGTCTGCTGAAATTCAGAAGTTTTCTCTCATTTTCTACTCAATTGAAACCATTGTAATAGAGTGGCTGCCTCCGAAGGCGACGAACATGGGGCTCTACTGCTCGGTGCCGCAGTGCCGCGCTCACGCAACGGAGCCCAGTGTCAACCTGCACCGATAACCGCAGCACAAGAAACTGCGTGAAGCATGGGTTGTAAAGCTAAGAACCGGCAAGTAGCCATCGGCTACGAGTCTTGTGTGCAACAAGCACTTCAGCGACGAAGACTTTCGTTACTGTGTCGGGCCTGCGATGTTCAGGGAGTAGCAGACAGCGCGCACAGAGACGATGGCTCGCGCGCGCTTCCCGCCGGCAAATTATGCTTATCTGCCACAGGATAGAAAAGGCGCTACCTTTTACCACGTGCGATGCCATCTCAGAACCCTCCCGTGCGACCACTTGATCGTCGGCCCCGTGCTCAGCGTCCACAAAATCGGCTGCAGATGCGCAGGTCATTGTTTAGATACGTTGAATTTAAAAAATCACAACATATTCACGTGGTGAATGATGATGAGGGGGGCGAAGCTCCGGAGGATATCATCGGTAAACCGTGAATCTTCTGTGTAACGCCCCATCAATCTTCATATAAAGTGTGAGAAACACTGTGTGTATATTACAAACATCAAACTTTTATTTTTCTTATTTAGATGATGCTTAGCTTGCGTTGTCCCTTCATTATCACAGCTTTATGGTTCGTGAAATGAAGGGATAGCGGTTCCTGTACGGGTTGCAATTGGAAATTTGAAAATACCAGGTATATACGCGTCCCTCGGATGGTCGTTGATTTCATATGATCAAAGGGCGGGCACGTGAGAGCATATTTGGCTGCCATATGTTGTTTGAAGCACGCATTGTTCTTTTCGGTAATATCGACATTCAGTTCATCAACTAACACAAATGGTCTATTCTTGTACTTGTCATAATAGACCCTTTTCATAATCCGCAAGTGCGCTTCTCTGCGCTGCATACTTGAACAAGTAATGGCGGCACCTCTCTTGCTTAGAGTGGAGACGAGGTCCTAGTTGCACGTGCTGAGGCTTGTCTATTATGCGTATTTATGTCAAGAGAGCCGAGTCTACATTTTCCACGTCATAGCGTAAGCAAAATGCGCTAGAACACGCTGTTTGCAGTAAGTGACTAGCCGCCATTACTTGGGCAAACTGCATGGCAGGAAAGCTAGCTTTACAATTATGATAAGGGTCTATTACACAATGCCGTGTCAATGAATGTCTTGATATTCCCACTCGGCAAATTGGGTGCAAGGTACATGGTCATGATGATGCATCCATCAAAATCGATGGCAGCATATTCACCGTTGTGGCTTTGTGTCGCTGGTAGTAGTTTGAGATCTTGTGCCTTTTCTGTTTGTTTCACGTATACGGCCACACCACCTGCAGGACGCTCTGCACCATCGATGCACACGACTGGAACGTATCGTTTGATTACGGTCTTTTGGCGTTCCACGTCTCGGTAAGATAGAGAACGTCCACCGCAGTAAGTATGGGGTCCCGTTCCACATCGTCTACAAGCTTGACATAAAACCAGCTAGACTTACATGGTAGGCGGGAAACTACAGAAGGGAACAACAAGTAAAGAAAACATAAGAGAACGGCAATCTTTTGCCAAGACGTTCGACCACTGCAAAGTTAACGGCTATTTCGCGGGTGGGTCTCTGTAGCCTTGTCTTCCAGCGAAAGAAAAAGCGCGCCAACAGGGAGCCTCTTGGCGCGTTACTTCTGAAATGTTGTCTTCGGGCGTCGTTGAAAACACGAGACGTAGTGAAAAAGATAGAACGCCACACAGTCGAACACCCACGAGAGTCTCGCTCGTCAACTTCGTCTTCTTCTTCTACTGCATACCAGAACGCGCGCTTCTCACGAACTAGAGGTGGCTACTACAAACAAACGAACAAACGGAGGATGGACAGACCCACGGCATAAGGAGCTTCGCCCCTAAAACGCACAGGGTCCCTTATGCATTCGCTAAAGGTGACTAGAAGACGAAATCCATCTTCTCCTTGTCACTAGTTGTACTGATTCTCCCGCGCCCCCCTCCAAAAGCGTTCTGCACCTAACGCGGTTTTGCACGGCCTCCGTGACCGATCACGGAGGCAATGCAAGGCAACCATGACGTGTGAATACGTCATCATGTGACGTCACGTAATGTGACGTCATGACGACGCTACATATTTTGGCAATCTGTGATGTCATGAGGACGTAATATGGTGACACCATGACGTGACAATTAATTTTTGCATCACTCGTGTTGACGCCGCGGACGCGGGATGCCGACGGGCAATCTTCCTATTTGATGAGGCATCTAGGGCTTTCGCCTTTATAAGCTACATAAGTTTTGCATTGCATCATAAGCTACATAAATTTTGCATTGCCTCTGTGATCGGCTCACCGATCACGGAGGCAATGGAAAGGGACCATGTCCTGTGAATACGTCACCATGTGACATCACTTTATGTCACGTCATGGTGATGTCATATTGAAGTTACAAATTCAGGAGTTCTGTGACGTCATGATGACGTCGTCATATGGCGACGTCATCAGGTGACGATTATTTTTTGCGCCAGTCGTCTTGACGCCGCCGACGGTCAATCTTCCTGTTCGAAGAGGCATCTCAGGCTTTCACCTTCATAAGCTACGTGACGTTTTCTGGTGGATTAGCGAGAGTCAAGTGCTGCGGCTGTATGCTGCATTTATGTTGGCAATAACATTTTTTGAGTCGAGCTTGCGTTCCGCTGAAGCAAACACAATGTTCTAAAAATCCCAAATTTATTTGTGCCACTCTCAAACTCACGTTGGGCCTCTCCAACCCTATGTGTTTTCTTGGAGCCTGATTTATTTACATGGGAAAGGTGCCACCCTGTTGGCATTAGACACGACACTGCTGCCAAATTGCTGGGGTACTCGCCAAATAATTACTATCCTATTTTGCGGCTGCTGGTTGCTGCATTAACTTCTATTTTATTCACCGCTATTTCAAGTTCATGTGGGTCCTAGTTCACAGCCGACGTTTGCAGAACAAGTCTGGCAAATGTTATTGTATTTTCTTTCTTTTCGTTGGCGTTGCATGCTACTACATGCTCGGTCTCGTAGACTGGTTCTCCTTCCACCAGCAATCTCGAAGTGGTGAAGCTTTGGTCGATGAATTTGTTGATGGCAGAGAGCGTCATGTTCACTGGAATGCAAAGGCATCGTTAAATAAGGAGCATTAAAAAGAAGGCGTCGCATTTGCTCACGTTTTGTGTGAGCACCAAACGAAACGAATGCACTGAATAAAGAAACAGAAGCAGCGGCATTTGCCCGCTGAGAAGACCGATGAATACGCAGTGCGAGACAACTTGTCAAATGACATTGAAACGTACACGAATTTAGACCCAAAAAAACACTGAATCGTCGGGACGGCACATCACAAAGTTGCCATGCGTACCGAAGCCGTAGTTGTAACGAAAATGTTCTTGAACTGCTCTGATAGCGTCCGCGCAACAGTAGTTGTTTGTGTACTCACAAATTCTCATATTTTGCGGCCAAAAGCTCACAGCGCGGTGCCGGAACGCGCTCGTATTAAAAGCGAAACCATCAGTACGAACATACATGCAGACGCTCATTCATGCAGAGGCACCGTCAGTCGTCGCGAACCCGTGCGATGGCTGGCTTGAGGCTTCTTTCTGTTATGCTCCGTTTGGTTATACAGGCAGTCTACTCTAACGAGATATTTCACATAGTTTGCTCTCAGCGAGTGACTACCTTTCGCGGAAGAGGCCGGTTCAGGGGTCTCCATCGCGGTGACCGCGAGCAGCGGGTGCTCGGTTTTCTGCAAAGAGACAGCGACTGTAGACTATCTTGTGTTTCAGTTCGTCGAAAATGATTATTTTGACAGTAAAGAACACAGTTCCTTTCGAAATTCCTTACAGAAATGCCTGGAGGGCTTCCGCGAGGTGTTTTTGTAGAGCGCCTACAGCAAAACCTATGGGGAGCGCGCCGGCGGTATCCTACCTAGCACGCAATCGAGGCGCGTCCGGTAGAGGGCGACTCCGTAACTCCTCGCGGCCAATTATAGCTTTGTCACTCGTTTTGCTTTCTGGACGGGCGCCCAACCATACAGTTTTCTTCCGTGCACTCACTCATGTAGTTCGCTTACGCTATGGAAGTGCGCCCCGGTTGCTCTGTTGCGAGTGAGTCGAGCTGCGATTCTTCCGATGTGGACTATTCCCCAAGTGCCGAATCTGATTCATTGGATGTCAGTTCGCCAGATGAGGATTGGCTCACGAGTTCAGACTCGGATGATGATGAAGGAGCGACATCTCGACTATCACACGCTGAAACATCTTTAGTGTCACAGGGAGAACATTTTTTGCCGGAAAAGTACTGTGGTGTGCTTATTTTTGTCTGTGTGTGAGCTGTGTTCAATACAACGCATCATTTTCATTTATAAATATTGTATAGGTGTTTTTTTTTAGAATCTTGCTTGATGTTACTCACAATAAACCATGTGTATGTAACAGCAAAAATATTTTTTTTTGCAAAACATTTTCAACAGTTTGTTTCTTAGATAGAATCGTCTGAAGAATCTGTTTCAGCAAAAAAAAAGATCCACATCTGTGGAGTATAGTTCGCGAGAAAAATTATATATATGCCCTAGTTATGATGAGTTGACTGCTATGTGTAACATATGTAGAGATTGAGTTCCGTGATGCCTAGAGACATTCTTAGGGACTTTCGTAATTGAATTTCGGACAATTCTTTTTACTTATGATACTGTTGTTAGACGTATTTGGGTTTTTCACCCGCCACGGTGTTTAGTGGTTATCGTGCTCCACTGCTGACCCGAAGGTCGCGGGGTCGAATCCTGGCTGCAGCGGCGGGATTTTGATGGAGGTCAAATGCTGGAGGCCCGTGTGCTTAGATTTAGACGCACGTTAAGAGCACCAGATGGTCATAATTTCAGGAGTACTCCACTACGACGTCCCTCATAATCATATCGTCGTTTCAGGACGTGAAACCTCAACATTTGTTATATTATAGACATCTGTGCGTTTTATGTTTTCCATACCCCACTGTTTGTGTGTTTATTTGCTGTCTTCTATGCTCGATCCGTTCATGAGCTAAGAAGTAGGCGGCGCCTTGTTCATCATATGAATAGCATCTCCTTCACATCATATGAATAACAAAAAATTCTTTCAATCGCAGGTCCCCTAACAACGTCAAAGTTGCCCAACCAGAAACAGACGGCAAGATTATGGCCGCGAGGTCCTTGCAGTGCGCTGTGTGTGACAAAGTTTTCAACCGCAGGTCGCAGCTGCGAATGCACTTGTTCGCCCACGCAGACAAAAAGCCGTACGTCTGCGACGTGTGCGGCAGAAAATTCTCGCAAAAAAACAATCTGGTGATCCACATTCGCACGCACACGGGCGAGAGGCCCTTCGAGTGTTCTTCGTGCCCGGCCACGTTCACCAGCAGCGAGTATCGGAAAAACCACATGTTGACTCACACCGGCGAACGACTGCATGAGTGCAACGTCTGCGGACGGAGATTGGCCACGAAAACAAACCTCGCGCGCCACGCACTGACTCATTCGGGGAGGAAAGCGTTAGCCTGCCACATGTGCGGCCGAAAGTTTTCCCGGAGAGACAACCTCCAGCGCCACGCTCGTACGCACACTGAGGAGAGGTCGTACGCCTGCCACCTGTGTCCGGCTACGTTCGCGCAGTTGAATACCCTTAAAGAGCACCTCGCAAGCCACACCGGTGAGCGACCACACAAGTGCGACGTGCGCGGGAAGGCATTTACTGCAAAATCCACTCTTTGGCAGCATAAGAATATTCACTCAGGTGTAAAGAAATGTAGCTGTGAGTTCTGTAGCCGCACGTTTACTTTGAAGCAAGGACTCACCAGGCACACCCGCACGCATACGGGCCACAAGCCGTATTTCTGCCACCTCTGTCCCGCTGCGTTCGCGCAGTGGAGTACGCTGAAGAGCCATGTTCTGAGCCACACCGGCGAGAGGCCTCATGGTTGCGACGTATGCGGGAAGGGATTCGCCCGAAGAGGGGACCTTTCGTGCCATAAGCGTATTCACTCGGCTAGTAGCTAAACTTGACTGTCACATCTGTGACGGTACAAATAGTAAAGAGGGCCCTCAGTTCTGACATACACATGTACGAAAAGCGCAGTGGCTGCAGCTCGAACTGCAGGAGCTTTTCAGAGTGTTGTATTTTTGTGCTGATATCATCCACGACGAAACATAAAACACTGCAGGTAGGCAGCGAAACATACTCTTCTACGCGCATATTGCCCCTAGCCACGCAGCAGGCATACGCCGTGCAAACACCGTGCATACTCCGACCTGACGTCTTTCAGCTCATTGCAGGTCATGTGGGCGCAATATATTTTCTTCGGTAAAACTGTCGTTACCTTGAAGCACAGACATAAAAGGGCTCGGGAAGTCTTGGAGCCCTTCTACACCAAAAAACGACGCGTGATTGCACATCTGAACCTTCCGTTTTCCTGCTAGCGTGTGAGGTACACATGCCTAGCAAATTTTTCCTCATGACCTAGAGTAACGGGCACGCATGGTGCTGCCTTTCCGTCCATTCAACTTTGTTCAATAAATTTCAGTTGTTATGCAGTGCTCGTCCTGAGTCCTTTTCCTGTGTCTCTTTCGTTTTCGCGCTTGTTCTTGTTTTTCAAGTATACCTTTAACTAATGGGGACACTACACACTGAATCACACATTTGTCTTGATAGACCACTGCCTTTTGCAAAAACTACGCAAAAAATAAGAAAAATGATGCCGCAATGCGCCACGCGTTGACATGTGCTATCACACCGAGTCCCCAGCCGGTCCCATGACCCCTCCAGACAAGTACGATTCAGGACGTCGGTTGTCTTTGGAGTATCGCTTTCTCGTGGCCTACTCGCCTACGAAATTCTGCATAAGAGCACGAGGGCCGCCGAACCTCTTCCAAAATGCTTGGCGTGGACACCAGGTCATAGGGGACTTCAAAAAAACGAGCACTCTTAAAAAAAAGGTAGTAGTACTTGCTAAGTTCGATAGTAACTGCTTGTCACATATGTTACTACCCTGTCAGTAAGTGCAGTTAGTAGCTGCTAGGGTAGTAACTGCTACTACCTTTGCTGCTACTAGCGTATATTAGTAACTGTTACTACCATAGGCGTTACTAAAATACAGAGTGTAAGAAAAAAAAGGTAGTAACGGCTACTAGCGTGATTATTTGGCCGCATTATTTACCTAGTCTTAATAGTGGCCAAATTCATAAGGTCACGTTACGACACAACTTCAGATAATCTTGCTGGGAGTGTTATGAATGAGAAGAGCACGTAGACGCAACAAGTACACTACGCGATATTACTTCGTTATCGACTCATGAATATTATAGCCCCTACAAGGATCTGCTAATCTGGTACCAGTGAGCACCAGTGTTTTATGATGAGTAATAAAATATGCGGACCTAAAGTCGAATACCCTACTACCTGCTTATGTGCGCATTGGGTACGCAGCGCAAGACACCTCAATGCATCCCTGTGCTAGTACAGAGGTAGTAAAAGGCTAATAATAATAATTTATGAGGTTTTGCGTGCCAAAACTACGATATGATTATGGGACACGACTTAGTGAGGTCCTGCGCATTAATTTTGACCACATGGGGTTCTTTCACATCCGCTTGTCATTTTAGTCACTTGCCTATAAATGATTACCTTTTGCACCTCCGTTTTCACAATAGCAGAATGATGCTTACACATTGTGGTTGCACAATTTTAAAATGAAAGATCTTTTCTTCACCCATGAGCACTTCATTGGCCAGTTTCCGATTAGACGTGATATGTCGAGACGATTCCAGTTATCAATCAATACAATAAGCACTAACTACAATTTTAGATTGAGTAGTTAACGGCCGGATTGCAAAAAGGTAGTAACGGTCCAAGAAAGTTAGTAACGGCTGCAGTTTTAATTGGAAATACCTTCATATCGCTTTGTTTTACATTCGGAAAACAAGCGTCGCGAATCTCAAGAACCTAATCCATCCGAAGCAAATCCGAAGCCTGTACTTCCCATCATTCCCATGGTGGTTGAAGCGCAGCTCAAGGAGCTCGCGTAGGCACTAGCGCCAGGTATTATTGTAAGGTATTATTGTTAGAAACTCTATGCCGGGCCCTTAAAGTGCTACTCAGAAAATTTCTGGCCACGCTACTGAACGAGGCGTATGGGTTACTTCCGTCGATATGTGGACAATAGGGACGAAATGAGAGTAGCTTGACCAAGCCAACCGAGGGTAAGGAAAGCAACGCCAAAAAAAGAAATAAATAATAATGAAACGGAACGCAAGCAATGACGCCCAGAACACGAGTTGTTCTCCGTCATTTTGCGCTGTTTTTTCTTTCCTTACTGCAAGCCTATTCGGCTAACCATTCGTTCTAGCAATCCCGCTGGTCTCGTGATAAGAAATTAAAGCAACTCAATAGACACTCAGTAACACGTACTTTTGCGCGCAACTGTTCTTTTTCGTCTTTAGGCGCGTACAGCGCGATTGACCGAGGAATCCTCTTGGCATGTGAGCAAACATGCAAAGTTTTTCCAAGAACACCGAAGGACGAAACGAGGAATCAGCGCTTCGTTACGACTCAAGCGGACATCGAAAGCAGCAGAAACCAGCTAAAACGCGCTGGCATCGATGATATGCTGCGCATGTTTGCGAAGCTTCGACAGAATTTGCGCAGCGTCAAACTATGCGCGCAAGGCGATAAAAGATGGCGTGACAAACTTGGAGTCATACTCACTCACTCTTTCCGAATCGTAACGAACGAAACAGAGCTGCGTCGGTTTTTCCAGAAAGCCTCGCAGCAGCAGCGCGTCGTAACATCGAGGCTTAGCAAACTTTTCTTTCGTTCGGCGGGAGGTTTCTCCACCTTCCTCCGTCGCTGACAAGCTCGCACTGAATTCCGCGGTGTGTATGCGTTGTCGCGGCAGTTAGCGTTTCACTGCGCCTGCACGAATCCGCGACGATCGACGAGCACAGAAGTCGAGATGATCCCAACGTGTCGAAGTTACCGATGTACCGAGCAGCGGCTGAGCGACCGGCAAAAGATGGAAGAGAGGCCTCCGACGAGAGAAGCGTCGTCGTCGCATGGCATGACTCGCGGGAGCGCGGTTATAAGTCGTTGCCGCGGTGAAAACTGCGCAGCTAGCGAAAGCTCTCTTTGTGGACGAAGGCGCGAGTTATTTCATTCTTTTAGCGCCATCGAAAGGAAGAAAGAATATTACGGGGGATATGCTTAGAACTTTAAGAATATGAAGGCAAAAGGTATGCAGTAAAAGCTCGTTATAGCTCGGATTTTACGGGACCGGAAAAAAATGTCCGAATTAAGCGAATGCTGAATTACCGAAAGCATCAACAAAAACTGAACTTTCGTTTTCTGGACGAATACGTAAATCCGGTACTTACTTCGCATACCAGCAGAGTGAAAGCAGCAATTTTCGTCATTTGCGACGTTGTTCTCAATGTGACCACGGCTCAAACTACTGTCCCATAAGCTGAAACGCGCTCTCAACCCATGCCTGATTACGTACTGGCACCTCCACGCGCACGTGACGGTAATTTTTTCTCCAGAAAAATGACCCGCAACTGATCGTTCGTCCGTCACAATGTAGGAAGTGAGTTTTGTGCCAGCTTGCGGACCACGGCTGAAGATCTTCATCATCAACAGCTTCCACCACGTTTGAGTCTTGCGACTTTGCGCGCGCATTGCCCGAAGTCAGAAAGAGGCTATATACTCAGTGCCGCATCCGCAGTGGACGAAACCGTGGTCGCCAAAGACACGATCGTAGCGTCCACGCAGTTCTGAAGGCACGCGCGCGGCCTACGTCCAGAGTCGAAACGAGAATGCTGAGCACCCTATCCGCTGCTGAAGAAACCTGGCTCGCTAATGCACCATCATTGATGGCGACCACGCAGTTCTGAAGGCACGCGACGAAAACGATACTCTTGCTTGTGGCAGCTTTCACCCCAGTCGCTATCGACGCGATCACAAAAAGAGCCCACGCAGTTCGTGTGAGCCGAGTAAAATCGAAAACGAAACAAGTTTGCCGCAGCCGCTGAAGCCTTGGTCGCCAAAATGCGGTTGTGGTAAGATTGTGGATGGCGACCACACGTTTCTGAAGGCCTGCGGCCGTTTCGGTTCGCAAACGCTATTTTCGCTTCTTTGCGTCTCACATTTGCGGCGCTTCGTGCTTGGCGCGCTCCGAGAATAGTCCGAATTAACCGGGCTGCGGCCAAATATGAGCGAATTAACGAGAGCTTGAAGCCATTAGACAAGGGGTCTCAAACACACGACCCGCGAACGTTTCGCTTGCGGCCCGCGGCTTCACAACGAAAAAGACGTTTGTGACTTTGCTAAATGGTCCTCGCATTATTTGCTCGCCTATTGCGATTAATAACGCTTTGTTCGGGTAGCCTACAGAGGTGGGGCAGGTCTCCAGCATTCTTTTTCCGACAGGCACACCATGGGGTCACGATGTGTTGAAACATTACCGCGGAACAATATCTCTAGATCTGAGAATCGCCGTCCACATTTGTGTCATGCTGGAGATCAGTGTCGGCATGTTTCTCGAATCCGGACGCCAAAAATCCTGTTCTGAAATAACCCACATATGAGATATGGGAAATGAGCTTTTTGAAATGGCAGCGTGAGGGGACAATTTGTTCATATCAGTCCCCACCCCTCCTCCCCTCAGTGACCCGGCCCTTGCGGGAATGAAATTCAGACCCCTGTATTACACAATACATACGTTGAACGCGGGGAGAGAATATGTCCGAATTATCCGATTTACAGGTTTGGAAATAAAGAACTTTTATTGTACAGACACGTAAACTTGCAACAAATTTCGGGGCAGGGGTTTGAACCCTTCCCCCCTTTACGTCCACGCCAATGGTGCAAGACACTGGCCGCCCGCGCTAGACAAGCGCTACCGATGCGACCAGATGCGACGGCATTTCCGCCGTCACCCCTAGCTAAGAATGGAACCGCCCGAGTGCGACGCGGGCATCGAGCTCTCAAGACAACGGCCTGTCTGGATCGCGGGTCTCGCCAAGCTGCGTTTGTGCTTTGCCTGAGGCTCCTTCCCGTCTCCCCATCCACTCGCCGCACGTGGGGCTGGATTCCGTTCAACTCAACACAGCTTCTGGGCTCTTCTGCAAGCCTTTCTCGCAAGACAAGTATGACGACATCTTCATTTTCTGCTGCATGCCATCGTACACTAGCCCGCATGAATCTTAAGCGTGTCGCGGAAAGGCGAAGTGCGGTGCTGTTTTGCGTTGCCGCTAAACTGTTCAACATCTCTCGGTTAACGCGGCCGGTTCGCCATTTCCCGTTGATCTTCATGCAGATCGAATGTGGTATTTTCTTCTAGAAACAGTGGTTCTGTTCTTTGAAGTGAGGGTGACTCCTTTAGAATATGGTTAGTGTGTTTTGTAGGCATGCGGCAAGTGAAAAACACTCGCTAGGCCGCATGCGTCCAATTCGAAAACCGCCATGGATCTTTCTAGAAAAAACGGACGTGCCCACTCTGGCAGAGGGGCGGCCGGGGAGTTTCCGCTGGTCGTCTTGGCTGGAATGTATACAATTTGTGAGTTTTCGTAAGCGAGTTGATGCATTGAATGTCCGCTTTTTTATTACCCTGTATGAAACTCTCATCATTGCACGTAGAAGGGGGATGGCTTTGCCTTCGGGAAGTCGCCCCTGGGTCAGCTGACAGTGGACGCAAAGCCACCTCCCAACTGTTTGGTGCTCTCTTCTCTCACTCTCCGTGCTCTTGGAATGATTTGCTTTTCTCTCATTTCCTCGCGTTTTCTATGCTTTGAACGCCTGCCGCGTCATTCAAGCCTTCTTAAGCGAAGCTCGTGATAACGATTTCGGTGGCGGCGTCGTACGCGAAAAAATGAAAGCACCTTTCATAAAGAAAGATGGTTGAACGCGAAGCTTTCTGCCATGCAAACGAATGAAAGTCAAAGTCCAAAGCCAACGACCACGCAACAAATCCAAGAAGTGCTGACCGACCCGATGCGATGCATATATTTGATTGCCTGTTTAGTATTGTATTTTCTGAAATTTGAAGTTGAATGAGGACGAGGAGTAAACTTTATTATCAACAAGGAATTTAAGTGCGCCTAGGCCTCCCACGTGGGAGATATATTTCTTTAAGCTGCATAGCCTCTATTATGGATCACGTAGCCGTTGATTACGTGCACGGAGGGCTATACATTTTCACAGTATTGCCTTGTGATCGGTGTGGTAGACGGCCAGAAGCTCTCCGTAACGTGACACAGCTCGCTTGGAAACGTGATATTAATGCCGGAATCGTGTTGCACCGTGGGTCTCTGCAGCGTCAGTTTCAACGAGTAGCGATCTAGCATGGTCTAGCTGCGGGCACGATCGCGCTAACGTTCGCATACCGCAGTCTCTTCTTCCATGTGCTGCAGTCACGCTCTACCGATGGTGACGGCCTGGAATGCATTGCGTGACGCGCATAATGCAATGCACATGTATACAGCACGTCTGGGTAGCTGGCGTTGCAGTTGCCATTGTTGTATACATCGGTATTTATTTATTTATCAAATACCCGCAGCGCCTTCGTAGACATTGCAGTGGGTGGGATAAGATAAAATACATAATATAAAGTACAGGTTACATGTTAACATCACAACATCATCATAACTATACTATTACATCATAGCATGGTCATACCTATACAACGACATCATGGAGCGCCGGGACGAACGCGGCGTTTGAGCTTCTGTTCACAATGTCACAGGGTAGACGATTCCAGGTTCTAATTATATTAAAAGAAAATGATTTGTTGTACGCGGCACTCTTACAGAATATTTCTTTCACTTTTAGATCGTGATGCACTCTCGCAGACACATAATCAGGGCCATGCAAATATCTCGTCCAATCAATCCCTATTTGTGAATGGTAGACGTGAAATAATTTCAATATATGAGTGAATCGTCGTTTTTGAAGACTGTCCCATCCAATTTTTTTGCCTCAAATACTCTGAATTGCCTTGAATAGTTTCGAAATACAAACCGCACGGCTCTGCTTTGTATTCTTTCCAGCTTGTGTTTGTTCGTTTGTGTCCCGGGATCCTAAACCGTACTTGCATATTCAAATCTTGATCGTACACTGGAAAGTAGAGCTCTTGCTTTGACCGCAAATTGTTTAGCGTTTCTTTCCAGATACCCTAGCACACGAGATGCTTTGGCAGCAACGTGACCGATATGTCGTGTCAGGCACGTAGCCAATCTTTTTTTTTTGGGGGTGAGGGGGGCAAGGCCTAATTGTTCGAAAGAATGTTTTTCCTTGGCAAACAGAAAGAAAGTTGCCCGGGAATATAGAAGGCTGGACGAATTTCGGGGTGGAGGGGGTGAGGCCCCCCCCCCTTGCCTACGTGCCTGGGTCGTGTCCACGATAAATCGATGGTAAAAAACACTCCCAAATATTTAAATTTGCGCACAGGCAGCAGTTCTGTTTCATTATTGTTATATGTTGCCTGGATATGAACGCATGACTGTCGTTGTTGCCTGCAGCAGCTGAAGTGTTGCGCTGCTATAGGCACGCGGATTAATGTCAAATCGCCGGCATGAAGGGAGGAAATATATGTGGGGATTACCCTTGAAATGCACTTGCAACTACTCTCTTGGACCGAGCCCTAGCACAAATCTTGGAAAAGTACATAAAAACTACTCCTTGCTGATATGGTGGTTAGTTAGTGCATGCCGCAATTGCAACATCTTAGTGAAATCGCATATATATATCTCCATCAGTCGAGTGCTTCTGTGCCTGCCTAAACATTTGTTGCTGCTTGTTGTAGTCGTTTTATGTAATATTCAGAGCAAGAATCCAGCAGGACGGAGCAGCAGACCCGAGGGAAATTCCTAACAGCGCGTCACTGAATTTTCTGTTTCACTTTCTAGCGCACAAATGAACAAGGAGGAAAAGCGAAGCGGGCACAGCGCAGTGAGATGATTCTGCTCGATGTTTGTTCACGTGACTCCTTTTTCTTCACGATAGACAATTTAAAAGAATGTATCGAGACGCGCATTTGCTAAATTCTTTTTTAGTTTAAAAGGACACTGAACTGAAAAAGGCAAACATAGGGAGTTTTAGCTTGTAACGTATACTTCTTTACGTTACCGTTTCCGGATTACGTTTACCGGTTTACCGGAACTCGAGTTTTAGTAAAGTTTTTTAGCTGCCCAAACGTAAACCTTTGCGTACGTACGTAAACCTTTACGTTTGCGCAAACCACTAAATGGTGATGATAACAGCATTTAAACTAGATTTAATTGAGATAATATTGAATTACGCTGCACCAAAATCATACGAGAGGTTTTTAGCTTGCGCAGTATCCCGGTATAAGCGAAGGGGTGTAGCAATACCAGGTTACCGGGCGATGGTGTCGACATCTTGTGACGCTTCGCGCAACCACAATCATGGACACGTTTGTTTTCGCTTAGTGTTCTCGAGGGTAAAAAATGATTAAAAAGGCAACTCATTCGTAATAATGCCGCTGCAAGGCATTTACATCGGGAGTAAAATGCCCGATGTTTCTGCAATAACAATTTTGTGCTCGCCTGGTACCCCTTGGCCCTGCTAGATGGCGCCACCTATCCAGCTTGTCAGCGTCTTTAGGCCTCTCACGTTTGCGGATTCGGTATTCTAGGTCGCTCTAGCCTCGGTTATCCGG
Source organism: Rhipicephalus sanguineus (assembly GCF_013339695.2). Lineage (NCBI taxonomy): Eukaryota > Metazoa > Arthropoda > Arachnida > Ixodida > Ixodidae > Rhipicephalus > Rhipicephalus sanguineus. The sequence continues at coordinate 64,300,663 of NC_051182.1, forward strand.
CTGAAATAAGGAGATCGTAAGCGGCGCTCGCACTTCGGCTTATTTTGACTCGGTGGCTGGAGTCTCCGCGAAGCGGATATCGCGAGTAGCCACGAAGGAAGCCGGATTTTCCAGATAAGGCAGTAAACGTAAAGCGTATCCAGCGAGTAGTTTACCTTCCGTAAACCTTTATGTTCCGTAAAGGTTCGTGCATGTGCTGACTCCAGCCGGTATCCGGTAACACGGTAACGTAAATAAGTACACGTTGCAAGCTAAAACTCCCTAATGAGAAAAACATCAAAATTGTACTGGGAAGATGCGACTGTTTCGATAAAGAGAGTTTACTTCATATATTTTTGAAGAGTTGGCTGCATTTCTGGAGGATTGTGCGCGTGGCGGCTGCACGCCAGTACGCGTGGAGCTGCGCATCGACGGCCGTGTCGTCAAGCGACGGAAGCAGGTTGCGCGCTTCTCTGTGCTGCTACTTCCCTTTCCACACCTCGCCTTTACATCCCACTTTCCACAAAGGCACTGAGAGATGCCTTACCCGGGAGCATTGTTCGCGGCGGGTGCCGTTCCTACTGGTTCCTACTGTGGCCGACGGGTGCCGTTCGTGCTGTGGCTGACAGACACTGCAGTTTGTGAAAAACAAAATAAATTAATTATTTTCCTCCCGTTTACGCCTGGAAACAAGGCTGTGTTCTTTCTATTAGACTGGAAGTCTCGACCACAAAAGTTCTGTTCAGTATCTCTTTTAAGCCATGGCTCACTGATGTGTAACTATGATACGTGATTTATGTACTATTTTACTACAGGCATCCAGCCATGGCCAAAACCAAAAGACGGACGTCTCAGCAGTCTACCAGCCCTGTTCAAAGATCTCAAAGAAGAGTCCGCGAGAATCGGAGGCAAGATTCTGCCGCATCGACAGCAGACAAGGGGTTAGTAATCTGTGTGCGTCACACGTTTCGCAAATCTCGTTAGAAATTTCGTAGCGCTCGTTGTTCATTCCATGGTATTTTTCATTTATAAAAATTGCTGCTTTCTGTCGCGCATTTTTGTTCCGTGTTTTACTAAAGTTCATATCAGCGTGGACAATCACATTTTATTAATGTACAACTCATTGTAGAAATTTCGATGTTATTATAGACAAGAACACAGCGAATTCCATGCGCATCACCATATTTGCATCGCTCGTCGCGCCATCTATCGCACACGCGACGAAACAACGTGCGCGGGCTCCACGCCAGCAGACGCTACACAGAGCAAACGTGAAACTCCCGAAACTCAGCCCGTCGGAGAGCGTGTTTCGCGTCTTTTCTTGCCTGGACATTTTCGCTGATTTTATTTGAACATCAAGAACATCTTGCTCATGCAAGTTCACAATGTATACAGTACGTGCTGAGTAGGCTGCGGAAGCAACCTCGTTAGATACATACGCTGTTACATTTGTAAAAAAACGTTCTCGCTGTAGTACGCGTGAATCGTAATTGCAGTGCAGCTCGCGAAAGAGTGAAACGATGTTTTGTTGCCCCATATTACAAGTTGTGCACGAAGTTTTGTGAAAGCTCATCATTTCAGCATGTATCGCATAATAATTAGAGTATGCTTTACGGGTAGTTTCGCGGAACGTAATTTTTGTTTCACGAGCGCTCTCACAATAATGCGTCTTTCTCACAAAAGCGTGCTATCAGAGAGTATAGTATCGTACTATGAGAGAGTAGTATCCTGCAGTATCGTTCAGCGATCCCTTTTGGAAGCTACCTGCGCGATTTTATTCTTGTAACGATGGTGCTTTACAAGCGAAACTGTGCTACTCTTAGTTAAGCCGGTTGGTTAGCCACGCCTGCGATGTAAAGGACACTGGCGGGAGAACTGTTTACTTACGTGCCAATATATATGTAATATGTACAGCTAGATGCCTCGTGTCCAAATAAATTTGGGGACATCAAACACAGAAATGAGAGCACGAAATTCTGGCCAGCTCTTGAGGAGCACCGTGCCATTTATTACCTTTTGAAGGCGAAATCTCGAAGGCGTGGATGCCATCAAACGCACTAAAGCTTGATACTACGTTGAAAGTGGCAAAGCATGCTGATTGCTTGTGCTTGAAAGCACTACCTTGCACTAGATTTTCGTCAAAGCAAACGCTTAAAGGTATGAAGTGCACTCCCACACAAAGCTCGCGCCTGCCTTGAACCCAGCTGCGTGTCACGCAAATTAGGTTCGCAAAATGAAATAGGTGGGCATCACACTGCAGAATACACGCAGTTAGTGTACTTACTCGCGCGTTTTCACTCGGCTCCTAGATATTTTGCTTGAATCACAGTTATCCACTCGCGGCGAAGCTGAAAACACCGCACCGGCACTATTTCCGTGGCGCGTCGTAATCGTCGCAGACAACGCTAATATCCTCTTCTTGCGCAGCTTGTTTTGGCATCCAAAGACGACGCAGTAGTGCCCAGACGAGCTCTTATACGCTTAAGCGGCGTGAACGGGTACTTTTCTCACTTTAAAGCCTCAGAACTGCAGCTTGCCCTGTTTACTGGGTGCAGCCCGCGCGCGCCTTGGCAGCCCCGGTCAGCCCGGCGTCTGGGTGCGAGAGTATCCGCTCGGCTCGCCAGCAGCCTGGGTGCGAGACAGGCTTGCACAAACAGATGTATGTCAAACTGTACACGATCCGAAAACCCTGTCTGTACCGGAGTTTTAGCCAGAACTACAGCTGAACCAATATTCTCAGAATGTGCCGGAACCCGAAAAAGTATAATAGTTATTAGATCAGCTGATAATTGTTCATGCACATACATCGCAAACGGCAGCCCGACAATATACCTCACGATTCTTCGTCGGCTTCTCCCACTAGCAGATCGTGACGGCTATCCAGTATCGTAGTCATAGCCGTATCTGCCGGGGGGGGGGGAGGGGGGGCAAGGGGGCGTTAGCCCCCCCCCCCCCCACTGAGAAACGTTAGGGGGGCGGACCCCCCACTTTCAACAGTGTTCCTGTCGGCTGCACACTGGGAAACCATCAACGAAGGCGAAGTTTTACTTCTACACATTAAACACTTATTTATATAATGAACTTTATCCTGCGCTTCTGCTGTGGAGATCGCGTCCCGTGTCTTACGACCACGCACTGCAGGTTCTCTGCGGTGCAGGCCGCCTATGCGACGCTTTTGCGCATTGCGCTACAGCATTGCAGAGAAGGCTACCGTTGAGTTAGAGCACTCTGTTATGATTTTATTCTGATCTGCCTGGCCTGAAGTTTACATAATCGACGATGCGAATACGGGCAGGAACCAGTAAACGTTTTATGAACCGATCAAACGCTCTTCTGTATCAGGAAATTCATTTTCTTTCATCAGAAAGCAATAGAATCAACGCTGCTCTACAGGCACGTAGCCAGGATTTCGGAGGGGGGGGGGGGGTCAAGGCCTAATTGTTCGAAAGAAAGTCTTTCCATGGCAAAAAGAAAAAAAATACGTTGCCCGGGAAAATAGAAGGCTGGACGAATTTCGGGGGGAGGTGGCGTGGGGCGGGACCCCTTCTACCCCCCCCCCCCTTGCCTACGTGCGTGCTGCTCTATATCCAATTTGCTATGAGTCGATGAATGAGCAGAACTGTTGAGTGTTTTAGATGGGCCGCATTAGGGGAGCTAAATAGAGTTTCCGCTTGAGTTTCCGATTACCTTGCTTCACCTTGCCAACGTTTTTAGTTTAATCTAAAAACGTTGGCCTTGCTAATCATATGGTAGCTTGCCACGATCGCGGCGGCTTGGAACAAGGCGAGGAATGAGGCAGTAGACTCGAGTACATTGGGGAAGCCCAGCTGTCAAGCTTGTCCCGCATGTTGATATAACGGAACAGGGAAATGGTCAAGGTCCACGGTTTTCTCGACTCATAATTGTTGGTGTTTAACGTCCCAAAACCACGATATGATTATGAGCGACGCGGTAGTGGAGGGCTCCAGAGATTTCGGCCACCTGGGTTGCTTAACGTGCACTTAAATCTAAGCACACGTGCCTCGAGCATTTTCGCCTCCATCGAAAGTGCCGCCGCCGCGGCCGGAATTCGATCCCGCGACCTGGGTTTTCTGGACTAAGGAGACTGAATTGACATGCCGAGCTGGAAAATGCAACTCGGACGGCAAAGAAGCACGCACGCGCGCCGCTGTTTATCTATCTCCCTCCCTTCCTCTCTCAGTAAGGATGAGTTCACGGAGTTGTGCACGCGCAGAAACAGCTCAACAGCGTTATACTACAACTGAAAATATTCAATACACTCATGTGAATTCGTCTCGCCAGCTTCCACAAGGAGCCGCAGCCATTGTGATCGGCGAGCAGCTTGCTTGAATCACATTCCGAATGAGACACTGTCCGTCTATTAAAAAAAATACAATACTAGAGGCAGGCGAGTGAAATCAGTTGGAAAATTGACAGTCACCTTGCGCACTACAGACAGTTTTTTGTTTGGTAAAGAACTAATTTCTTAATTAGGATTATTTAACTAAATTGCTAAATATTGACTTTAGGCAAGAAATGCGACTTGCAAAGTTTGAGAGCGTCTTCTAAAACACCAACTGCATTATTGGCGATGAAGAAAGTCTCACGTATACCATTTTTCCAAGCTAAAAAGAAAGCCCGCGAAATACAAAAAGAATCATGTGACTAGCCCATTCGCGCGCAGCGAAAATGCTGACCTCAGCCGTGGTTTCGTTCAAGATGTCTCTATAATTCTCAATATATGAATCAGAACTAATGGCATTAGACCGCAGACCGTTCTGTATAAAGAAACTTCTGGGCCCATGGCCAACTATAGGCTTACGTACGCATTAAAACCGTTAAATTTGCTTTCTTGAAGACAGCGGCGTTAAGGCATTTATGCACCTATCAGTGATTCCCCTCCTTCGCCATCTGCGCCAAAGTGCGCCAAATTGGATTTACTGCGCCATCCTGATAATACCCAGGGAAATTGCGCCAAAGTGCGCCAGAGTCTCGGGTTTTGGGGCGTCTATCACCGGAAATCGCATCGCCGGCGCGTCAAAATATGCGCTGCTTGATCTTCGGGCCGCTAAAGTCACAACCACGGACCAAGACTTCTACCGCCGAATAAATAGCGCTCGCGCTTGCGTCCCGAGTAAGCCACGATGCCATGCACGGTGCCTACGCAGCTTCGGTTGTGCAAGTCGGCTCGACGGCAAAGCGCGCTCTCCGCAGAGGCTCCTGAAGTCTAGGCCAATCGGTAGCGTGAAAGTGTGGCGACGATTCATCGGCGCACGTCGACTGTTCCAGAAACGCTTCCGACTGCTCGTTTCAAGCGTCGCACGGCACGCAATTTTATTTTATTTAATAATACTCTCAACCCTCTAGTAAAGTTTTCGATGGTTCTCCGTCGTCGATCACGGAGATCTTGGACGGTGATCGGCAGCGATGATGATCTCACACGCAGGCAGCAGCGGAAGTCAGATGGACGACGTCGTTTATGATAACGTGAAATGATATATATACAACTGAGATTAGAAAGATACAAAGATTACAACAGGACAAATCTACAGTCTCACTCTTCTACTTGTTAACAAAGTTAGAGCCCAGACTGTCCTAACTTGCGATTGCCACTAGCCTCACTGATCTATCAGCGCTCTGATTACAGCCCAGGCTAGCTTTACGTACATTGTACGGAGCCTCACCAATCTATCAGCAACGCTGATTACAGCCCAGACTGACGTGCCACTCACGTGCAGATCAATATCTACCGCCACAAACAAAGAAATAGGGCGGTGGCATCCCTTTATCCCTCCCTTGACCACGGCGGCCAACCAGAGCGTAAGTACCCGTAGGCCACAGCCCACCGGGCAGGGCCTAAACGGAAGACCAAGATATTACGAAATGCAACGGCTTTCCTCCTTTCTCGTCGACACGTGGTCACGCACAATGTAAGGAGCCGACGCCATGTGCGGAATTTATTGCTTACACATTCCGCGCTGCAGCAGCATCGTCGGCCAGCAAAAGCGCCGTCGCCTCCAACTTGGCGCAAACCAGGCTGCTGGGGTTTCGCCTCTGCAGCGTGTTCCCGTCGCTGGCCGGTGTCATCAAACAGCGCCGCCTGCGCTTCAGACCCTCGCAGTGTGGTCTGTCTACTGGCCGGAAGCCCCGGAGTTCAAAAACAAGACCGCGGCGGCCGTGGTCCAGATCTCACACCAGAGGGGATGCGGCGCGCAACAGCCCGCGTGGCGCCATCGCAGCCGACGCAACTGCCCGCAATGCACTTAAATCCAGCGGAAGGTGTACGGCACCGGTCCCCGCTCCGAAATCCGACCCCTCTCGGCATTCTGCGACCACACGGTTCGCCCCTTGGTGCGAAACCGCTCTCGCCCTGAGCACTCAACACAAACAGAAAAGCTCAGCGGCCGCCGTCGGCGAGCGAAAGAGACACTGCCCTCTCCCCTGAAAACGTAAACACGTCGGCATCCTTAGGGCACACATCCTTACAGCGGCCTTACACCTCTGTTGAGGCTTCTTGCAGGGAGCGTAGAAATAAATACAAACAAACAAACAGGTATATCAAGTGGCAGCGCAGTCATTTAAATGCATGTATAACGATTTTTGAAATTGACAAATATCACTTGCATTCACCACAAGGCTTGATAACGCATTCCCAAGTTCAGTCACAGCTGCGAAAAAAAAAGGATAATGAAACACACCACTGCAAGCGAAGTATATGGTAGTGAAACATAATTGTGAGTAACACGACTGCTTCGTTTTCCTGGCAGCTTCAAGTACTCATCTTTCTTAATTTTGAGCTGTCCATGCAGTATCCTAAAACAAACTTTGAGCCGGTGTTTTTGCCTTCGTGCTTCTAGTAGTCGCAGTGTACAGGACTCTTTTACATCTGTGTGACGGAATCTAACAGGTGGTACTTTGTGCACATGAAGGGCACGGCAAGGCGTTGAACTTTTTCTAATCTTTTAAAGGCTGTTCGGATGAGGGCTCGACATGAACAAGGCATATTCTAGTAGTAGTCTAATGAAAGTTTTGTAAGCCACCAGTTTTATATCGCGCGTAGCGCAGGCCCATAGCCAGGAATTTTTTTTTTTTGGGGGGGGGGGGGGGGGCTTGCTCAAAACCTTGACTATTTGAGAAAAACACCTATTTCCATTACTTATTTTTGGGAAAAACACGTACTTCATCAAAATGTCGGGGGGGGGGGGGTAGCCGCCAGGCCCGTAGCCAGGAGGCTAGGGGCCTGGAGTAGCGTGATGTAATTTTTGCCTGAAGAAACCTAGTCTCTGATTCGCCTTCGAGCACACATTTGTGAAGTGCGTTTGTGATGTGTCGTATATCGGCCTCGGTAGCTTAGTCTTTAAAATTCCTTAAGGTATCCCAGAGGTTCAACCCTGCCAGCCAGTCAGCAACACGGTCTTGTTGTTGGAGCACATCTATTTATTGAACAATGCCCTCGCGAAAAAGCACACGTGCAAGTCGCCTGTCAGGGTCGCAGTGAAATCCGGTCATTTTCGCCCGCCATACGCAGTGGAGGCCAAGAAGCATGATTAGGTCAAATGGCATCCCATCTGCGTTTTCTACCTGCAAAAACCTGATTCCAAGTGGATGCAGAGGAAACTGTTTCTTCAGCGTTCTCTGTAAAACATCCCAGAAGTAGACCCCTTCCCAACAGTGCAAAAATACGTGATCTATTGTCTCCGGTTTTCTACAGATAAAACAATGAGAACCCCATGGCATGTAAAAACGCCGTTCTTCCAAGAAGGTTCGCACTGATAATGTACCCGAATGTAATTTAAATCAGAAAGTTTTCGCCCCTGAATGAATGCATTTTCTTCACTCGTTTGAGTACGTCTTTTCCTTCACCTCCACTGTTTATTGACCTATACATAGGCACTGGAAAATCTCCCCGCCCTTCTTTTTAGGGGCGAAGCTCCTTAAGGCGGCACCCGTTCGTCCCTCGTAGTAGTAGTCGTAGTGCGTAACCAGTCTTACGCTTTGACCTCCAAGGTGGTGCCGGTGGGCGATTTTTCCTGTGCGTTGTTGAACAATAAAAAATTCGCAGCGTGCGCGTTAACTAAAAGCCGAATTCTTCTGTCTCTCATTCCCCATTAGCAGCCATTGGCATGTTCCAGTAAGAAACGTTAGTAGAAGTAGAAGTGTAAGTGTTAGCTAAAAGCCGACTTCTTCTGTCTCTCATTCCCATTAGCAGCCATTGTTTACCTCCAAGGTAGTGCCTGGTGAGATTTCTCCTGTGCGTGATTAAACAATAAAAATTTTGTTCAAAACGCCGTTGATTGATGAAATAAACCAACGAAAGACGCCAGATGTTTTGTAAAAGCAAAACGAAAGAACGCCATATGTTTCTAAAGCAAAACGAAAAGACGCCAGCTGCTTAACGAAAGACGCCAGATGTTTTCTGAAGCAATGGTTTTCTAAACAATGAAAATTCACAGCGCACATGTAAAATTAAAGTGAGCTGCAAGTCGTCATAACTCATCGAACCTTTAGTATAAACGCGCCCGATCTCACGTCGGTGATGATGTACTGGGCAGAATTCACGGAAGATTCACGGTTTACCGATGAACCTCCGCAGCTTCGCCCACTCATCATCATTCACTCCGTGGATATGCTGTGATTTTTTTTCATCTTGACACATTCTTGTAGTATTGTGTATTACTGTAAATTGTGTCTATTATTGATGTACATGCGACGTTAATAAACCGGTAATAAAGAAAAAAAGGAAGCCTCGGTAGCTTAGTCGGTAGAGCGCTGGGCACTTATTTTCTCGAGCTAAGAAGTCGTAGGCTCGATTCCCGGCGAAGGGGGACTTTTTTTAGTTTTTTGTTTCTTATCCGTTAGCGTCCATATTGTCAACGTCATATCCGTGACGGAAATACGTCGCTAAAGTCTTGGTGAGACCCCGGCATAAAACACTTTTGTTGGTTGGTAAAAAATTTATTGCTAGTCCTGCAGAGCTTTCACCGATCCGGCCTAGGTCTCCCACGTGGCAACGTCGAGGCCTTGCCTCACCGCCGGCTCGCGGGCCTGCTGGACGGCCCAAAGTCGGTCGCCGAGGCTGGGGCTGCGCAAGGCAGCGGCGTACGGCGGCGAAAGGGTTCCGGAGTTAGCACCTTGCGGGTTTTTGTTACAGTCCCAGAGCATGTGAGTAAATAGACACTTTTAGCGAGAGCGTTCATGATCCGTTCCGGTCAGACCTGCATATGCTAGCGATGTACACAAACGCGTTGAAGGAACTGTAGTGCGCGTGCGCAGAACGATCATGCGAGCAGCGGAACGTAGAGCGCATCTCTCGCTCCGGTTACGAAGCCAACTGAGCGGAACGTGAAGGTGCGTCCACTTGGTTTCGCCGTAGTTTTGCAGCCAAGCTGACCGCCTTTCGGCAAGACGCGCTCACTCTCTCGGGATGCTACATCTGCACGGGGCTGAGCGGAAGCGACGCTCAGCTAGAAGCATATAATGTGGCAACCTCAGTGAGGCAGATGTTTGGGGTATGTATTCGGGTAGAGCCTGTTACACTGCGCGGGGTTGGGGTACGTGCGCGTCTGCAGTTGTCTGAGGGCCGCCGCCTGCGTCCTGTTCAGCTTGTCGCTGGGCGGAGGCATGGTTGGGCGGGCAAGGTAGGGGCCCTTGGTCATTTCGTTATAGCTCGTCAAGCGGTCTTTGGTGTTCCTCCATTTGACGACGGTCGCCGGCGAGGTTCACGAGTTCGCGCGCCTTGGCGTGTGCCGTCTCGTTTAGGTTGCGCTGGGTCTCTTGTACCTCTCCCATGTGAGCCGGGAACCACACGGGATTCTGGTTTGAAATTCTACCTTGGCTATTGCGCAGGACTCGGGCCGCTCGTCACGACATTCATCTTTGGGCGACCTTTCTGACGGCTTGTCTCGCGTCGCAGAAAACCGCCGTGCACGTCGGATCCGCAAGCGCGAGGGCCAGCAACACTTTCTCAGTTTTTTGTGCGTGCTCGCTCGGTATACTTGCCTATATTCTCGCTTGACCTTTGCACTCGACAACTGCTACCACGAATAGCGAGCGTTCTGCGTATTCAGCGGTGTCAACGAACCGCGTCCCCATTTCGTCTGGAAGAGACTTCTGGCGCTGGCCACTCTTCTACCTCGGTTGTGTTCCGGGTGAACGTTCTGTGGAATTTGGTCAACCCCTTAGCGTTTGTCTGATCGCGTCTGGAACGCCGACTTTCTGGACTTGTATGTGGTAACGGATGCCGCGTTTTTCCATGATCTGGCGTCCCTCTCTCGTGCCCGATAGTCTTTCTAGTTGCGAAGTTTCGTGTTAGAAAAAATCGGCAAATTCCACGCACTGTGGGAATCGATGTAATGCGAAGCAGCCAGCAAAGAGCTGCATACATCGTCTTGTTTGTCACTGAGGCTACTGAAGTAACATCTAATGATGTCGTGACATGTAGTTCGCTATATATCGCGAGATTGTCATACATGCATGCGTGTACAATCTGATATCTGATCACATATTCATGTCGCGCAATACCAATTTTGGTGTCAATCAAGCTAGCGAAACGGCTGCCAGCGCACCATGAGCGTGGCACGTAAGTCATGCTTCACATGACATCCGTGTCATGATTTTCATATTAACTCCTGTTATTTATGTTTGTCACGCAGTCACGTCGCGAGATACCAATTGTATATCAAGCTAGCGACACGGCCGCGAGCGCACCATGAGCGTGGAATGTAAATCACGCTGTACATGACATGCGTGTCATGATTTGCACGTTTGGACCTGTCACTTATGTTCGTCATACACTCTTGTCACGCCATACCAATTTTGGTATATATAAAATTAACGAAACGGCTGCAAGAGCACCAAGACAGTGGCATGTAAATCATGTCGTTCATGGCATGGATATCATAATTTTCATGTTGTGACCCGTCATTTGTGTTCGTCGGAAAGTCTTGTTACGCCATACCAATTTTGGTGTACGTCCTATTAACGAAACGGCCAGGAGAGCACAAAGTCGTAGGCGGCTAGATAGATAGATAGATAGATAGATAGATAGATAGATAGATAGATAGATAGATAGATAGATAGATAGATAGATAGATAGATAGATAGATAGATAGATAGATAGCAGGGGCGAAGCCAGAAATTTTTTTCGGGGGGAGGGTTCAACCATACTTTATGTATGGTCGTGCGTGCGTTTGTATGTGTGCGCGTATATATACGCAAGCAAAACTGAAAAATTTCGGGGGGGGGGGGGTTGAACCCCCCCAACCCCCCCTTGCCTACGCCCCTGATAGATAGATAGATAGATAGATAGATAGATAGATAGATAGATAGATAGATAGATAGATAGATAGATAGATAGATAGATAGATAGATAGATAGATACGCTCAAAGTCGCAGAAGTTCGCTAAGAAATGCTTCGCATTAAAAAAAAAACAGGTCACAGTTTCACTTAAAGGCAAAGCGATGAATGCGATACCAACAAATTGTATTGTTATACGAAGTAAGGCAAGAAGCTAAGCCTTTTGGATTCGATCATGCGTAACTCAACAAAACGATTGGTTTAAGGGAATATGGCCGCTCCAGGGACCGAAGCTGTTTTCGAGCTGTCAGTTATCTAAATGCGAAGTACGCCTTGAGAGCACAGCAAGTTCACGAGCCGACTCCTGATGCCTCGAGATAGCGCGGTCGCGCCAACGACTGCGCACTTTTAGCGACGCAGCCAGGGTTGCCACTGACTTTCGACTAAATGTGGCCAAACGACGAGCAAAAAGTCGCCAAAAGTCGACATTTTTTCATTAATTTCGCCAAAGAAGTCGCCATTAAATATATATATATATATATATATATATATATATATATATATATATATATATATTTTTTTTATTTATGCGGCATACCTATAGTAATAAAAATTTCCACTCATGTATAGTCCCGTAGAATACAGTACCATCCTAGACCCTTAAATTATATTGACGTTTCTCAATGCCAGTCGTATCGCCCGTTTCACCATGGGAGTACATGGTGCTGCTTCTCCGAGTAGCCGCAAGATGTGCGTGGTGGCGCAAGGGTGAATGAATAAAACGCTCATGATATCCTTCCATCCCTGTCCGCTCGTTTGAAAGGTAAAAGTATGGTAAACCTTGGGCGAAAACTGTGAAATCGTTCTTTGTAGACAGCTTTACGTACCCTTATATGAATTAAAAGGATTAAAAGGTTTATTGGAGGTAACACGACAGAATTCTTACAGGAACCGATCATTAGTGAGTCCTACACCTTTTCAGTGGGAACTAATATAATACCGGATGACACCGACCCTTTCTTATAGTCACTTATATCTACACGCGTTAATCCGATGCGTTATTAATGAACAAGTAGATAAGGTAAAATGTTATATATTAATTGTTTTCATTGCACACGCTCACTGAGAACAGTGGAAAATGCCTCAATAAATATATTTTTATTGCACAAATAGCCGCGTATCCGCCTCTCTTCGCTATTCCAAAACAGTCTTTACGAGCTGAATTGGGGGAACTGAAACAGTGAATAAGTCGCCAAGCTATTCAGAACAGTTGGAGCTCTGGCGGAACAAATGGTGGGAAGACGCGGCCAACCTATCGTCTAGCCCCTTCAGAAGCGAAACTTTAGAGAAGCTTAAGGCACCTAAAGCCTTAAACTTATAGTAAAACATTGCCGCCTCGTGGTATGCAAGGCAGTCTCCTGACTTACATGTTGCTAGAATGTCGCTTGGGGCCGCTGCAGTACCTCCTATATCTAGAACAATTGAGGAGATACACACCGAATGACGCGTAATGTGCACATTCAACTCGTGGGTCTAAAACCAAGAAAAATACAGAGAATGTTGCCGCTCATTCGTTGGGAAGACACTGAGCTTAGGATGCATAACTTAGTGGAGATCTAAGCCGAAAATCGCCAAAAATTCGCCGTGTCGCCATTCATAATTTTAGGTCGCCACGAGCCTCTCAAATTCGCCAATTTGGCGAAAAGTAGCCATCATTGGCAACCCTGGACGCAGCCCCCCAACCCCTCCCCTGGCGTCCCTTCGTGCTTCTTACGAAAGACGGGCGGTCGATTCCTCTCTGTTTGATGAGCAATCGACGGCACGCCTCGCACGCGGGTTGATGTTTTCGCATACGCCCTCGCGCTATTGAGACGGCTGGGTCGTTTCATCTCTCCTTCAGCCGTGTCCGTCGCCAGCGCTCGCTAGCTTTTACTCGCGGTTAGAACATACGATGCGTAGGGTGATGTTATATACTTGGACTTGAGGTGGAAAATGACGGCGACGGCAAGAGTCCTGTCGAGAATGTCCACACAATTGCAATCGCAGTAAAAAAAAAAATATGCTGTCCAACTCTGTGAAGTGGATGATCAGCGAAGCTGTTTAGCGCATTGCACAGAGGTGACATGGTGGAGGCCTGTTTTGTATGTAAGGCCAGGTTGTTAATGGCCAGACCCTTAACGCTGAGTGCGCCTTATTAATGTGATAGTCTTAGGTGTCTCATGAAACGCGAAAATGGACCGTCCTCTTCAGCGTCGTCAACACCAGTGATGCAAAAATTCTCATCGCGTGATGACATCGTCTTGACGTCATAGATGGCAAAGCTTGTGACGTCATGCACCCTCACGTCACATGATGACGTCATGACATGACATAGTCGCTTTGCACGGCCTCCGGTAACGGTGCGCCGATCACGGAGGCAGTGCAAAACCAGGTGCGGTGCAGAAAGCTTTCGGAGAGGGCCGGGGGAGGATCAATACATCGAGTGAGAAGAAGAGGATGGCTTTCACCTTTAGGTCGCCTTAGGCGAATGCATAAAAGACCCTGAGAGTTTTTTTGCACTGCTCCAAAGTGGCACTAGGGTTGTTTTTTTTTTTGCGTACAAACGGGATGTACTAGCCATATACAGCTTTGCTGTGAAAGGATAGCGAAGAATTGCTATAGCGTGCAGCTTGAATGCATTTTCGGACACTTTAGCGGAAGCTGGACTTGAAGCGGATCTCCATCTTCCAGGCAACCCGGCGAATGCGCAAACGATAGTCTGGAGAATGCTTCAGCACAGAGAGGGCTCATAAATAGTGAAGGGAGTGTCGGAGGCTTTTTGAGGCTAGCTAAGTAACCTCATGGTGCGCCCAGCAATGCAATCGATTGAGAAAAATAACCTGGCTTTCGCATTGGAGTCGTCTTAGGAGATTGCATGACGGACAATTATGACTCTTGATCATTGAGACACTGTTGCACATTTCAGCGTTTTTCTGGCACATGTGTTGATAACCACATAAATATATTTAGAGTGTTGTTCCATAAAGGACAATTTTATTGAACCAGTAATCTGTTGATTTGCTAGCGTTGAAAATAATTGCAGAAGAGGTTATTACAGAACACTTAACTGGATGACGCCCTTATTTTTGCATTATCGAGTAAAATATGGAGGGCTTCTGACATTATTTTCTTCGCGAGATTTGCAATGAATCGAAGTATTTCTAGCTCTTCATAAGGGCCCCATAATAATTATTCAGATGCTCGAATGTAAATCAAACTTGCTTCTCCAGTGTACTCCAGGAAGCGAAATTAGCTGCTCCACAGCGCTCCCACAGCCAAAATTACTTGCTCCAAAGTGCTCCAAGATGAAATTTTGCTGTTCCAAGAATTGCTCCAAATCAGGAGTCCACGGTAGCATCACTGCCTATTACTTAAAGGTCTTTTAGTATACACATGTCCTACTCATGCGTACCTCCTAGTTATTGTCATGTGATTTGACCGCTCTGTTTCCCATGTGTGGGGATTTATCTCCATGATGACCAGAGAAAGCATTTTATGATTTTTATAATTGCGTTTCGATATTTTATTTTGTTTTACGTTCTGGCGATGTTGTTTGATGTACGTGTGTTAATGACTTTTCATCTTCAAAAGTGCGCTTTTTTAACAGACACAGGACAAAAAAAATACACTACATAAGGCAACGAGCGCAAACTACTAACTGGTTGTTGTCTGTGAAAAAGAAACGTGGCCCCGAGAAAGGGGTGTGTCAAATAGGCATGCGCAGGTGCTCATAAAGAAGACCGACAGGGCAGGGCGCGAAAACACAGGCAGGGGGGGGGCGGGAGGAGTGAGAAACGAAGGAAAAAGAAAAAAAGGGAAAAAGAAAGTAAGGAGAGGCCGCCATTCGCAGAAACAAGATCGAGTCGATTTCACTTGTAAATTTTGCAAAATTTACCTCAGCCGCCCTATGGACGATAGAATGAGCATTAACACGAGAATCGTCGCCTTTTTCCAGAATGTTCAATCTCTCTAAAATTTCTCGGATCGTTTTTTTCTTCGGAGCGGGCTACTACAGCTGTTCTTTCGAAAAAGTCATTACAGGAGCATATCTTGCAATGTGCCACTAAGTTACGAGCGGCTGCTAACTGCTGGCAGGCGCACCGATGCTCTCTTAGCCTTAGATTAAGGCATCGTCCCGTCTGTCCGACGTAGGACCTACCACACGATAATGGAATCTTATAAAACACCCCTTTCGTGCAATCGACATACACAGACAAAGCGCACTTTTGAATATGAAGCAACACCGACTATCCCAACTGATAGCTCTCCTTTATGACTTTATTTATAAGAAGTAGCCACACCTTGTTTGTGCGCCATCATCTCCTTCACATCTTATCAATAAAAAAATTTGCTTTCACTCGCAGGTTCCGTGACGAGATCAATGTCTCCCAAACAGAAAGAGACTGCAACACTACGGCCACGAGGTCCTTGCAGTGCGGCTTGTGCGAGAAAGTTTTCAAGCGCAGGTCGCGGCTGTGAACACACTTGTTCGCTCACGTAGGCAAAAAACAGTACACCTGCGACGTGTGCGGCAGGAAATACACGCAGAAGAACAACCTCGTCATCCACAGTCGCACGCACACGGGCGAGAGGCCCTTCGAGTGTTCGTCGTGCCCGGCCACGTTCAGCAGAAGCGACATTCTGAAAAAGCAGACGTTGACGCACACCGGCGAACGTCCACATGAGTGTCATGTCTGTGGAAGCAGATTCGCCTTGAAGTCCAGCCTTTCGCCTACCACGCACTGACTCATTCGGGGAAGAAGGCATTCGCTTGCCACGTGTGCGGCCGAAAATTCTTCCGAGGACGCGCACTTGAGAGCCACGCCCGTACGCACACTGGCGAGAAGCCGTACCCCTGCCATCTGTGTCCCGCTGCGTTCGCGCTCTTGAAAACGCTGAAAGGGCACGTCGCAAGCCACACCGGCGAGCGACCTTACAGTTGCGACGTATGCGGGAAGACCTTTACTGCAAGATGTAACCTTGAGCGGCACAAGATTGTCCATTCAGGTGTAAAGAAGTTTACCTGTCAGTTCTGTAGCCGCAAGTTTAGTGCTAAACAAGCACTGACAGAGCACACCCGCACGCATACGGGAGAGAAGCCGTACCTCTGCCACCTTTGTCCTGCTGAATTCGCGCAGTGGAGTACGCTGAAGAAGCATGTTGTGACGCACACTGGCGAGCGAACTCACGTGTGCGATACATGCGGGAAGAGCTTTACAGTAAGAGGGAACCTTTCGAGCCATAAGCGTATTCACTCTACGAGTACCTAAGCTGGACTGTCAAATATGCAGCGGTACATCCTAATATGAAGTTAGAGCAGAATACTTATATCCACATCTATGAAATCCGCAACGACTGCAGCATGAGCTACATGAGATTTTTAGAGCCCTGTATCCTTAGGGAAGCGCATGCTGATATCATACACCCTGAAACATCACATTAGGCAGTTAGGCAGTAAAACACTTTTTAGCGCGCATATTGCCCACAGCGATGCAGCGGGCAGACGCCGTGCCTGAATGAATTGCACTCAGGAGTCGCGGCCGCAATATCACATTTTAAGTTGCAGGGCATCTTGGGCAGTGCCAAGTAGGCAAGTGCTCTGGCATGAGTATCTCTTTTCAGTTGATCGTGTATGCACAATTTTTCTTTTAGAGGTGTTCCTTCGGTGTTTCAGATACCATCGAAAGATGCACCTCAGATCTGTCAGATGAGCGTAATGCCTATTCTTGCTGCTTTTGAAATGTTCTTTAAATATGTGATCTGTTGTGTGTGACAATAAAATGTGCTCTTTAGACAGTTTCGTACATGTTTCCCATATTCTTTACACGTATGCGCATGTGAACCGATGTGATATAGATACGCCAGAAAATAACTTTAAGGGGTACAGGTAGGATAATCTGAGTTGTTTTTTCTCGTCAAATGAAAGGTCAAGCCCCCAATGACGTGCGGCGTTGGCGGTTGTCGGCAGCGCTAGTCGGCGGCGGGGAGGCGAGCAACGAAGCGTCCACGCCCAGAAGATCGCGCATTGCTACTGACGTACACGTTTAATGTAACCCTTACGTGGACGCCAGTGACAATGCTAATAGCGGTACCTTGTGAATACTTGTCCAACGACAACGCGTGAAAGTCTTGTAGTGTGAACGTTCTGGCTGAGGAGTGAAACGAAAGGCACAATACATCGAGCTTAGGCAAACACACTCAGTCATGTATGAACTGACTCGCATTCATTCGGAAGGCGAGCTCGAGTATAAATACCCACGAGTGGGCAGCAAGACGCGATTATATGAACATGGATGAGTACCTGAGTTTGAGAACGCGTGAGTATGAGAGTCAACCCCGATGAGTGTTTGTGTGATTGTGAGACGGGAGTACAATGAACATGAGTGAGTACTGTTTCGCCTCAACTGTATTTCTCTAGAAATTCTATGGCCTCTGCAAATTCCGGGGGTCACCATGTGAATGCACGTTGATGTGTGCGCGTGTTGGGGCAGTTGTATGCGGGCGAGCATAAGTGTACATTGTGCAATATGCATGCAGCAGTGTAATTCTCCTGATTGTATGTAACTGCCGATCATCGATCATGATCACGTTACCGCAGGCATCGAGCAACACGTACACTTGGAAACGTTTTCGATTTTCGCGGTGCACTAGAACGAAACGGAAATAGCCCAGTGGAAACTGTACGGTGAGACTGTAGTGCGTAGCTCTCTGCCCAAGAAAAGCAAGAAAGGCTAGAAAACTACTAATAAACATTTAGACAGGCGCGAAGTATATATGGTAAGTTTGAGATGTTGGTAAGACATACGCAGCTTGAAAACCACCTCTAGCTTTGCTAACGGCACGTTATTATACGTCTACGAAACTTCTTGCAAGAATTCTAGAAAACTCTTTTAGCGAGAACTTTTGAAGACATTTTTTAGAGATTGACTTCTAATTCCAGTTTTAGTTTTAGCAGCGCGTACGAGTGTTATGTTTTGATCATTGGAAAAGAAATCATACACCCATTTACATAATGATAGCGCCACTCCTGTAAATGCGTTACCCAGGATACGCGCACACAGCAGGGGGGTGAGTGAATGGGGCGCCAAGTCTGCCCGCATACGCTTACTCAGTCGGAAATGCCCGTCACTGTTTAATGTGCATGGTCACGGTCATGCACGTCTCTCAGTACAATGGCAGCCGAGCACCGCGGTGATGTTCCATTCCAACATCTGTTAACTTCTGACATTAACACCTCAAAAGCCGGGCGCCACATGCAGGTCGTTGTGAGAAGTACATCAACGCTTCATGTTCATGATTGTGTGCATTGTAAAGCCTGTGCTCTCTTGGACTCGACGAACGGAGGGGGGAGGGGGGGGGCTGCACTAAGACATCGCTCTGCGCACGCGTATGCAACCCAGGCATATACTGCGCCGGGAACACACCATGAAAGCTCGCCCCCGCGATCAACACTCCAGTAACAAGGTAAACGCAATGCCGTATTCCGGTAACACGGTACGGCAACGTTAGAAAGTGATACCGACAATAACAAATTTGCAGTGCTTATCGGCTATGCCAGGATATACGTAGCGTTAGCAAAGGTTCAGCTGATTATTAGCTTTCCAGATTGTCTAGGATTATTAGCCTTCTTCTGTTCATTCTTCGTATGCTGAACCGCTAACTGCCAGGCAACTACTTCGGGATCCGATGAGATAAGCTTCTCGGCTCTTCTGCGCCGTCGAGCAGCATTTGCGCTCTCCTCCTCCATGGCGTTACCCACCTGCAAACGCCAGTCAGAGGCGCTATCAAGCGGCCCCAGCGCAGTGTCAGACGGCGACTGCACATCGATGGCGAATAGCTGCGCGCGCAGACGTAACATTAGGGAGTTAACGAATAGGGGCCCCAACCGCTTTGGGGCCCCAAAGAAATAGTGTCGAGGCCACTGCGCATGCGCAAGACCCGAACAGTGTTCGGGTTTTGCGTTGGAGACGCTATTTCTCGAATTTAGCGGTAGCCCCAAAGCCTGCCCGAAAAGCTCTGCGTCAACCAAACAAACATGACGGCACCCACTGAAGCGACGGCTCTTGGAAAAGAGTAGAGTAACCTAGAAGGGGGGGAGTGTCCAAACCGTCGCAGACCGTATTCGAAAACTCTTAGCTCCTGCGTCACCCAAAGCGATCACACGCAAAGGGCTTCGGAACCTCGGGCTCCCATTCGAAAACTCCCTATTGCGTGGCAGACGAGTTGAATCGCCCCAGGCGTCAAACAATGGGAATCGCGTAACTAGCGGATTGTTCAAAGCTGCCAACCAATTACAAAGGCCTCTGCCGTAATTCATCATCATCAGCCACGGCATCAACAAAGTGTGCAAGCAGCTACGTAGGTGCGCGCATTGCTTTACATACGCACAGTGGGTGCTTCGCAACTCTAATTGCAGCAGGCGCCCAAGGAGAGCTCACAACGGTCAACTACTTCGAGGAGTAACAGACGTTAAGTGCACAGAAAAGTGGGTATGCTCACATGTCCCAATGACGTCACACTCGCAGCAGCGGTGGCGGTTGTGGGCGGCGGAAAGGCGAACGATGGTGCGTCCACGCCCTGCGGATCGCGCATTGTTACTGAAATCGACGTTTAATGTAGCCCGGACGGCACTAGCAATGCCAATGCAGGCATTTTGTGACAATTCGTACAACGACTACGTATGAAACAGTCTTCTATAGCGCATGAGCGTTCGGACCGATGAATGAAACGAGAGACACCGCACATCGAGCATAGGCAAGCACGCTGGCACATGTAATAAATTCACTAAGAATCATTTCCAAGGTGAGTGAGTAAATACCCACGAGTGTGCAGCAAGATGTGAGCATGAACGTGAATGACTACCTTAGTTTGAGAACCCCTGAGTAGCCCACTAGGCGAGTGAGCCTCAATGTGATTATGATTGTGATTGTGAGACGTGAATATATCAACGTGATCAAGTACTGTTGTGCCCCAACTGTCTTTCTCCGGAAGTCATATGACATCTCCAGTTTCCGGATGTCACCATGTCAATGAACGCTGATGGGTGCGCGTGTTGGGTCTCTTGTGTGCGGACAAGCATAAGTGAACATTATGGTGGTGGTGGTGGTTTGCGGCGTGACCACCCTTTCTGCCCATGCGCATACCCTCTCCACACACCTCTTCCCCCTCACCATTCCTGTCCACTTCCCCTCTCCCCTTCCCCCTCTCTACTTTCTATTTCCTCTTTCCCCTCTCCACTTTCCGTCTCCCCCTCTCCCCTACCCCTTTCCACTTCCCCTCTCCCCTATCCTTTTCCCATCTTCCTCTGAAACGCCGGCTAAACTAACCGAAATTCTCTCCTGCGCAACGCCGCGATGACCGCATGCGCGTCCCCTCCCCCTCTCTATCCTCTCCAATGCTGTCCCCATCTCGCACGCCTGTCGACCGTGTTCGCCGCTGGCCCTGTGAAAATTAACGGCCAGGCTAGAGGGAAGACAAGACGCGCGTAGCGTTCCTCTTTGCGTTCCGCGACGCGAGGTCGGTAGCATGCCCAACGAACGCCAACGGAACGAGATCGTGCAAGTACTGCGGCTTCGCATCGCCTCATGGTCCCCTTTAGCGGGAAATAGTGTAATTTTGTGTCTCTTTCTATCACGTTCTTTAGTTATTTCTGTCTTTCTATCTGTCTCTCTTTCTTCCCTTTTTGTCTTTCTTTCGATTTCCGTCTTTCTCTCTCTATCTCTCTACACGTTTTCTTGCCCATCAGAGCTATTGAATCCCACGCCGGCCGAATTGGCACATGTGCTGCGGGTTCGAAGCAGAAGAAGAAGAAGAGAACGAAGACGGCGCGTGCCGGTTCGTGATGATGACAGTTTTCTGGTGTCACCACACGGCAAAAGGAAAAGATTACCAGCTCCTCTCTAAGAAAAAGCAGCATAAGTTGACTTCTGTCAATCATCTTTATCAGAGCGGACAGCGCGAACGGGACTTGTCTACGCTCAGCAAGCGTTGTGAAATCGCGCCAGGCATCTCTCTATGTCTTCCTGCACAAGTGCGGGAAACAAGCATGATTGATGCAGCGCTAAAGACGGAGACGAAGGGAACACAGAGTGCACAGGACGAGCGCTGACTGCGTGAAACAACGTTATTCGGTCCACCATAGACGCGAGTAAGCTCAGCGTCAGCCGGCTCGGCCCACTCGGCAACCATCGGGTTAAACCTGGCGGCCCTCTCGCGTGACCCCTTGACGTCCAGGAATTTAAAAGTCTGCTCCTGGGCCTTAATAAGCGAATGATGAAGCTTATTAAGCTTCATCATTTCCTCTCTTGCGAAAGGGGGACCGGCAGTGTCCCAGCCCCACAGGACATGCTCGAAGTCCGCATAATCACCACAGTGGGCAGACCGGGCTTGGGAACCATGCGGGGTACATTGTGTGCAGTGCCGCAGGGCTCGGGCTAGTGCTTGTTTGTAGAAGTGTGAGAGTGACAGCCTGGGCCACGGAGAAAGAAGTATTTGAGGAGGAGAATCTCTCGGCCGCGGCAGCGCGCGAGGGCGGCGCGATAGCGTCACGGCGGAATGCGGTTACGCCGAAGCACGACACATGAGGCTTTCGGCCTGTTGCCATCTTTTACACGCCCTTCTATGGGCGCGACGCATAAAAATCATGATAGCGCCTCGTACATTATAAAATTTCTAAGATTTCTGTCTGTAACATCAATAGGTAGATATGACAGATACTTTAGCTGCAGTTACTAATCGATATTGCCAGAAATATAGGCCGTACAGCGCTTGAAACGAACTGCTAGTAGCGGCCCATGAGCAGACGACGTCTGCCGCCGCATGCATACGCCCCTCGCTCCTCGCTCGCATGTTGTGCGCGCGCATATGCGTAGGTGGCCTTGGGCGGGAAAGTTCCCTTCGCGATTTGCTGTTTTTTTTTGTCTTTGGCGCTCTCAGTGGCTTCCGCGCGTTGCGCCGGCGGAGCCGACTCCTCGATGTTTGCGCGCGCTTTTCAGGTCGCAAAAAAGGAGAGTGCTTTGCAGATTTCGACCAGTGCTACTTCAGGATGAGGCGGAAATGTATCGTGCCGAACTGCAGCAGTGGGTACGCGTCCTGCAAGGACAAGGTAATTACCTTCAAAGTTCCTAGTGACCCAGTGAGGTTGGAAGCGTGGGCTCGCGCCATACCAAGAAATGACCGACAGCTGACGCCTCGTGACTACGTTTGCGAGAAGCACTTCTCGGACAGTGACATAGACAGGCGGCGCTATTATGGCGAACTTGGTGGCAAAGTTCTTCTTGACAAACCGAAATGGCCAGTGTTGTTTCGAGACGCCGTGCCTTCAATCTTTCTGCGCGCTTTCCCAGATACTTGTCTGCTGTTCTCAAAAAAAAGACAATGTGAAATTTCAACCACCTGGGTTTTTGTAACGTGCACCTAAATGTAAGCACACGGGCCTTTAGCATTTCGCCTCTATCTAAATGCGGCCGCCGCAACAACCGAAATCTGAATTGATGGCATGTAGGGTAAGTCCCATCATTCGTCGAAATAAATTATACCTAACTCATTGAGTTTCCGTTATCAAAAATTATAGATTTCACGTTGTACAAAATATATATCAAGCTGGTGATTTTCCTGTATGTGACGCCATTTTTCTCGTTAATATACCGAAAAAACTTCGAGTGCGCTTGAGCTTCGCTTTTGAGAGCACAACGCGATAGCGTAATCGGGCCCTGTGCGCATCGCCTTCTCAATTGCTAGCCTTACCGACACGTAAGTACGCCGACACTGGTATTTCTGCAAAACAGGCTCTTTAACGCTGTCGCGTTAAAACACATCCATTCGGGCGTGAAGCGCGAATGGCGAATCGGCGCCGAATGGCCTTGAACCGACGAGCTTCGTCGGATAGCGGGGTGAGAGGGACGCGCGCATTTTTCCTTCTACGCTGGCGGACTCACACGACAGAGGGCGCGTGAGCGCTGTGCCCGATTTCGTGACTTTATTAGGACGCCCGAGCGAGCGCAGTTTCGCCTCCTCAAGAATTCTTGCTCCGTGGCCTGGGCCCTGCCCAGCGAAGAGTGCGGCGGAGGCGCGAGAGAAATTTTTGGTGAAGCCATCGTGGGTTTTTGGCAACGTAGAGGCAAGCACTGTCGCTCATTCGCATTTATGAGCGTCCGCTTTTTATCGGGGGGGGGGGGGGGGGGGGGAGTGGCGTCTGTGCCAACAAGCTCGACAACAAAAAAAAAAAATTTGTTTTAAGTAGGCCTAATGCCTTGTCTAGTTAGATTAAATCGATCTTATTGTTTTAAAAAAAAACACATCATTTCACAGCGTAGCTCTCTGCATCTTGCGGTAGAATTGCATTATTTTTGTCCTTTCTCTCTACTTTTCTGCCACCAATCCTTTAACCGTCTCCTACTTTGTTCTATCGCCGACGTGTTCAGCTTCCCACTGTTCCTAAAATTCAAGATTTCTTCAAGTAGGATCGTGCCCAAACATACACCTTGGTGGATATCTCCACTTGATGCATATCTCCCTCAACAAGTTCTTCTAAACTTCTATGAGCACATGCTCTGTCATTTCCTTATCCGCCTCACAACATGTACATTTTTCATCTCTGCTGAATCTCGCTTTATAGCTACGCGTTCTAAGGCAACAAAGCTTAGCGCTTTGCGGCGCCACACGACGGCGAAACGCGAAAACAGCGGTCCTGCGCCATGGCATCCTAGATTTGACACGCGATCAGTTTTTCTGCAAGCAAAAATTTATAATCCGGTGTGCTCCCGTTACTCCGAGTGCGCTCTTGACCGATGCCAGTTAGAATTACTGCATATGCTACATTTAGGCAGCAGAGTTGCGCATCTCTCTTCCAAACGCCGCTAGCAACCATGCATTGCGGAGAAGCTGACGCTCAGGCCAATTTTTGCATTTCTCGACGCCGCCGGTGCAGCGAACTGAATTAACGCTAGTCATCGAGAGTCAATGTTTATCGCTGGTCTTCGACACGTCAGACATGTGAATCGGCGACACGGTAGGCACGTCGCCTGCAAAAACGGAGTGCGACTTCCCCGCATGGCTGTGGTTGCTAGCTAGATCTACGCGCAACTCTGCTACCTAAAGGGAGCATATACAGTAACTCTAATGCCAGTTTGAGCGTCCAAAATTATTTTGAAAGGGCTTTAATGCCCGTGACCTTAATGCATGCGCACCAGCGGAGGCCGGTTTAGAAGGCAGACTGCGAGGCATCTAAGCGTGCAGATTGGCTCTTTTCTTGTGTGTTGCGGTGCACTTTCACAACAGCGCCTGGATCTTCCAAATGCAGTGAGAGCAAGTTTTTGTACTGCCCTTATTGGCCTGGTGTGCGACCGATACCGATAGCGGCGCTGACAACGGCGCATGTATGACGTCAGAGCGGGGATTCGCGCGTTTTCGTCTGCTACGTAGGCCCAGCGCCGTGTTGAAACCAGCATTGTGGTAAATCTCAACAAAAAAGCAGTTCAAATGGTTATCTTGCGTATGGTGGCTACTGACGCTGTTCGAACAACCGTGGGACTGCTTTTGACGTTCATTTAGAGCTACAACTCCTAAGTATAATAAGTATAATACTCCTAAGTATAATGTCCACCCACAGCAATCGCTGCCTAAACCAAAAAAATCTCACAGGCTCCCTTATAAACTTGCCTAAGACGACTCCAAGGCTAAAGCCATCTTTTAAACAGCGAAGCTGTTAAGCACATCATAAAGGCTGCTGTTCCCCGCAAAAGACCTCTCCGCGCCGTTGCCTACCAGATAACTGCCTGGCCTGGCCTCGCCTCGCCTCGCTACCGCGTCAGCTGGTGTGACGCCATATCAAGCCACGCATTCATCGATGCATTAGCAACGGAGCCAAGCTGCGCTCGGCAACGGAACCCCCCTCGCCTAGCTACTGCGACAACTGACCTGACGTCATGCTACGCCGTGCATGCGCCATAGATATAGCTGCGGATGAGACGCGTGGAATCTACCGAAATCACTTGAGCAAAACCGCGCAAAGTTTAAAGGGGTCATGAACCACTTTTCCAAGTAATGATCTAATGGCCTCAGTATCGGAGTGTACTGCCTCCCGAATCGATTGCCGCAAAAATTTCTCGAATCCGTCAAGAATCAGCGGAGTTACGGGGGTTTGGCGCACGCTCCCAGCGCTTTCTCTCTTTTCTCGTGCCGACGAGCGCACTGGAAGCTAGACAGGGAGGGATGGCATGGGGGAAAGAAGTTACGCCAGCGCGCGTCATGAAACGCGATCGCTCTCCCGCTGTGATTCGCTTGCGCGAGTGCGGCTACCGTGTACTGAGGAGGGCGCCGGCAAGTGACGGCACCCCGCGGCAAGAAGCGCATCTGATCCGAACGCCGCTCTCGATTTACGTCGGCTATCGGCCAAAAAGCGTGCTATGTCTCTGCGACGTACAGCGGACAGACGCCCCGCCCACCGACGAGAGTGAGAACCGGCCTCTGTTTGAAAAGAGGGTGCCTGGGGAAACGGCAACTTCGCGCTCCGCTTGTGGCCATTACGCGGCGCGCACGACTGTAATATTTGGCAGAGCAGTTCATAGCCGTGTCAGCTTTCCGCAGGATGTGTTTTTTCAATCAGCCCAAGGGGTGCTTCATGACCCCTTTAAATAAAAAGTTGTCTAGCAACTGCGCACACGAATAAATATGTATTAAGCAGACCTACGGCTCATGTGTATGTCCTCGGGATCCTTATAACAGAGCCGCGCCTGGTCGTGCCGAGGGAGTTTGTAGCCATGGGTCGTCCAAGGAAGAACAGCACACCTGAAGAAGATGCCGCCTATCGCGAGGCTCGACGGGCTGCAGAGAGAGACGAGATCAGCGGCGGCGATCCGATCCAGCCTACTTGAACAAGAAAGCGGCTGACAAGAAGAGAAAGAAGAACTGATAGCTGGGCCAGTTGGTGATAACACTTGAACATGTTTACTTAGCGCAACGACCACGAGGACACAAGAGAAGAGGAGACAAACCACAGCGCTGTCTCGCAACTGAATATTTTATAAAAGACGAGAACGAAAAAAAAAGGGACACTTCAACCCTCACACCCACGTGACACACAAAACCAATGAAACGGCAGGTCAGCTGACATCCTGAACAATAAAGAGCCTCACGCAGACCACGTGTTCTCTCCAACACCAGAGAAGTTAAGATATTGTGCTATCTAGAAACCTAACCTCGCTATCATGTAGGGCAATAGAAGGCACACTAATGCGCTGTTCTCCCCTTTTTCTGATATTATAAGCTTCAATTATTTCTCGTGTAGTTTGATCTCGGTGTGTCGATAGCACTTCAGCCTCATGAAAGATGGGTGCGCAATGGCACT
Organism: Rhipicephalus sanguineus; assembly: GCF_013339695.2. Taxonomy (NCBI): domain Eukaryota; kingdom Metazoa; phylum Arthropoda; class Arachnida; order Ixodida; family Ixodidae; genus Rhipicephalus; species Rhipicephalus sanguineus. Next base: position 64,327,323 of record NC_051182.1, read on the forward strand.
GCGCAACATGCTGGGACACATGTGAGTATACATTCCCTTTAAACGAATGCCTGTGTTCCATCAATCTAACGTTAATGCATCTACTCGTTTGGCCTATGTATACATGACCACATGAAAGCGGCAAAAGATACACGATACCCTTCCTACACTGTACACAAGGGGTCACGTGTTTGACCCCGCAGCCATTTTTAACGACTCCTGACACGCCATCCCACAAACCCACAAACCACAAACAATCCCACAAACCTTATTCAACTTATTAGGCGACGAAGAAACTACACTTACTCCAAAACGGCTGGCAACATTCTTGAAATTGTGGGATAGTTTGTGTATGTACGGAATTACTGCTGAAGATTTCCTTTGCTCTGGACCTAGATTAGCTGTGATATTGTCTGCGTTTATCTTAACTCGCTTCGTCAATTTGTGAACAGTTTGCCGGATGATAGTGTCCGGAAAACCGGCGTCTGTTAGCCCCGTCACCTGTTCCGAGAAGCTGGCTCCCACCTGGTGAAAACAAGACCTAAACAGTGCAGAGCGCAAACATGAAAAAGCAATACCATTCCTAATAACTTTCGAATGGCCTGAGTTAAAATTTAGGAGCGGTTTTGCTGAACGAGGGCTATACTTCCAACACACATGGTCACTATGTACTTCTACTTGGATGTGTAAAAACTGTAGGTGGTTGTTTTGAGGTAACTCATGGGTGATTTCCAAGCCGAGACCACATTTTTGGAAATCATGGATGACGTCAGGTACTATTCGTTGAAAATTTGATGCCTGAACAAAGACAAGAAAATCGTCAACATATCTATATATTTTGAACGCTAGGCCGTTGAGACACTCCTGAACAGAACTATCTATCCTTCCTAGAAAAATGTTACTTAACACAGGAGCAACTTGTGAGCCTATGCACACACCAGAGCGTTGTAAGTAAAGGCTACCTTCCCATTCAACAAATGTTGAATTAAAGTAGAAATAATCTCCAGAAAACTGTTAACAGAAATACTTGCAGTGTTACAGAAACTCGCTTCGTCATTACCTTCCGATATACATAGTCTGACACTTTTCATCAGCTCATCATGCGGGATATTATAATACAGGTCACAAACATAAATACTAAACACATTACAGGAGCCAGAGGTGGATCTATCCAAAAATTCCACAAGTTCATCAGAATTACGTACTGCGAAGGGATCATTAATTTGTAGCGCCTGTAAATTCTTTTTCAGGTAGGCCGATACACTACTTTGCCACGTATATCTTTCCGTAATAATTGCTCGGAACGGAATCCCTGGTTCGTGCGTCTTTGCACCAAAAAATAAATATAAATCTAACGCCTTCGCTTTCTTCACATATGCAACTGTAAGTTCCAGATTATGTTTCTGAAGAATAGCAATAGCCCTTTCCTTCACTTTTGAAGCCTTTTTGTCCGTTTGTTTAAAATTCTTATTTACAGCTGCCCATGCTTTTTCCTGGAAGATAGCCCCTAAATGGGTGCGCAGTGCCATTGCGCACCCATCTTTCATGAGGCTGAAGTGCTATCGACACACCGAGATCAAACTACGCGAGAAATAATTGAAGCTTGTAATATCAGAAAAAGGGGAGAACAGTGCATTAGTGTGCCTTCTATTGCCCTAAATGATAGCGAGGTTAGGTTTCTAGATAGCACAATATCTTAACTTCTCTGGTGTTGAAGAGAGCACGTGGTCTGCGTGAGGCTCTTTATTGTTCAGGATGTCAGCTGACCTGCCGTTTCATAGGTTTTGTGTGTCACATGGGTGTGAGGGTTGAAGTATCCCCCCTTTTTCGTTCTTGTATTCTAATAAAATATTCACTTGCGAGTCAGCGCTGTGGTTTGTCTCCTCTTCTCTTGTGTCCTCGTCGTCGTTGCGCTAAGTAAACATGTTCAAGAAGAGAAAGAGGTGGTCAATTTAAGAGCCATAAAAAGCTGAAAAATAGTTTTGCCTAAACTAAGTTTGAAATTTAGCCTTACCTAAGTGACGTAGCATTAGCCGATAAAGCCGCATACTTGGATCGACCAGCCTTGCTGTTATCAAATCTTGCGCGGCCGAGTGCAAGCTTTTTAAATGCGAAGCATGTCTCAGCGAACCTTTGGCATTTTGAGCGTTTCTATCGGCGCATCTATCTATCTATCTATCTATCTATCTATCTATCTATCTATCTATCTATCTATCTATCTATCTATCTATCTATCTATCTATCTATCTATCTATCTATCTATCTATCTATCTATCTATCTATCCGCCTACATCTTGGTGCTCTCGTGATCGCCTCCTTAACTTGGTGTAGTCCAAAATTAGCGTGGGAGGGTAAAAGGACTTCACGAATATGACCGTCTGCTCATGACATGAATAACGTGAAAATCCTGTCGCGTACGTCGTCAAACGCTTTCCTCCAGACACGTGTGGCACATACCCGTTTACCACGGGCCGTGGCATACGCGTATATGCTACAGGTGAGTGAAAGTTTTTATATCTACCAAAGAACAGCGATAGCAGACATTGGTAAAAACCGCCACCTGCAGTGTTCACCCTACGAATGCAAAGAATGGAAACCAAGATCTCAGCAGGAATCGAACCCACTCATTCTGCATGGCAGTCAGGTATTCTACAACAGAGTAGACATGTGCACCGGATTCAAAATCACCGGCGGCGGCGCGCCGGTGTTTCCACCTCCGGTGGCGGCGCGGGGTTCGTAGGACCGGCGGTGGGGCGGCGCGGGGAGGGGGAGAAGGGCGAAGCATTGAGTGCGATAAGTACTCGCCGTAATGTTACATGAACGAGGGCTAGCAGCTAACTCGGTTTGCTCCGATCTCACTTAACTCTACAAAACGCTGGTGTATGGCAATACGGCCGCTCCCGGGAGAAAAGCGGTTTTCGGTCAGGTTGTCGTATCAGTGGTCCGAGCGCGAACCAGTGAGATCACAGCGCTCCCAGCGCGTCGAAGGTATACGAGCCGTTCGCAGGGGGATGTCTGCCGAAATAGCGCGCATGCCAGCGCTCACGACCACGTCCTTATAGTCAGAGTTCACAGTTGCTGCTCGAGTTACGCAGTCCCTCTCCCCAGACATCCCTTCCTGCTCCTTCGCCCAGCAAATGACGGGCAGGGCGTTTCCTTCTGCTTGAGGAGCAATCGGCGGCAGGCCTCGCACGCGGGTTGATGTTATTCCGTGTGACGGAGATGGCCAGCTTGTTTCATCTCTGCTTTAGATGCACGTTCCTTGCCAACGCTCGCAAGCTTTTACTCGCGGGTAGAACATACAATTCGCGGAGCGATGTTATCAATTTAGAGTTTATACGGAACATGACGGCGACGGTGAAAACCTGTCCTTAGTGTCCATACAATTGCTAACGCAATAAAATATATACGAAAAACCGTCGAAGCGGGCTCGCCTTCTTCCTGGAAAGCTGCATCGTCTCCGCTGTAAAGAGTGCGTCTGTTGGAAGAATAATATAATCCGGCGCCTTTTCCATTTGTTTCGTTCTCGCCTTCAATACCCTTCTTACAGGGGACATCTCCTCGCCACTTATTTGTTCATAAAGCACGCGTACGATGTCAGCACTAAGCGTTGAACCTACCATGATTTCGCGCTTGTCGGCTACAGTCTATTATATCTCTGCATGCGCGGTCGCAAACGCACAAAATCGAGCGAAATCAGTTAATCGCGCACGATAGTCTTGCGAGAGGAGCAAGAGCGGATGGGCGGCTGCATGGCAAAGCAGTGTGGGTGACAAACCGCAACTGTTATTTCTCGTATATGGACCAGGCGAGAGCATGTTCCCTGATGATGTCACGTGAATCACTGTTCTGGCATCACGAAGTGCACCAAAAAGACAAGAAACGCCGAGAGAGAATAACGCGCTCGTTATGCTTGATTTCTTTTTGTTGTATTTTCAGAGACTGTTAGGGGCCCTTTATAAAAAACAGGGCGTGCAAACAAGGACACAGGAGAGTAGTCAGGACACCATGGGGAAACGCCGCCAACAACTGAATAATCACACAGCGGCGGAACCGAGTGTAGAAAAAGTCTTACCTGCGCATCCCCACGTAAGAGGCCATACCTATCAATGAAGTGTGAGTAATGGTCTACGCATGAAGGAAAGAAGATTACTTTTAAGGGCTCGTTTTTCTTTGTTAGACACAATATTTATGCGAACTAAGCAATGCCAAGGAAAGTATAGGGGGTGTTATTTGTAGTAATTAGAGTATAAATGTGAAGAAAGTAAAGTGGACGAAAAGATAACTTGCCGCCAGCAGGGACCGAACCTGCTACCTTCGAATAATGCGTCCGATGCTCTACCACTGAGCTACTTTATAGGGTATATGTGTAGATTGAAACTTAGGAGTATCAGTCAGCGCCATTCGTAGCCATGGCGGCGAGTGTGGAACACTCTTTTTTCTGCCTTTTTTGCATCACGTAGCACGTGATCTATATACGAGCAGGCAGCTGACCAATAGTGGTCAGCTGCCTGCTGCACAGAAGCACAGAAACAAAATGCACAGAAACAGGAACTTTTCAAGTCTGAATGTGCATATGAATGTGTCCGAGATGTTTTAGAACGATGCCGGGAATGCGTACCGACCGTACAGCTGCGTTAGACGAGCGGCCGCATTAAACCTAAATCGATGGCTAACAGGATTGAAAGACATGAGCGCCGAAAATCGGATATCCGAGGGCTGTGTTCATTGCATTGAAGCGCATTCCGTCCCTTTCATTTGTGTCTAGAATGTTTGAAAGCTTCGTGATGTCATCATGGCGCTGCAGAACAAGAACCGGAAACAGGGCGCGCGCTTCTCGCCGAGCTCCCGCTATTCGGGGCCGCTGAAATGGACAGTTCATTACATGGACACATCGAGAAGAGCTGCTCCGGCGAAGTGCTGTATTTTATTTTCATATTCCCCATTCGAATTAAAAGAAAAGACTATACGGCGGCGCGCCGCAATTATTGCGCCGTGGCAGCGGCGGCGTGATCTTTCTTGTGACTTCGGCGGCGGCGCGAGCGGCGTGACCAAAAAATTGGGGGACGCTTAAGCTTCGCCTTTAAGAGTTGAACGCGATAGCGATATTCTGTTCCTAGTGTGCGGTTCGAACACTACGAGTGTTTAACAGAATGCGCGCACTAAGGTGTGTGCCTTATGTAATGGGTAGCACGCTTTAAAGCAGGAGCAGTTATGCGCGAGAAATTTTTTCAAAGTTGCGATGCACCCACTACGTGGTCTTAAGGAAATACGCGCAGTAATGTGTCTGCCTTTTGTAATGGGTCGCTGTCTTTAAACCACGAAGTCGTTAGGATATTGACATGGTGTGACGCCCGATGGCAATGTACGCTTGTACCACGCAATATTACTGCGATATTACAGCTCGTACGGTGACACCTGTATACAGGACGCGTATTTTAGTGTAGCATGAACGTTACTTTCAGTGCAGCTCCAAGCAGAGGCGTGGCTGTGTGGTAGAACACCTGCTTGCCACATAGACGACCTGGGTTCGATTCTCACTCGGACCCAACAATTTTATTATTTTATTTGCAGCTTTTTCGATTTTTCGGTCACGGACAAGATGATGATTTTTCGCTCACAACCAACGGCCCCGACGCCGACGGCGGAATTTCTGCGATACGAGCTCTTTAACGCTATTGCGTTAAAACAGGCGGCGCGGCGGCGCACACCTCTAGACGCGACGTCGAGAGTGAACAAGAGCCATGACCACGATGATCAACCCGAAGACGATGACGATGAAAGGTGTATATATATATATATATATATATATATATATATATATATATATATATATATATATATATATATATATATATATATATATATATATATATATATTTACACCGCGACCAGTATCCAGAGGCTATGTTTACAGCGTTCAACGCACAAGACACCCACGACGAAACAAAACGTAGGACACAACCTCTAACAACTGCTTTATTCTTCATACCCCAATGCATATATAAGCCCAAGGCAAACTTACCGCACATGCGCACACAATAGCTCTAAACCAAAACGTCAAATAAGGATGATAGTGTATTAGATACGCGAAGACGTGAAATCATATTGGGTGCAGGGACAAAGAAGTAAAGAAGCATTAAGAAGGACAAAGAAGTGCGTTCGCGCTATAATTTTAGCCTCAGAAATAGTACCAACTAGAGCCAAATGAAATTCTGTCGTAGTGACAAGGATAGACGCCCGCACAGATCGCGAGCCGTGGCTTCACGTGCCGCTGCCAAGCGCCGTCCTTATTTTCTTCTCTTGAGGTAGACCGCACTAAGAAAGAGAAAATAGACAACCAGCCGTTTGTAGCACGAAGTTTCCTTTTTCCTTTTTACCCTTTCTTAACCCATCGGCCACCTTGCGGGATTCCGCAGAACTGATTTGCAGTAGGGCGCTCTGCGGTTTTCTTCGCCGCCAAAAGGAAGGTGCCGCAGGGTCTTTGGACAACGCGAGCGACAATCCGAGGGCAGCTTGCGTTCTGCGCATGCGTCTTGGCGATTCGAAAGTATATTAGGTCCCGAATTCTAAATTTCTCTAGTGTTTCGCCGGGGTTGGGATGTCCACCTTCGACTTGAATTTTGACATACAGGGCGTGGTCAACCGTTTTTGCGCGTTTATCTCTTTAGGGGGATATTTGTACGTCTTGTGCTTTCACCGAAAAGTTTGCGTTGAAGCTATACACCACACGAAGGTCAATTTGCTCGCTGCAGCGGCCGCGTTGGCGAAATGAGTGATGTGCTAGCTAGAAGAGCCAAAGTAGGAGTTTTTTGAAGCAACAACTGTGACAGTTAGCGCACGTCCTATGTATACCTGTGCGTTCTCTTCGACCGTCCTTCTTTGTGTTTGAGCAGCGCACTGCAAGTGTCGAGCTGCGACAGTTGTTGCTGCGCACTCGCCTTGTGTGTTTTCTTTTCCTGCGTTCTTTCTGCCTGAGCAGCGCGCAGCAAGTTTCTAGCTGCTTGCACTTCTTCCTGCGACATTCCAATTTCTTGCTATCGTATTAATGCAAATTAGATAGCCAGCACTGCAGCACAGTTGACGTTGAACCGACATCACGCCTGCATAGGGTCTTTTTTTGAAGTAGTTTGAAAACGTGGTGTGGCTTATAGTAGGATAACTGACTGCCATACAGAATGCTTGAGTTCTATTCCTGCTGTTATCCTGATTTATTTCTTTGCATTCGTCGGGTCAGCGCTGCCGATGTCCGTTTTTCTTTAGACTGTCGCATTAAATTACGAATGTGTGTTCTCGCCCTTCCTGGGAAGATATGAACTGTTATTCACCTGTGGCTCATACACGCTTATACCGTGGCCTTTGGTACACGGGTATGTGTCATACGTGTCTAGAGGAAAGGACTTGGCGTCGTACGCGACAGGATTTAGGCGTTAATGATGTCACGACCAGACAGTCATATTTGTCAAACCCTCTTACCCTACCCTGCCAATTTTGGTCCATACCAAGCGGAGGAGGCGATTACGAAGCACCCAGACGTAGGTGGTTAGATAGATAGATAGATAGATAGATAGATAGATAGATAGATAGATAGATAGATAGATAGATAGATAGATAGATAGATAGATAGATAGATAGATAGATAGATAGATAGATAGTGCCTGTGGTTCGCATTGAATAAATTTGGAACAGGTAGCCGAGGCCCACTCACGCGAAATTGTCCTCTTACTTGCACGTATGCCTTTATACCATGATAACGCAATTGCGTTTGGAATTTATATCGCCTTTTCTGTCGGATTCGTGATTGCGATAGCAGCAGCACGTGTTGCACCCCAAGAAACTTCCGGTCACTTCAGTGATCACTCTCTAACGCAGAACCAGAAAGCGTGTTTTTTTAAGTTGCACCAGAATAGGGAAATACTCTTTTTCCGCTTTCAGGTAATAGGAAGGCGCTTAAAGTGAAGGACTAACTCTTATAATGCTCTGTGCGCAGCTTAAAAGAACATTTATTTAAAATATTTGACCAGACACAGGGAGAAGTGTGTGGAAAATGTGAGGGCTACTCGCTAAGGCTTTTGTTCCCCGCTAATCCTACTAGGCAACGCCGGCGCACAAAACCGGAAGCCGTCCAGCAGCTGTGTTTGTAAACAGCGAAAGGGTCTATAGGAGTCCTCTACGTCGTCGTTTGAGCCGCTAACGTAAAGGTTCTGAAGTAGGGCTGTTGCCTCAGACACAGCAGTAGCACAATGTTTGTGAGTAAGTCTTCTTTATTGTAGATATGTAAAGGGTTTATGCATTTTCATTTATACAGTTCGTTCGTCTACTTTCGTAATCGAGCACCGAAGTTTATGTCAAAAAGATTTGGGAAGAGGTAGTGAAGGCCTCGCACACGCCAGATTCTTGTCCCTGTACAACTTGTGTCCCGATAATCACACAACAAGATTTTAAAAAACACGGTTGATCCCTCCGTCATAGGAATCGGAATAACACGAAAGTAAAGCGTGCCCTTACGGAAGTAACTGAATGCTTACTGTACATTGATATAAGAGAGTTTGCACTATGTATATTGATGTCTGGCAGCTAATGGCGCCGTCTAACGTGTATGCACCCACTTTGATGATTGGTGGTACATCTCCATCCCGACGACTAACGTCCATGTTAAATGATTAAACAAACCCTTGTGGTAGCTGTAGTAGTTAACGGTGAAAGCGTAATCAGAGAACAAGGTGTGATAGCCAGAGGAGCGTCACATATTGGACGCAGAACTTGGTCGCCATCCCGTGGCATGTTAAAATGTGATCGAACACCACGGCCGGACTAGAGGGAAACGCAAAGCGCGTCCTGCCGACCCGGTAGCCCGGCCGCGATTTCTCTCAGGGCGAGCGCGTGAGCATGGAACGCGGTGTTACAGCCAGATGAGGCAGGCGCGTGTCGCAGAGCTTTGTTTGGTTTGTATTAGCGTTATGCTATGAACGAGGCCGACGCTTTTACGACGCTTGGGCAAAGGTCGCCACCTCGCGGTGTGTTAAGGCATTGACAAAATTTAACTTCTATTGAAAACGCGCCGAATGGGACGGACGCGTAACGCGTTGCAGGTACTAGTCGCGGAGGCCACAGCAATGACGAATTACTTTACCTTACGACTCCCAGAGGTCAACACCACCCAGCCGACAGGGAGAATAGTAGATATAAAAGGCGCGTTCGTAAAGCCTCCAGAGTGTGACCGTGGCGCAGTGGATAGCGCGCCCGGCATCTGTGGTTGCGGACCGAGCGGTCGTGGGTTCGATGTCCGTTGACGGTACCTTTTTTGTTTGCCATCTGATTGTGTATATTTTTTTCCACGTCATTTCCGTGACGGAAATACATCACTGAAGTCTTGGTGGACCCGGGCATAAAACACTTTCGTGTTAAAAACATCACAGCATATCCACGGAGTGAATGATGATGAGTGGGCGAAGCTGCGGAGGTTCATCGGTAAACCGTGAATCTTCCGTGAATTCTGCCCAGTACATCATCACCGACGTGAGATCGGGCACGTTTATACTGAAGGTTCGATGAGTTATGACGACTTGCAGCTTACTTTAATTTTACATGTACGCTGTGAATTTTCATTGTTTAGAAAACCATTGCTTTAGAAAACTCTGGCGTCTTCCGTTAAGCAGCTGGCGTCTTTTCGTTTTGCTTTAGAAACATCTGGCGTTCTTTCGTTTTGCTTTTAGAAAACATCTGGCGTCTTTCGTTGGTTTATTTCATCAATCAACGGCGTTTTGAACAAAATTTTTATTGTTTAATCACGCACAGGAGAAATCTCACCAGGCACTACCTTGGAGGTAAACAATGGCTGCTAATGGGAATGAGAGACAGAAGAAGTCGGCTTTTAGCTAACACTTACACTTCTACTAACGTTTCCTACTGGAACATGCCAATGGCCGCTTATTGTTCAACAACGCACAGGAAAAATCTCCCACCGGCACCACCTTGGAGGTCAAGATCTGATATTAGCGTTACGACTGGTTACGCACTACGACTACTACGACTACGAGGGACGAACGGGTGCCGCCTTAAGGAGCTTCGCCCCTAAAAATGGTTGAACCCTCCGTCATAGGAATCGGAATAAACGAAAGTAAAGCGTGCCCTTACAGAAGTAATTGAATGTTCACTGTACATTGATATAAGAGAGTTTGCACAATGTATATTGATGTCTGGCAGCTATAGCACCGTTTAATGTGGATGGACCCACTTTGATGATTGGTGGCACATCTCCATCTCGACGATTAACGTCCATGGTAAATGATTACCAAACCCTTGTGGTACCTGTAGTAGTTAACGGTGAAGCGCAATCAGAGAACGAGGTGTAATAGCCAGAAGAGCGTCGCATATTGGACGCAGAACTTGGTGCCATCCCGCGGCATGTTAAATGTGATTGAACACCATGGCCGGACTAGAGGGAAACGCGAAGCGCGTCGTGCCGCCCCGGTAGTCCGGCCGCAAGTTTTCTCGGGGCGAGCGCGTGAGCGGCGAATGAGGTGTTACAACCAGGTGAGACAGGCGCGCGTCGCACCTTGGCGTCTCAGAGCTCTTTTTGGCTTAGATTAGCGTGATCCTATGAGCGAGGCCGACGCTTTTACGACGCTTGGGCTAAGATCACCACCTCGCGGTGTGTTAAGGCATTGACAAATCTGAACTATTGAAAACGCGCCGAATGGGACGGACATGTAACGCGTTGCAGGTGCTAATCGCGGAGGCCACGGTAATCAAGAATCACTTTACTGCTCCCAGAGAGCAACACCAACCCGCGGACCGGGAGAGTGGTAGATATAAAAGGCGCATTTGTAAAGCCTCAGGGCCTGTGACCGTGGCGTAGTGGATAGCGTGCCCGGCATGTGCTGCTGTGGACCGAGCGGTCATGGGTTCGACGCCTGTTGACGGAGCTTTGTTCTTTGCCATCTGATCGTGTAAGTTTTTTTCGACGTCATCTCCTTGACAGAAATACGTCACTAAAGTCTTGGTGGACCCGCCATACAACACTTTCGTGTTAAAAAAAATAAATCCAGGAGCTCCACTACGTGAAAGACGTCGAAGCAGCAAAGCTGATGGCAACGTTCGTCAGGCTAGTGGCTTTCTGTGTTGTTTTGCTATTCTTTCTAAGTATTTCTTTGTTTTCCAAGACTTTTCAAGTATTCTTTGTTGCATCATTGCTGTTGCTGTTTATTTCATAGCCTAGGTTAATCTATAGGGCGACGATATGCTCATGCACGGCTGCGCTGTGACGCTACGGTAGCGTTCCAGTGCGGCCGTGGCTCATTACACCCGACCACACGCAGGAAATGCATATTACTTTCACGCTTCTGCTGGAACGCAAACAGCGTCGCAAACGCTGATGTGCAAGACGTGCGCAAGGTCCTACCGTTCGTCGCCCTCGCCCCTACGCAAGACTTTTTTCGCTCACCAAGACCACTGCGAGAAGGAGAATGGATGGGAGATTTAAGACACTTTTGTGTAGCCTTGTACATAAAAAATACGGCAGATCTCACGCACTGTGGGAATCGATGTAGTGCGAAGCAGTCAGCAAAGAGCTGCTATATGGCCTTGTTCGTTTTTGAGGCAAATGAAGTCATTCATTCCATGGCATCTAGTTCACTATATACCGTATGTTTGCTATGCATGCATCCATGTCAAATCCGGTATATACGATGCTAATGAAACGTGTATTCTGGAATATACGATGCATGACCGGTCATTTATGTACATCGCGCACTCATGTCATGCCATACCAATTTTAGTATATATCCAGTTAACAAAACGGCCGGAAGCGCACTATAAGCGTGGCATGTAAATCACGTCGTACATGACATGCGTGTCATGGTTTTCATGTTGCCACCTCTCATTTACGTTCGTCATACAGCCGCGTCGCGCAGCACCAGTTTTGGTGTATATCAAGTGAGCGAAACAGCAGCGATTGGACAATTAGCGTGGCATGTAAATCATGCCGTAAATTACACGCATATCATGGTTTTCAAGTTACCGCCTGTCATTTATGTTTGCCATACAGTCACGTTGCGCAATAACAATTTTGGTGTATATAGAGCGAGCTAAACAGCCGCGAGTACGCCATGAGCGTGGCATGTAAATAATGTCGTAGATAACTTGCCTGTCATGCTTTTCGTGTTACCACCTCTTATCTACGATTGTCATGCTGTCGTGTCGCGCAATACCTATTTTGGTGTATATCACGCGAGCGAAAGGACAGCGATCGGACAATGAGCGTGGCATGTAAAACATGCCGTAAATTATATGCATATCATGATTTTCAAGTTACCACCCCTTATTTACGTTCATCATACAGTATCGTCGCACAAAACCAATTTTTGATGTATATCAAGCGAGCCAAATCACCGCGAGGGCACGACGAGCGTGGCATGTAAATCATGTCGTACATGACCTGCATCTCATGATTTCCCGTTATCACCACTGATTCACTTTCATCACACAGTATCGTCACGCAATGCAAATTTTAGTGTATATCAAGCGAGCCGAATGGCCGTGAGGGCTCCATGAGCGTGGCACGTCAATCATGTCGTACATGACTTGCATGTCATGATTTTCCCGTTACGACCACTGATTTACGTTCATCCCACAGTATCATCGCACAATACCAATTTTTGGCGTATATCAAGCCAGCGAAACGGCAGCAATCGGACAATGAGCGTGGTATGTAAATCATGACGTACATGACTTGCATGTGATGATTTTCACGTTACCACCTCTTATTTAGGTTCATCACACAGTCTCGTAACGCAGTACCAATTTTTGATGTATATCAAGAGAGCCAAATGGCCACGAAGGCACCATGATCGTGGCATGTAAATCATGTCGTGCATGACTTGCATATCATGATTTTCCCGTTATCACCACTGATTTACGTTCATCACACAGTACCGTCGCGCAGTACCAATTTTCGTGTGTATCAAGTGAGCCAAATGGCCGCGAGGGCACCATGACCGTGGCACGTAAATGATGTCGTACATGACTTGCATGCCATGATTTTCCAGTAACCACCACTGATTTACGTTCATCACACAGTATAGTGGCGCAATACCAATTTTTGGTGCATATCAAGCAAGCGAAACGGCAACAATCAGACAATGAGCGCGGTATGTAAATCATGTCGTACATGACTTGCTTGTCATGATTTTCCAGTAACCACCACTGATTTACGTTCATCACACAGTATAGTCGCGCAATACCAATTTTTAGTACATATCAAGCAAGCGAAACGGCAGCAATCAGACAATGAGCACGGTATGTAAATCATGTCGTACATGACTTGCATGTCATGATTTTAACGTTGCCACCTATGATTTTCGTTCATCACACAATATCGTCGCACAATACCAATTTTGGTGTATATCAAGCGAGCCAAATGGCCACGAGGGCACCATGAGCGTGGCATGTAAATAGTGTCATACATGACATGCATGTCATGATTTTCATGTTACCATGTCTCTCGTATTCACTCTTGTCACGCATTACTAATTTTGGTATATATCAAATTAACCAGACGGCCGCAAGATCCCCAAGACCGTGGCATGTAAATCATGCTCTTCATGACATGCATATCATGATTTTCATGTTATAACCTGTCATTTATGTTCGTAATACGGTCACGTTGTGTCGTACCAATTTTGGTATACATCCCATTAACGAAACGGCCAGGAGAACACAAAGTCGCAGGCGGATAGATAGATATGCTCAAAGTCGCAGAAGTTCGCTAAGAAATGCTTCGCATTTAAAAGTACTAAAGAGAGAAAAATTCGTTCCTTTGAGAGCTGCACGCCATTACCGCGGTCAATTGTTGTCTACAAAATTTTTGCTAATGTATTAATAAATCGATTACAGCTTGTGATGTCAATCGACAATGGTTCTGAGCAGACGTGTGAATTAGGGGTCGCCCCATACAAACCATTCCACACATCGCTTGTATAGTTCAGTAATGCTATGGCTGTCAAGTACGGCTTGCTATGCTACAGGTAGACCTTGCGAAAGCCTTTGACCGTGTCAGTCATTTATTTCTGTTTTGCCTTCTTGAACATGCTAATGTTGGCTCTACTGTGCTGCAAGGCATTACACATTGTTACAATGACTGTTCGACTCTTCTAATTTATTAACTGCCGCCTCTCAGAGCCAGTATCTATTTGCTCTTTGTAAACGAAGGTTCTGCAATGTACCATTGTTGTTTGTACCTAATCTTGTTCCACGATGCCCGAGCATAATACAATCTAATCGTAGTCGTGTCTTCCGTATATTAGGCAATAATGTTAAGGTGTTAGCTGATGCAGATGATATAGCTTTTTTTTTGCTCCGACAAATGAAATGTAGAGTGTGGTATTTACAATAAGTAAACTCGGCATTGTCTCAGCTGCTCGTTTGAGCACATCGAAAAGTTTAGGCATACGATTTGGATCATGCGGTAGTACGCTGGACAAGGACGCATGATATAATTGGACTCGTATTACACAAAAGTACATTGGTGTACCGCTAGATGAGTATAGATTCAGTGCACATTAGTGGAAAGAGCGCGTCCCTAAGCTTCGACGACACGCGCAGATATTTCTCCACATCACCTTTCCGCCTTCGGGAGAGCCGGAGATTCCAATACATTTTTAGCTACAAAGCTTTACTATGTATTGCAACTTAGTCATTACGCTCTGTTTCACATGCAACGCTTTCATCAGATTTTTGCAACTGTCGTGTAGTCTTCGGCTTTCGAATTAATGAGGCGGGCAACGTAATCAGACCAATAAGGGAGGGCGGGGTGGGATCAGTTCATTAATATCTACGGCAAATAGTTTTTCCTGACAGTTCCCTTCCCATAATTGGATCATTCTTGCAGGTGTCATTCGTCAATGCCTTAACCGACTTGCTTGTTTCTTCAAATTTCTCTGTACTACTCTGTTTGTGGGCATCGATGTAGGAAGTTTTCATTACTGTCCGCTTCCTTACAAATGGTTTTCCATCGAATGCCTACACATAGTATCACGCAAGAGACTCTATAAGAATTTGTTGTCAGGCGGTTTCCACCTCCGCTTTCCCGAACTTTCCGCACATGATGTACTAAAACGAGTTGAGAAAGCGTATATTTCTCCTAATACAAGAACCATCTTTTAGAACTCGGCACTGATGCACTGTCGGTTAAATCATGGTTACTAAGAGAAGGTATTACTGTTCCTTCACTCTCCTGCTGTCTCAGCGATCTACCAGAGTGAATAGAAGACTGTTTTGTTAGCTCATTCCACATTGGAATGTCTATGAGCGAACATAAAAAAACATGGCCGATCCCTCCGTCATAGGAATTGGTATAACACGAAAGTGAAAGGTGTCTTCACAGAAGTTGTGCTTATCATATAGTGATATCTGAGAGCTTCTACAATGTCTATTGGTGTTTGGCAGCTATAGCACCGTTTGACGTCGATGCACCCATGCTGACGCCCAGTGGCATGTCTCCATCGCAACGACAAACGTCCATGATCACGATTAAGCTGTTGTGGTACCTGAAGTTGTGAACATATATCTGGGATCAGCGAATCATCAATCGCGCGTAAAGATGACATCAACAAGGTCATAATCAACACTGGTACCCGATAAGCACTTCAGCGACTTCTTCAAAACGTCGTCAATTAAGGAGAGAAACGGAACGGGGTGCGCTTACTAGTAATGTGTTACCAATGCCTGTGTTCGTGCATACACTACCACACTGCGCTTCAGCAACATGGGAGGCAGAGGTTCGTAGCTTGAGCCGCAAACGCGTGCGTCCCTCTGGCATCTGTCTCGCTCCACCAAGGCACGACATTCGCCCATCGCAATCGCGTCCTTTTTGCAACGCGTATTGCAGCAGTTTTGTTAGTCGTTGCTCTCGTAATCGAAGCAAGTCGGCGGCGGAGAAATCCCGTTGGCGCATGTGGAACCTGCACTACTCCGATGAGACGGCGCACGCTAACAAGAAGCGAAAGGCAAAGAACATAACTGCGTCTAGGTTCCCTCGGCGACGCCAGTGCGGCCAGTGTCTCTCGCTGGTATCGAGACGCTTTAACTATGACCTCCGATATCGCACGCAATCTCGGAGTAAGCGCTAGTAAATGTCGATCGTGACGCATTACTTCTTTTTAACTCTCACACACGGCGGCACCGTCCCACCTACCTACACCGCCAACAGAGAGCACCATGCGAAAGAGGATATGTGAAAGATATAAGGCGCGTTCGTGGAGTGTCCGTCATCTGCCAAGTTGCTTAGTCGGTTGAGCGTCGGGCGCTTACCGTCGCGGCCGCAAAGTCGTGGGTTTGATTCCCAGCGTCGGATCTATTTCTTAGTTTTTTTCTTTCTCACCCGTTGGCGTTCATTTCTCACCCATTGGCGTTCATTTTATCAACGTCATAACCGTGACAGAAGTATTTGGTGGACCTAGGCGTAAAACACGTTCGTGTTAAAAATTGTACCAATAATTCTCATACTATACGTTACCTTCTTCCAACGCCTTCAGATGAAGTGCCCTTTGATGTGTTTTTCCTTATGGGAATGCAGTCTGTAGAAAACGCGTATGCAATAACGTAACGCAGAACGAACCATTGCTTCAAGTACGCAGTTTATTCGTATTACTATTCATCGTAAGGATATTTATGAAGAGCTTAACATCAGATCATACTGGCATTCCACCTTGGTTAGCTCTCGTCCCTACCAGCATCCTTGTGCGAACGATTTTTAAGATCATTTTCTATATTTCTGAAATTCTACAGTGCGTAAATGTCAGCTTTTGAATGCTTGTGTGGTGCTGCTTGTGCGATTATTGTCGCTGAGTGAATGCAGCATTGTATGATAACGTTTGGGATAATTTAGATAGGCATCGTAATAAATACCATGACAGAAAATAAAGTACCTAGATAGCCGAGTGATTACGACTCTCGCCTTCAGATTGTGGGGACCCGGGTTCGATGCCCGCCTCGCCAAGAGATTTGATTTGGTTTTATTTATTTCTTCACCTCCTCGTCTCCATTTTTCTCCTCTCCTTCCATTTTCCTTCCTCCTCACCACTTCGGCGAAGAGAGCTTGCGGATTATGCACGACTCCCTCCTCTTTCCTTGCTCATTGCTTGAGCCCTCCTTGCTTCACCAGTATTTACTCTCTCCCACCCCATGCTCCACCCTATATTCTCACCGCTCTCCCTCACTCTCCTTCGCTCCGCCCTCTGCCTCCACTGTCTTAGGTTTCCCTCGCAGCTGCTGTACTCGTTAGTGGGGCTTTCCCAATTTCGGTGGCGGATACCCGGCCGAGTTTTCTGCAACGCCAGCCTTACTCTGAGCTTAAACAGCTTCGCTGTTAAGTGTATTGCACAGTCGTCACGACACTGGTTTTCTCAACGTGGAGGCCGGCGCTCGAAACAGCCTAGAATATTTTACTCGTTTCACATATTCATGTCTTTATACCGCCTTGTGTTACGTAGCAAAGGGACGGACGCGCACAGTTTCGTTTTGTTAAGTCGGAATAGAAATGCTTGCACATTTAAAATGGTACCGAACGACATTAAGCGCGCAAATAGTACTTCGCTAATATAGGAGAGCTGCGCGCAGCAGTCCCTGCGCAGCGGGATACGTACGGTCGTTGGAGCCGCTCCCATTGCGGTTCCGAAGAGGACCTCTATTGTTTCAGACACAGCAGTGGAACAAGCCTTTTCTGCAACTTTTGTCTGACGTCGCCTTCAAAACTTCCGACCTCATTTTATTTGTAGAAGTCACGAGACAACATTCGTAATCAAACACCGAAATTTATGTCAAGGAATGTGAAACAGGTAGCCAAGGTCTCATTTGCACCAAATTGTTGAACCCATATACAGAAGCTTCTCTCATGCGGTTTTAATTATACCCAACGTTTTCAGATTTTGCGCACGAGTCTGAATGGTCTCCGCCATTTCAACACATCGAAGGAGGTCGCTGGATGAAAGGGTTCGCTTTGAAATTCATAAAAAAGAACGCGGAAAAAATTGAGTGCTGTCATTCACCATTGTCAATGCGAAAAAAATAACGGTGACTCAAGTACACTCCCACAGTGTTGTGCAAAAGGCGCCAAGCATCTCTATGTGGTTGCATGAGCGAGGGAAATTCTTGGTGAAAATCACCACACGTGTTGTAGTAAAGGCGCCAACCGTCCTAACACTCTTTGCACGTGGGGAATACTTCAAGGCGTTCTATTCCGTCTGTTGAGGCATGAGCAAGGTATCATTATTGTCATCCAGCTCGTCTTCATCCGTCGCGATAGATCAGTAGTTGCGGTGCTAGGCTGCTGACCCGAAGGTGGCGGGTTTGATCCCGGCTGCGGCAGTCGCATTTAGATGAAGACAAAGTGGTAGAGGCCCGTGTACTGTGCGATGTCAGTGCCTGTTAAAGAACACCAGATGGTCGAAATTTCCTGGAGCCCTCCATTACTGCGTGCTTCACAATCATATGGTCGCTTTGTACGTGAAACACCCGATACTGTTAATATTATTGGATGCGAAGTATCTTAAGGCGGAGCTCAATCCGGTGGTGGTGTGCGGGGTGACCACCCTTACTGCGCATGCGCATACCCTCTCCACACACCTCCTCTCCACTCCCCCTCACCATTCCCCCTGTCATCCACCCTCTCCCATTTCCCCTCTCCCCTCTCCTCTCCGCCTTCCCTCTCCCATCCCCTCTCACATACCCCTCTCCACTCCCCCCTCTCCGCCGTGCAAGTGCTCCGGCTTCGCATCTAGTCATGGTCCCTTTAACGGGAGATGGTGTAATTTTTTTGCTCATCATCAATCACGAGGCCATGCAGAGAGAAAGGAGGACTACAGGAAAACTTAAGGAGCTTAAAGGCCAACTCCGGCGATTTTTGGAGGTTGATGGATCTCAATAAAATTCGCTGGGTGCGTTCCTTTGCACGTTTCCGTCATTTATGCCAAATTACAGGCTTGAGACATGTGCAGATTGTCTGCAAACGCCCTCCTGGCTTCCCACAATTATTGGCAACATTGCGTCTGTGACGTCAGTATTGGGAAGGCGGCGGAAGTGACGCAGCCGAGGGCACCGCTAACTACGGTGCTTCGGCCGCTACAGCGAGCGTCTGCTGTGCACAAGGCGACAGACAGCGTTGGTTTTGCCGGCGCTTCGCTGGTCGTCCCAGCTGTCACAGCTTTCATACTCCACGCCGGCGTGACCGGCATGTCTTGCACGACTTCCGGTTCGTTCGTAACAACGTCTACGTCATACGTAGACAGTACACTCGGTTGGGTATCGGTTTCGGTGTTGCGCTTTTTTTGCTTATTTAAAATTATTCTCCAATTTGCCGAGTATTTCTGCTATCGGGCCCGTAACAGGAGCGTCTCAGGAACATAAAAGCACCATTACTTTGACATGGCCAAAAATCGCCGGAGTTGGCCTTTAACACCACTTAGTTCCATTTACTACCCTACACTCTAAAAAATACCATGCTTAATGTCACGCTAAACTGTAAATTTAAGCGTGATGCACATGTAAATGAGCCGTGGATGACGTTTCAAGCCCCACGTGACCAAAAGTAAGCGTGCGGTTCCTTCAGGTCAGCGTGAGGGCAAGGCTGCGTGCCGTGGTTCTGTCATGTGCAAGCAGGGGCGTAGCCAGAAATTTTTTTCGGGGGGGGGGTTGAACCATACTTTATGTACGTTCGTGCGTGCGTTTGTATGTGTGCGTGTATATATACGCAAGCAAAATTGAAAAATTTCGGGGGGGGTTTGAACCCCCCCAACCCCCCCCTTGGCTACGCCCTTGTGTGCAAGCGTGGGCCAGCCGTGTACGCGTGTGCAACGGATATCACACGCTTACAATCCCGCGGCGAACACGCGTAAACATTTTCCGTGACGCATATAGAAATCATAATATGGGAGCCGCGATAAGCGCCGCCGTCTGCCCGAAGGGCGAGCGTTCTCAACGATGAACATGACGAGGCGCATGCGCATTCGCCTTCTTCCCGCGCCTGTTGCGGCGAATACGGAACTTTACTTCGGAAGGCTCTCGAAGGGCGCGCTTCTGAAAGACTGCGTTTGTTGCGGGTTCTTTGGGTTGTAACACCGTTCAGGCACTGCAAGGCAGAGATTTCTGCCACGTTTACTTCCGTAGACATCCTTGGCGTGCAACGCGGCCGTTGCAAGCACACGGATTGTGATTGTGCCGAGTTCATGCGAGAAAACCCGCCACGGTCTGATGGTTCTGGAGCAGCGATTCCCCACGGATGGTGTGTATACAGCGGCCACTCACCTGCGATTCACGGACGTTTGGAGTATATAGGTAAGAACGTTAGTTATCTTTCTGTCGTACTCAATGACAGCAAACATTAAGGATTTGCAACGGTTTCTTGTGTCAGCTTATCACATGAGTTGTGCGAAAAGTGCATTTTTTGTTTAATGCCTATCTGCCAAAATGTGCCCATTTTGTTTAGCGGGGGGCGAGAACTTCCTATGGGAGCAATAACTGTGTTCGAAACAAAAATTATAATCGTCATCATGCTTTTGTAAACAGTTTCAAGGCGGAACCAGTGAATTCCTCAGAGGTGTGTTTGTTGTAGTCAAGTACCGAACGGAAAATAAGAAAACAGCGCGTTAAGGCACTTTATTTCCGAAAACGTGTGCTTTTTTTTTCTTTTTTCTTTGTGTCAGTATTCTGTTGCGCACATGTCACTTGCCTCCTCGCTCATTGATATCTACGATTTTAATAGCAAGTCGTCTTTTGGAAGGCAGCACTTAAGGTATCTTTTTCTTTTGTAGTTCGTGCCTTGTCGCGACGTTATTAGGTTTCACTATGGTATAGCATGCAACGGGCTCAACGTTCCGTCCTGTTCAAGAACCCAACTGACACGATTACAACGCAAGGTTATTTGAGAAATTTCTGAAGTCAGCCTTGAATAGACTGGATGACCGGCCCTTTAATGAAGCAAAGATCTTAGGAGCCTGGTCGCGTAGCATATCAGCCCAGAAAGCCACACGAGCCCTCCTGCGGTACTTGAAAAGAACCCTATTGAGCGACCGCCTGTGAAACTCGGCACTGTGTGTGTGTGTGATGTGACATGTGTCTATCCTCCTTTCTCTCTCTCTTACTCCTCTTTTCCCCCTCCCAATGTGTAGGGTAGCAAACTGGACGCATAGTCTAGTTATCTAGTTAACCTCCCTGCCTTTCCTACATTCCTTCTCTCTCTCTCTCTCTTCTGAAGTCAGAATGCACCTTGCGTTACAGGCTCGTTCACGACTCGTACATTACATGCTCTCTTTCATTAATTTTATCCTCCAGCTCTCCGCACCCACTGCCATTACAAAAAGGGTTTTGGTGCTGAGGTCAGAGTTACTACTGTAAATTCTGTACTGTGTTTATTCTAACGATTTATAACCCTGTCAGTGGGGCGTCAATGCTGTTACGGCGTGTGCATCTTAACCCTGTAATGCCCAAAAGGCGTTCTGCCTTCAGAAAAATTGTGAAAAAACACTCACCATATGTACTCTTCTTGTAGAGTTCATTTTAAGAAAAAAAATTGTGAAATTTTATTTCGAGCATATCTTAATTACCCCTAATTAAAATTAATTAATTAATTAGATTAAATGAGTAACTCAGTGTAACTTCATTATAACATGGTAAATATGCAATAACGGCTTTTCCACGAAGCTTTCACGGCCTTATTACCTCTTTTGAGGCATTATTTTTAATGTATCATATATGATACACTGGGTTTTACAGGGTTAACGTACAACAACACGATCGACGCCACAGTGCAGGTGTATTCAAGCCCGCTCTTCTTTTCGCTTGGAGCGCGACTGTGCCATCCGTGGAATCCTTGCCGTGTTCGATTGTGACGCGGACACTTCTGAATGGTTGAGTGTAGGCTTTAGCGGTTTGGTAGTCTTTTTTTTATTTTTGGTGCTCTTGTTAGTAAAACAGAGGTCTGAAGAACGTCACGGACACAGCGCACGTGTGGACATAGCGCTGTGTCAGGGTTGTTGCTCTACTGTGCTCTGTTTTGTTAACATGTAGGCTAAAATAGAATTTGAGTAAATTTTAACCAATACCGCTAGTCGGTGTCGCGTGTGAATGCGCCGATCTCACTGACAGGGGACAAGGAGTGATCTTTCGGGCTTCTATTTCATTTTTATTCCCCGTAATAGTGCTTATTGTTCTAGCAGTAGTATATGTCGCTTATAGTATGCTGCTGCCGGTGAAGGAAGCGTCCATATAATTTGTTTAGCTATTTGCCGACTGGTGTAGCCTGCATCTCAGAAGCTATGCATGAATAGCGCTCTGGATAAGGATGCCCCTTAGTGCTGAGTTCGCATTTTTATTTAGAACTTGGGTTTTAAAGCGAGTAACTATAGGTGTTACCGCACTTAATGAACATGAATATTCTATGCCCGTGATGATATGTTTCGATAGCCTAAGCCTAGTTTTCAGTATTTTCCAGTATAGTTTTATCATTTGTGCTGTGCTGCGTGTACATAAGTGCGCATAAGACTGTGTTTGTTCTCGTCAGTTTTGCTATGTGATGTGCTTTTACTCTCTGCTGAAACATTAAGCCGTAATTGTTTTTGATGTATAGCTTTTGTATTGCATGCCGTTGTTGCATTGTATTTAGTGGCTACGGCTCAGTAAAACTGCTCGTTACAGCCTTTTGAGTGTCTCCCCAGACCATGTAGTTCTTGAGGCAGATTATTATTATTATTATTATTATTATTATTATTATCATTATTATTATTATTATTATTATTATTATTATTATTATTATTATTATTATTATTATTATTATTATTATTATTTTCTAGCTGAAAACTCCACTGTTCGCTATGCGCAACACAATGAGCAGCAGTTCAATGCTAATGACCCACTCATTTGTCATGATGGCACAGCAATGGCCGAAGAACATATTAGTTTGCCGACAGTGACTTTTTGTGGTAAGCAGTCTGATGAATTCTGATATAGACGAGTTGTTTTCTACATTTGACACTTCGATAAATTTCTCATTTTTAAATCTCCAAATTGTATGGCTATAACACCTAACGTTTCCCGCAAGACCTCAGCCTCCACTCCTGCTCAATGCTTAATGCGACGCATTACGCACGTGCTTTGTGCCTGCTTTAGATTTCAGTGTGTTTTAGCACATTCGCCAAGGCGACGGAGGGCAACAGGTACGCAAAAAGGTGGGCGATAATCTCAGTATGTGCGCCTTACATAATATGTGTGTGTTCCGGACACTAATGGACGTGAAGTTCAAAACAACCAGGGAGTAGATATTGTACAGTAATTCAACGTGGCATCTAAGCAACGAACAAATAAACACGCCATCGTTCGTCAGTATTGTGACATCAATGAACGGGTTTATTAATCGTGGCGTAACGGTAGACTCGTAGGTCTTGCGCGGCACGGAGGTTCAGCTATCGCTACGCCAATGTCTTCCTCTCCTGCACCTTCATCAACCCTGACAACAATACACTTAGGTGCCCACGACTGTAACATTACGCTGCCGCTAAAACCGCATCTTCCCTGAAGAGGAACCGTGCGCACGCCTCCTTGCCACCCTTTCCCACATTTCACACTCATGCAGCGTCGCTTCTCTGCTCTTGAACGGACCTCTTTGAGTGAAGATTTTTAGTAAATAACATGAAAAGATCACGTGTGGCACAGTCGTGGAAGAGGAACATTGATGTCAGGATACATATGTGCACAGAACTTCTGATGTTAACATGGCATGGCCTTTATATGCGCAATGTTACCGAAAGGTTATTTCTTCGCCAAGGCACTTGCTAATTATTGAAGTATGTAAATAAAATAAAGCGAAAATGGTAAAAAAAGAGGCCGCATAAAGGGAGCTAGAACATGTATTATTCAGCACATCCGCATTGTAAATGCATATATCACTGCAACAGAAAATGCATGCGATTGATATGAAATTTTGTTTTTTTTACATTTATAGTGACATACAACCGTGTGCCATTCACATATCTTGAAACTGAAGAAATGCGTGTTTTTCTATAAAAACGGTAATATTACACTATGTAAGTAACTTTAGTCGTCGATTTATTATGCAGGCAAAAGCTCAACAGGTGTCATTCAGGGCTCGGTTGATGTACAACCTACCACTAGTGGCCATGACAAGGAGAGCCAGCACTGCAGCACAAGTGCCCATTGTGACGATTGCCATGCGGAAGACGCAACTTCACCCGTGTGTGAAAATGAACTGGTCAGCCATTTAAGATGCCGTCGCTCCAGCCGTTGATTGCAGATATAAAGAGACGATGTATGCCAACTTCAGCATCCTCAACAATATGAAAATGTTTCAGCGCTCACCTCTAACTATACTTGAGCCATCGTTTATTTTAGCCATCGTTTCGTTACATCAGATTTTTGGAACAAATAAAAGAAAAAAAATATATATATACATTGGTCGCATTTCTTCTGTTGTTCATAACCTTCGCGTTTCTTTGAAGAAAACGCCAGGGAAAAATAATTTCGAAAGGTATTTTTAGTCAGGAACGCGAGAAACTGAATGTTTATTGGGAAAAATGCTGTAATGTCGTCCGAGACATAGTGCGCATGGTTCGCTATCTTTGAACGCGCAGCGTGTCACAGCGTGCACATGTTTGAGAGGGCATTCGCCCCTTCGGACAAAAAAAAAAAAGGTTGGGGCTTGTTCACACCTTATATTGTTTTGCATCCTTCAAATGGACCACGGCTTACCAAAAGCGCTTGTTAGTAAGTTAGTTTCAGCATCCTTCGCGGTATTATCTCGCGCAATTTTTCTGCAGGACATTCAGCACTTGTCAAGTTCACAAGGTGGAGAGGAAAGAACAGCTTTCTGAGCAAAGCTTGCTTCGAAGAAGTGGCCCTCGCCGGCATCGACCGGTGCTTCAAGCTGACCGCAAGGGAGAGACGGGAGAGGGAGTGGCGTCACTCCACCACTCCGTCTCTTTCCTCCTTTGGCGAGGGTAATCGGCGCCGTTTTTAAGCGTGCACAGCCGTCACGCCATGATAAGCGTGGGAAAAGTGGTTCATATGTCACGCCTGCTATGCGTGAAGAGTATGGCTCTCATCACTCTTAGTAGGCGTGATCGGTAAGCGTGGAGAAATATCACGCATACTTTAGGCGTGTAAAAAAACCCTAAAACACACGCTTAGGTAAGCATGGGATTTTTTAGAGTGTACTCATGATGATGGGGGTGAACAAGTGATTTCTCGGAACAAATGTGAGAGGGGCTCACGAGGCCAGCGTCAATGAGTAAATATGATTGAAGCTGATTTACAAATGTGTGTTTGTTCATGAAACGGCACAAACATGAAATCAACACCATAGAGTGGCGCGAGCCCCTAAGGCTTTCAGCTTGGTCATCTACCTCACAAGGAAGATCCTTCACCCTCACTTTGTGTCTCAGTCTGATTTGTGTCTGTTGTCACTTAGCTTGCGTCATACCCTAATGTCTTGGATACGCACTTTATATTTCGAAAAGAAAAGCGTGCGTACCCAAGCAACTCGGACTCTACGGAGCATCTTCTAAACCGTCTAAGATCTGCGTGCAAAAAATGGCGAAGCTTGCACTGAGTCGCGCGGGGCTCGAATCAGCGAAGCTAGACGATTTTGAAGTCTAATGTTGTTCCTTCTAGGTGATGCTAGGTTGTTTCTGGATTCCTTCTCAGCGGAGTTAGGTTCGAGTTAAACGGCAGACACTCGCAGACAAAACGCGAATGCCCAAACTCGCGCTGAAACTAAGAGTTCTCTCCTCCTATAGCTCTACAGGCATGTCGTCGCTCGCGCACGGCTTCCATTGATTCGGGTTATTCTCGCAGCCGCCGTTGCCTTTCCCGTTCCATAGTATTTCGCGTTCTACGGACCGCTGAAGCACTCCATACAGATGCTTCAGCGAAGCTGAAACTTGCGGCCACGGTGTTTATCACTGGGTTAATCTCCACGGTTTATTGAAGCTTTTCTGAATTTCTGGTTACGTCTACCTAGAAATCTCAACTGGTATTTACCGCCCGTATGTTGACTTTGTATCGAAGCGTTCGAACTTGGTAATGGGTCGTCCTCTCGAGCACCTCCTAGTGGGTCGCCCTCTTCGGCTCTTTTCAAAGAGAACGCAGCTCGCGCTGAGAGTCGGCCCCGCCTTGACTGTCGCTGTATCGACAAGTATCGTCGCCGCTAATAAACCTCTTTTTAATTTCGTGGAGAGTGCTGGGCCTTCACAACAACTTCGGCCCTCATTCGATGCCCCTGGCTCTTCGATCCCGTACCCTGCCAGAGCTATGAGGAGCTGCGCCGGCAGCGATCGATGACCCGTCGCTCTCCATCAAGCGACGCCGAGCTCGCTGGCTTTTCGACCATACCCGACCACTCCGCCTAGCTCGCAGAGATTAAGACCTTCCTGCGCGAGGAAATCGCGCGCCAGTTTCCTCTGCTGGACTTTGCTCGCCCTCGGTACGCTCAACAGCCGTCGACCACCCTTATACCTCCCCTCCGTCGAGCAATTGAGCAGGAAATTGCGGAGGTCATGCCCGAGTACCACCAGCACCATCCAGCTCCTGCACCTTTGAGTTACGCCCAAGTTGTCGCAAGAACGCCCCCACCAATCGCTACGGTTGCCCCACACATTTACGCCGAAGCCTCCGCTCAACCTCACTCTTACGAAGCGGATGTACCGGTAACCTACGCCGACGTCACGCACAGGCCACGACTGCAGCCCACCATGCAGTCTTATCAGTTGCCGCCCCGTCAATCCCGTCCTGCACCATGGGCGGGCCCTGCCATAGCGAACCGATGGCGTACACCTGACAACCGCCCCATATGCTTTGCATGCGGTTACGCCGGCCACATGGCGCGCTATTGCAATCGCGTGCAGCCGCCTAGAGACGTGTTGCCTGCCACCAGCCAGTCGAACCGCCCATATTACGACCCACCTACGCATCCGTCGCCGACGTCTCGCCCGGCTGCATCTACCCGCCTTTCACCGTCACCACGACGCCGCTCGCTGTCACCGATGCGGCCACGTCCGGTCCCACGCTACCAGGAAAACTAGTCGTCGCAGTCCACGAGGCAAGGGCTGCGATGCTATCGAACTGCGAAAGCCCTCAGCGAAGCCCATTGAACGTGATAGACGTTTTTGTGGACGGTGTTCGCGCATCTGCCCTTATCGATACTGGAGCCGCCATATCCGTTATGGACGCTAAACTAAGCCGCTTGCTACGAAAAGTGGCGACGCCGCTTTCCGGGCTCTCCCTCCGTACAGCCAGCGCCCAAATTATTCACCCGAAGGCGGTATGCACAGCCCGTGTCATTATTCAGGACGCTCTGTACGCCGTCGAATTCATTATAATTTCTTCATGCACTCACGACGTTATCCTGGGATGGGATTTTCTCGCCCGCCACGACGCCGTCATTCATTGCGCACCAGCCGAAATAGAGCGCTCACCATTCTCAGATTTGACGCCGGCAGACGGATCATCGGCTGCGACCATGGTATTTGTCAAAGACGGCATCACAGTTCCTGCAAATTAGTCAACGGCTGTGTCAGTCTATTGCACCGGTCTCTGCGACGCCGTTGAACTCATTTCTCCACGTGACCGCGTTTTCGCTAGGAGAGGCTTGCTGGTGCCATTTGCGACCGTGGAAATCACTCAGGGCGGCACGGATATTTTTGTGACCAACCCATCCCCGTTCATTGTTATGTTGGTGCGAGGGGAATGTCTCGGCAGAGCGGAACCCCTCGAAGGCGAACAAGGTATGGACGCACCGGGTGACACGTACTGCACCAGCTCCCGTACGTTCAGTGCTGTTTCCACATCTGATTCGTCATCCGCTGATGTATATCGTTCCTCAATTGGTGACAACCTTACGTCGGTCGAGCATTCCCAGCTTCTATGCCTGTTGGAAGAATTTCGTTCTTCTTTCGATGTCGCGCAAACTTCTCTCGGCCGCACGTCTGCTGTCACCTATTGCATCGACACTGGCGCCCAACCGCCACTGCGGCAACGTCCTTATCGCGTATCTCCAGCAGAGCGTCGTGTAACTAACGAGCAAGTCGACGACATGCTTCGCCGCGACGTTATTCGACCCTCAAACTGTCCGTGGGCGTCTCCTGTCATTCTTGTTGCGAAGAAGGACGGCTCTGTGCGGTTCTGTGTGGACTACCGACGACTGAATAAGATCACCCGTAAGGACGTTTATCCCCTACCTCGAATAGACGACGCCATTGACAGCCTGCGAGGAGCAGAATTCTTTTCATCCCTCGATTTGCGCTCAGGGTACTGGCAAGTCCTAATGGCTAATGACGCTCGACCGAAGGCAGCCTTTGTCACGCCGGATGGCTTGTACGAATTCAACGTCATGCCGTTTGGGCTGTGCAATGCGCCCGCGACCTTTCAGCGCATGATGGATACCGTTCTGCGCAACTTGAAATGGCGCACGTGCCTGTGTTACCTCGACGACGTGGTCGTTTTCGCCCCGGACTTCTCCACTCATCTTCAGCGCCTACGGCATGTGTTGACGCGTTTGCACGACGCCGGGCTACAACTGAATCTAAAGAATTACTGCCGATTTGCAGCATGGCAGCTGACAATACTGGGCTATGTCATGTCCAAGGACGGAATTCTCACCGATCCAGCCCAGCTTCGGGCCGTGTCAGAATTCCGCAAACCTACGTCAGTCAAAGAACTGCGCAGTTTCGTAGGGCTATGCTCCTACTTTTGGCGCTTCATACGCAACTCCGCGACTATCAAATCGCCGCTGACGAAGCTCCTTGGCAGAAACGGGCCGCTCAGTTCGTGGTCGTCAGAGTGCGATGACGCTTTCGCAAAGCTCCGTAGTTTGTTGACGTCTCCTCCGATACTACGCCACTACGACGCTATGGCCCCTACAGAGGTACACACGGACGCCAGCGGTGTTGGCCTCGGCGCTGTTCTTGCGCAGCGCAAACCTGGCTTCCCGGAATAAGTCATGGCATATGCAAATCGTACGCTTAATAAAGCTGAGACCAACTATACAGTTACGGAGAAAGAATGCCTGGCAATCATCTGGACCCTTACGAAGTTCCGACATTATTTGTATGGCCGCCCATTTGATGTCGTCACCGACCACCATGCACTGTGCTGGTTGTCGTCCTTGAAAGATCCCTCAGGCCGTCTCGCACGGTGGGCACTTCGCCTGCAGGACTACGACATCCGCGTGCTGTACCGCAACGGACGCCAGCATGCTGACGCCGACGCCCCGTCCCCCTCTCCCTTGCCTGGCGACAATGCCCACAGCTCAGTGTCTCACTTTGCTGTTTCTTCCCTCGACATTCACACCATCGCTACCGAACAACGGTACTGATCCTACGGCCACACCATCCTCTCGCGCATTGCGTCGTCAAGCCCACCATTTCGCCGTTCGCGACGACCTCCTCCACGACGCAATTACGACGGCGACGGTCGCCAGTGGCTACTAGTAATACCCCGCAGTCTGCGTTCTCACATATGCGAGTCGTTCCACTCTGATCCGCAGTGTGCACACTCTGGGGTATCGAAAACCTACCACCGCATTCGCCAACGGTACTTTTGGCGAGAAATGTACCGCTACGTGCAGAAGTTCGTTCGCTCCTGCATCAATTGTCAGCGCCGCAAAACTTCAACGCACCTGTCACCAGCAGGTATGCAACCTCTACCTTGCCCTGACCGATCGTTTGGGAACGTTGGCGTCGATTTGTACGGGCCACGTCCTCTAACGTCGGCTGGTAACCGCTGGGCCATCGTCGCTGTAGACTGTAGACCATCGTCGCGATACGCTGAAACTTCCGCACTCCCTGCGGCTACAGCGCACGATGTGGCCTCCTTCTTGCTCCAGCGATTCATGCTGCGTCACGGTCCACCCCAGGAGCTGCTTAGTGATCGAGGCCGTGTGTACTTGTCGGAAGTCGTCGAAGCCATTCTCAAAGAGTGCAACGTTGTTCACCGCAAAACTACTGCTTACCGCCCGCAGACGAATGGCCTCACCGAACGATTTAACCGCACGCTCGGCGACATGCTCTCGATGTACGTCGCCGCCGACCACACAAATTGGGATGCCATTCTGCCCTTCGTCACGTACGCCTACAATACCGCCCCTCAGAGCACTACTGGTTTCTCAGCCTTTTTCTTAATGTGCGGCAGGCACACGTCGCACACAATCGCACAATCCTTCCCAGAAGCCGGATCGCTCTGAATGTGCGCCTATTTCTGCCACAGCCAAAGTTGCTGAGGAGTGTCGTGAGCTCTCCAAGACCTTCACTACGCATAACCAAGAGCGGCAGGCGAGCTTTCGCGGTCACAGCACCACTTCTGCGCCCACGTTCCTCCCTGGAGCTCTCGTGTGGCTTTCTGTCCCTACCACTGCAACTGGCCTCTCTTCCAAACTACTACCCAAATACGAAGGCCCCTACCGTGTCGTCGAAAGCACATCCCCGGTCAACTACCTGATCGAACCCATAGAACCATCTTCGGACATGCGCCGTCGAGGGCGTGACATTGTCAACGTGGAGAGCCTGAAGCCCTACCACGACCCCCTCATAGTGACAAGTTTCTAGGTCACCAGGCGGCTCTCTTTTCGTACCCGGGGTAATTGTAGCGAAGCTTTCGAACTTGGTAATGGGTCGTCCTCTCGAGCACCTTCTAGTGGGTCGCCCTCTTCGGCTCTTTTCGAAGAGAACGCAGCTCACGCTCAAAGGCGGCCCCGCCTTGACTGTCGCTGTATCGTCGAGTATCGTCGCCGCTAATAAACCTTTTTATACAATAAATGACGATGGTAAGCTGCCCATTTTAGCATTGGTGTTATTCGCATGGTTTGTAGAGCAAAATGTTACAGAGATTTGTAATGTTGTATGCAATATGAAATAGCGACAACATGCTCGCTATTAGTACTTCGGAAGGACATACCTGCACTTTCCAGTGCATGAATTGAGCCAAATAACACCACGACGGTGACAATCAATTATACTGGGAGGGCATCGCACGTAGTACAGGTATTTTCGTAGTATCAACGAATAAACTATGTAAAAAAATAGTTCAAGAAAGGAAGGATTAAGCACTGCATTAACAACTTCACCAATGAGTGGAGCTTTTAAGTAACTATTTCCATAACTCGCATTCCCTTGCGATAAGAAGTTATTGCTCTGCTGTTAGGTGATGCAACTTCATTTTGAAGCCGTAGATTCATATTGTTGTAGGCTAAGGCGGAGGAGACGGCGCTTTCTTAAAGGCCAACTCCGGCGATTTTCGACTATGTCAAAGTAATGGTGCTTTTATGTTCCTGAGACGCACCGGTCACGGGCCCGATAGCAGAAATACTCGGCAAATTGGACAATAATTTTGAATAAGCAAAAAAGCGCAACACCGAAAGCGAAACCCAACTGAGCGGTAGTGTCTTCGCGTGACGTATAAGTTGGGAAAAACGGGAAATCGTGCAAGGCATGCCGGTCCTGCCAGCGTGTAGTATGAAAGCGGCGAAGAGCAGACGCTCAGGGGAAAGGTGATCCCGTCGCAAGAGCCGTACCATGTCTGTGACTGCCCGTACTACGTGCACAAGTTTCTCGGAGGTGCCGGTAAATGAGAGCTGCGATTCGAACGCATTTGGAAGCCAACTGAAATCGCCATTCCCTTTCGATGAAGTACCACACACCTGTTGAGTTATTTCCTTGGCTGGTTATACATTCCACCGGCACACGGCGCCACCTGTCCAGGCGGCTCAAATTTGTGGGGCCGCGATCGGGTAAAATGCTATCGCTGAGAAGTTTGTGGACTAACTAAAGCTTCTCAATTTTGATATAGGAAGAGTGCACAAATTTCGCAATAGCGACGTTCAACCTCGCGTCGGTAGGGCCGAAGGTACTTAATATAAGCCAAGTACGAGCCACCTTTCGCGGGACGCGCAGCTAACCGTATACCGATAGGCCCGGTGACGGTGCACGCTGTATACGTTACGGAAAGTGTTTCCGTACCGTAATGTTCACGCAGGTGCACTCTTCAGCCGGTACGGTATTACCACACTTTCCGTGCGATAAACCGGCCTTGCTAGCTAAGACACTCTAATTCAAAGACGCGGGGTAATCGTTGGGTGCGAATGTTTCGTGACTGTCAAGGTAATTATACGGGGAATCGTGTGCAGCCCACAGCGGAACACCACTTGCCACCCATCGCACGTACGCCCTCAAGGAACAGAAATTCGTACGTCCAGCCAAAAAAGCGGTGGTCAAACGCACGCAATTGTTTTTTTTTTTATTGCAGACGCTGTAGTGGCACCTCGCTTCCGTCACTTCCGGTTTGCCAAAGATGACGTCACGCTCACAATGTTTCCAATAATTCTGGGTAACAAGGTGGAGAGAGTCTGGGCAATCAATAAAGGTCACTTGTAAGGAATCTGCGTATGTCTCCAGTCTGTAATTTGACATAAATGACGCGCACGTGAAAAGGAACGTACCCAGCGAATTTTATTGAAATCTATTAACCTCAAAAAATCCCTGGGGTTGGCCTTTAAGACAATTACCTACGTAAAGCGTTACTGCCTGCGCTTTAATTAGCACTGTAATATAGTGATTCTTGTCTTTTAACTGTTATTTTTCTCCGAAGAATCACGGGAATCGAACGTAAGGCTAATGTGGATACGCTTGGTGTATTTACAAATTTCGGTCTTAAAGGTCCCAATTCTGGAAGCGGAGCTCATTATTCCCGACTTGTGCAACTTATGCCAATTTTTAGTTTGCAGGAAAACGCAGGCGGCAAACGCAGTGTTCCTTACTGTTCGAAGTGCCAAATCACATACCTTGACGCTTTCGCACCAACCTTGTTATTTTCACTACGCGGATGCTCAATACCAGTTATTGTTCAGGCGTGTCATTAGAAGAGGTAAAAAGCAGCAGTTCCTCGTCCCGGTTATCAATAGCCTGGTACAAAGACGATTGGTAAAAAAAGTGAGCACTCAACGCATTTTAGGCATGTAGGTCTGCGCAATGTGCACTAACAACGTCTGTTGAATAAAGGTTTCTTCGGCTGGTGAGTGAAAACGAACAAAGGTTTAATGACTCGGGTAAAAAAATTCGGCAGATCCCACGCACCGTGAGAATCGATGTTATGCGAAGCATGTGCGGGATTGTGGCGTAATATTTCACATTGAGCGAAGCGTTACGAAATGACGCTACAGTAATGTGGAAGTGGTATACGCACATTCATATACTGTAGAGTCGCATATGTATATGTAACCAGTTGTTTACAGTTGTGTAACGCTGCGAACAGCAACTTGCGCATTGCCAACACCAGACGCGGTGAGCAGATATGTAGTGCTCATATCATTCAACACGGGATAGCGCGAATCCGAACAGGACAAAGAAGGAACACATATGCACAGGGCAGGCGTTACTCGCAACTAAGCTTCATTCAGGAAAGTTTCCCTAGATATATACACAGCCGAGTGGCACACGCAGGTGGACTGCACATACGTTACAGTCACAGTTGCAGTTGTTACAGTTGCGTTACAGTTGTCATGCTTATACTTCTCCGTTATGACGGAGAAGGCACGCACGTTTCACGAACACGTGTGTATGTGCAGAAGCGGGTCTTGACAGTTCTTGAACAAGGTCATCATCACCGTGATCAGTGAACACCAGCAGCTGGACCGGACTTGTTAATCAGATCCGTTCATGATCCCGGCTACGAGGGGTCTAAGTGTAGCGAAGTGCGAGGTGCAGATCAGCTGGTGGAAATCCTGGATGCCTCTTACGATGAAATGATCTATGATGTCTCCAGTCCTGCAAGTGGCAGCGAAGTCTTTTGATGTCCTGTCCACATCCAAGCCGTATTTCGCCCAGTATAAGGACCAGGCGTTGTTGGGTTTTGATAAATCAATTTTGAAGTCACCGGTAATAATGAGACGCCTGGCTTTCTCGGCAGATTTATTGTATGAAGCATTCACCCCGGTTTTTGTGTAATCCACGTGGTCCACGTTGCGGACCAAGTGGACGAGGGGATGATAGTTTCACGTCTTCCAGGGGTGTTCTGTCTTTAGCTTTCTTACTTTCCTTGCGTCCGCCGCGGTGGTGTAGCGGTTAGGGTGCTCGGCTGCTGACCTGAAGGTCGCGGGTTCGATCCCATCCGCGGCAGTCACATTTCGATGGAGGCAAAATGCTAGATGCCCGTGTCCTGCGCGATCCTGGTACACGTTAAAGAATACCAGATGGTCAAAATTTCCGAAGCCCTTCGCTACGGCGTCTCTGATAATCATACCGTGGTTTTGGTACATAAACCCCCTACTAATATTATAATAATCCCTTTTCTTGCGTGTTAATGTGTGTTCGCGGTCACTGTGTTGGTTGAGACTGTGTATCACCTGTGGCACATACACCCAAAACATGAACTCTGGTATGCGGGTATCTGCCCCATGTGACTGAGACAAAGGGTTTCATGACGTACGCGACAGGTATTTTGCGTTATTCATGTCATGACCAATGAATCGTGCTTGTCATACACTGATCCCCTGCTATGTCAATGTTGGTATATTACAAGTTATGGAGACGACCAGGAGAGCGCCCAGACGTAATTGATTGATCAGTGGGTTTTTTTGGCGCAAGGGTCATGGGTGGCCAAAGAGCGCCATGTCTTTTATGGGGTGTTAGCGATGACCAGTGATTACGATGATAGGGTGTATTGTGGCTGTATAGAGGCCTAAAATCACGCGCTATAAAGAAGCGTAAAAAATGTGTATACAGTCTAAAATTATGGCAGTGACAAGTGGTGTGATCTATGGGTGTGGGATAAATGACGAGTGATCATGGTATTTAGAAGTGAAAGGCGGGATAACAGCACGAGCGCCTCCTCAAGGCCTTTGATCCCAAAGGCCGCGAGGCAGGTGCTTCTTTTGATAGAAACCGTAGCAGCAGCCTCAATCATGAGGCCGCGCTACGGAGCGCCTGGAAACATGACGTTAAAATTGTGTAGATCTTTTAGGAATGCAAAGATGGACTGATATTTAAAATGGGGTTCTCTGCCAATGAACATAACAGGATGGAGTGGGTACTGCAGGTATATAGACGAAAAATGCTTTTTTTTCTGAGAGCGTCTAGTTCCCTGCATTGCAGTAAGGTGTGGAGTACAGTGAGGGGGTCGCCACAATGGTCACACAATGGTGGATCGCCTCCGGACAAAATGTATGAATGTGTACTCTATGTGTGGCCAATCCTAAGTCTGCAGAGTGTAACTTCTGTGTGGCGTGATTTTGATACTGGCGGCCAATTACCTAGTTGCGGCTTGATAACGTGCAGTTTATTTTGTGTGTGCCTATCCCATGTGCTCTTCCAAAACGCCCTGAGTTTTCTTTTGAGGAATGGTTTTAAGTCTATTGGAGGGATAGCTACAGATGTATTGGGACTGTTTTCGTGGGCGGATGCTGCTAGCTGATCCGCCAACACGTTGCCTTGTATCTCGCGGTGCCCTGGCACCCAGCACACTACGACGTGTTGTTTAAGTGAGTAGATCGTGCATAAAATAGAGTAGAGAGAGACAAGGACCGGATTTGTGTGTTTTGTCATAGTTTTTGAAGCTTTCACTACACTTAATGAATCCGTGTATATCACTGCCTTTTGTAGTTTTTTTTATGTGTTTAACTGCCGCAAGTATCGCGTAGGCTTCTGCCGTGAAGATACTGGAATCAGGGTGCAGAATACCGGAATCGGAAAAGGATGGATCAACGGCTGCGTACGACACAGAAGTGTTAGACTTTGAGGCATCTGTATAGAATTCAGGGTGTGGGTACTTGTATTGTAATTCAAGGAAGTGTGTACGGATATGTGCAAGTGGCGCATGCTTGGTAACTTCGACGAAAGAAGGATCGCACTCTATAAGCTGCCACTGCCACGGCGGGAGATAGGCAGCGGGAGCCATTAGACAGTGTTCGAGAAGTGGCACTCCCATTTCTTCAGCTAGGCTCCTCACACGAAGTGAGTACGGCTGTCTCATCGAAGGACGGTTGTGAAAAAGTTCAGAAGCAGACAACTCATTGATTGTAGTGTGTGAGGGGTGTTCGTTGTTTGCGTTCACGTTGAGGAAATATACAAAAGATAGGTAAGATCTCTGGAGGTGTAGCGACCACTCGTTCGATTCGACGTAGAGGCTTTCCATGGGGCTGGTGCGAAAGGCGCCCGTAGAAAGCCGAATGCCTAGATGGTGGACAGGGTCAAGCATTTTTAGGGCGCTTGGTGTCGCAGATTGGTAGATTGTTGCCCCGTATTCTTGGCGAGTGCGTATGAGGCTTTTATACAAATTCATCAGCCATTTCTTGTCACCACCCCACGCAGTGCGTGACAATACTTTTAGAACATTCATTGTTTTTATGCACTTGTGTTTTATGTACTTGATGTGTGTTATAAAGGAGAGTTTCGTGTCTAGGATAAGCCCTAGGAACCTGTGCTCCGTTTTTACCGACAGGCGCTGTCCATGTAGGCCAATGTCTGGATCGGGATGGAGGCCTCTCTTTCGGGAGAATAAGGCGCAAGTACTTTTTTGTGCATTCAGTGTAAAGCCATTTTCGTCTGCCCATCTAGAGATCTTGTTTAAACCTAGCTGGACCTGCCGCTCACACATCCGAGAGGTTGCACGATTTAAAGCCGACCCGTACATCATCAACATATGTGCAATAAAACATATTCCGTGCAATGCAAAGACGCAAGGAATTCATTTTGATTATAAAGAGTGTACACCTAAGTACACCACCCTGTGGCACTCCGGTTTCTTGAAGGAATGGTATTGATAGAACATTTCCTACTCGGAGACGGAACGTACGATCCGACAAGTAGCTCTCTATTATATCTAGCATTCTACCACGTACACCAAGGTGGGACAGGTCTCAGTATTCCGAAGCGCCATGTTGTGTCGTAAGCCTTTTCCATATCGAGGAACACAGAAAGAAAGAACTGCTCGTGGGCGAATGCGTCACGGATTTGTGCCTCGATACGTAACAGGTGGTCGGTGGTGGATCTACCCTCGCGAAATCCGCACTGGTACGGGTCAAGTAGATTGTTTGTTTCCAGGAAATGCATAAGTCGGCGGTTTATCATCTTTTCGAAAAGTTTACACAGGCAGCTTGTAAGTGCGATGGGCCTGTAACTCGCAACGGAGGATGGATCCTTGCCCTGTTTAAGAATGGGAACGACGATCGCCTCTTTCCAAGACGAGGGGATCTCGCCGGAAAACCAGATGGCATTGTACAAGGAAAGTAAGGTTTTTTTGCGTTTCGGCAGGTAGGTTTTTCAGCATGTCATATACCACACGGTCAGAGCCTGGGGCGGAACTACTGCAGCAGGTTAGCGATGCCTGCAGCTCAGCTAAGGAGAAAGCTCTGTTGTATGCATCGTGTTTTGTGGATTTGCGCTCTAATTTCTGTTTTCCTATTGTTGTCTTGTAGCGTTGGAAAGCCTCGGAATAGTGCGACGAGCTGGACACTTGTTCGAAATGTGCGCCTAGAAAGTTTGCTTGGTCTTCTAAGCTGTCGCCTTGTGTGTTTACTAGAGGCAGTGAATGTGTTTGTCGTCCTTCTACCCTACTAATCATGTTCCAGAGTTTGCCTTCTTGTGTGTGTGAATTGATGCCTGACTCTCTCTTCTAGCCTGTCGGCGCGTTCTCCTGCCTTGAGACTTGATAATCTTAAAATTTGTAAGGTTCTCCGCTGTCGGGGAGTCGCGAAGCAAATTCCATGCTTTGTTTTGTTTCTTACGCACATTTCTGCAATCATTGTTCCACCGTGGAACTCGTCGTTTTCCAGAGTGTCCACTTGATTGTGGAATAGATTTGGTTGCGGCATCAATCAGAAATGATGTAAAGTATTCTACAGCTGCGTCTATGCTTAAGGCAGACATGTCCGTCCAACTTAACAGTGTAAGTTTCCGAAACTGTTCCCAATCGGCCTTCGCAATCTGCCATTTTGGAACCTGAGGGGGGAATTCATTTGTAATTGGTGTGTTCAGAAGTATTGGAAAGTGGTCACTTCCTCAAGGATTATTGATAACTTTCCATTTAACTAGGGGCATAAGTGATGGAGACGATATGCTGAGATCTATGGACGAGAATGTTCTGTTTGCAAGGCAATATTATGTTGGTTGTTTTTTATTCAAGAGACATGCGGCAAAAGAGAAAAGGAACTGTTCAATCAGACGACCTCGCGCATCGCGGCGAGAGTCACCCCATAGACTGTTGTGTGCATTTAAATCTCCAAGTACCAGAAATCGTTCTGGAAGTTGATCTATTAAGGTGGCGGTTCCACTACCACCATCTTGCCAATAGTTCGAAAAACGACAACAGACGACGCCACTCATCCACGTTTGCAGAAAGCGAGAAAATTGCGCGCGCAAGTATGGTCAGCGTCGCCTCGCGCGTGTTTTATATGTGATATGTCGCGCTAGGTGACGGAAATCGGCGGACAAAAAGCAAGGAGCACAAACGCGGACGGCGTCTTTCACCTACAATCGGGGCCAACTGTTGGCGTCGTTTCAACGACATGACGATAAGTGTCCCAGTTTGTAAGGACAAACGCTCGCTTTCTATTGCAGCCCTTGAGAAAGGACAGCGCAGCGTCTAAATACAATCGCTTGAGAACAAAAGAAAAAAAAACACGCACACACACACACACGCACACTGGTGCGTACAACAGCGTGCACTCACACACGCTCTCACCCACACGCACGCGCTACGCTCTCACTAACGCACTCACTCACATAATATAATGTGCCTCAGTGAAATAGTATTGAACAAAACATCAATCAAACGCTTCGCAGCGTTTCAGTGGAATTGCACGGCCGCTACTAAAACAATCATTTTGGTTCATTTTAGCGACCGTGCCACTGACTTTTGTAGCATCGCGCGAGCGCATGTCTTTTGTGTGTGTGTGGGGGGGGGGTGGGGGCGTGCTTTTGCTTATTACAATTGGAGGAGGAAAAAATGGACAGACAGATTTCAGCAAATTATAATTCGAGAGTTATCTGCGAAATTTCATCCTCTCAAACTGCAATAAACGGTTACCAAAATAAAGTACATCTTGATGATCAGTTGAACACATGACTACCACTAATTACCGGAGTTAGAACCTCCTAGAACACATGCTTCTGCCAGCGAGACGTCTGACAATGAATGCGTTTGCGTGAGGAAGAAGACAATGATATTTCCATGTGAGGCATGATTTTTTTTCTCTTGGGAACAGTAATAAACCAAGATGGTTTGTGCGTTGGAGGGCAAGACACCCCGTTATTTTCGTCTCTTTGTTCTCATTTGTAACCTTTCGCGACGCTGTGCAGGCGCGTTCGTGGTCGTCTCGCACGAGCGTTTACAACGATGAAAGCCAGGCGCAAGACGCGCGTAGTCACACATACTGCTGACTGAACTTCTTGTATAGCTTCCACAGCGTTGCATATATTGTATGAAACTGAGTATAGGTACATCGGCCAGCGTAGGCGTGCACACGAGGGGGCTGGGCGCCCCCCCCCCCTTGGGAGGGAAAGAATACAACATTTATTGGTAGAAATAAGTCGCTATTGGGGGTGGGCCTCCTAGTCCGGAAGACCATTGGCTCTTGCCGCCGCCCGCGCACGACGGTCGACCAGGGCTTGTTGCTGCACTGGGTCAGAGCTGGACAGGGTCGCCTTGGGGGCTTACATGACCGGTCATGTAGGCTTTTACAGAATCCAGTTTTGTAGCGTTAGCTACACCACGGCCGGTCTAGAGGCGCGCGCTCGCTCCTTCCCTTACGGCCTGAGCAGCCGCCGGGAGTACAATGGAACTTTTTCTATACAGTCACGACGGCGCGCTCCGCGTGAGGGCGTCGCGAGCCAACCGCCCAAAGCGCGTTTCGCCGCATGCGCTTCGTGTTGTAAACCAGCTGTGCCCGGCCAATTTCTCGTGCTAATTACTTCTTTCGGTTGTAGCAAGCGGTGAAGGAAGTACAGGTGCGTGTGGGGACAGTGCCTTTCTCGGCACTCGGCCATAGAAGACGCACACGCAGTGCTACTAGCAACAACAATATTTTTTAAGACCCGACCACCTTATATTCGATGGAGGCGAAAATGCCTGAGGCCCGTGTGCTTAGATTGCTGTGGCTGCAAAATTAATTTTCAGGCTACATTAAGCGCATCCAGGATTCTTCTGTCGCCGCTGGCGTTGGGAACTTTACAGACAAGACGTACACTGCCCTGCTTTTCACCACGAAGTCCACAGTGCAGACAGTCCGATTTCTTCTGAGAAAAGGAGTAAACTATGTGCTCACGAAGAAATTTAACAGTGATCCTATAGAGGCGTTGTTTGGAAAATTGAGGGCAATGTGCGGGGGCAATGACGCGCTAGACGCAAGAGCCGTCGTAGCTGCTTTGACCCACATTGTCAAGGAAAAGGCGCTACCTTGAAAAGACATGCGCATTCGCGACGAAAACATTGAAGAAGCGGCGGTGTCTATTCCGGAAGATGTTATTGAGGAACTTGAAGCTCTGCGAGAACCTCCTCGCAAACCACCAAACTCTGTTTCCTATTCAGGCTTGGTGTATGTAGGTGGTTACATTGCCAAACTCATCACTGATGTCGGTTGCGAAACATGCGCCGTGCTATAGTGACGACAAACAAAACGAGCAGTCCTTTGTATCATCTTCTCCATCAGCAAGAAGCCTATGATCTACACTACCCAAAGCCGGAGTTACTATCAATGCTGGACACAATTGTGACGTTCTTCGAGAAAGCAGTCAAATATCTTCCTCGAACGAAAATCCTCGAGACTCTGCAATTGACTGTTGAGCCATACCTTGAAGATTCGCCACTTCTGGACTGTCCGGAAGGTGTGGACAAGAGTCACGCGAGAGTGCTGGCTCATATTATTTCTGAGAAGTTTCCCCGGATTCTTCTTATTAACTACACAAAAAAGTTAACAGATCAGAATGACAGGCCTTCCGGTATTATTCACAAGCCCTCGCGGAAGCATATCAAGCTGTGACAGACTTGACTCCTTTAAACTGTGATCGTCACTACAGTGTTTTACCAGCAGTGATTTTTTTCAGTTCTCCATGCGCATATTGTTGTAGTACCAAGGAAAACATTCTGTTTCCCTTTGAAAGGATTCTCTGAAAGTTTTTTATGTTTCCTCTTCGTCTGCAGCGTGGTCGTCCCCATTATGCAGTGACTTTTACTGTTTTGAAGTATTTGTTTCAATATTAAAGCGCGAATTAAGATATATGCCTCCAACAAAAAAATGTGCAATTTTGTTATTTTCAAGTACAGCGACGGCCGGCACATACAGTTGAAATAAACATTTCCTAAACCATGATTAAACCGTTTCCTCAACCAAATGCAATGTTCATCCTCTTACTTATTCTCGAAGTTACAGAAACCTAAAAAAAATCAAGGCTGTGTTATAACCGCGTCGATGCCTTGCCGAGCAACAGAAGCCGGCTTATGAGCGGCCTGCGCCACCACTTCTGTAAAGCGGAATTTACCAGAGTCATCATATATACTTGCTACCATGTTTCTATCGCATTGGTACCATTAATACCATATAGAGTAACTTCAGAAAGCGCCACGGTAAGTCGGAAGCCGAGCACTCCCTGCGCGCGCTAGCCTCCGCAACGGACGGGAGTGAGTTAGAGAGCAGTTGGCTCGGAGCGCCCCCACGAAATTGCGGCCATAGGTAGCAACAACCCCCCGTGCGCCACGGCCGGGCTAGACCGGCCGTGCGTGCGCAGGCCGTAAAGGAAGGAGCGAGCGCGCGCTTCCAGACCGGCCGTGGCTACACTTGCCTAGCCAGAGTAGGTTTCGCGGGGGTCATCATGAGCCGTGCTGCGCATGCGCGCGCGACTCGCCGCTGCTGCTCTGCGCCGCTGCTGCTCTGCCCTCCCCTTCTCTCTCCTCTCCTACGCTGCCCCCTCTCGCTCGCCTGTCAACCGCGTTCCCCGCTCGCCCTGTGAGAATTAACGGCCAGGCTAGATGGAAGATACGACGCGCGTAGCGTCGCTCTTCGCGTTCCACGACGCGAGCTCGGTAGCATGCCCAACGAACGCCAACGGAACGCGATCGTGCAAGTGCTCCAGCTTCGCATCTACTCATGGTCCCCTTTAGCGGGAGATGGTGTATTCGCCTTCGCTGTGCAGTCGCCGTCTGACAGTGCGCTGGTGCCGCTTGATAGCGCCTCTTAGGGCGCGTTCACACTGAGACATTCGGCGGCGAGAGCGCGCGGAATCCGCTTCGGCGACAGCGAGATCCGCCGGAAAATCCCTTTCCGCGCCGATCGGTCCTGGACCGATTTTTGCGGCAGCTGCCGCCGGATTCCCTCACCGCGAACCAATCGGAACGCGAGTCGAACATTCGAAAAAT
Source organism: Rhipicephalus sanguineus (assembly GCF_013339695.2). Taxonomy (NCBI): domain Eukaryota; kingdom Metazoa; phylum Arthropoda; class Arachnida; order Ixodida; family Ixodidae; genus Rhipicephalus; species Rhipicephalus sanguineus. The sequence goes on from NC_051182.1 coordinate 64,369,701, forward strand.
GGCGGCGCTCTTGTAATATCGCAGGCGTCGAAGCCCGCAGGGACAGCGAAGTCTTTCGTAATCATCCTGTAGCTCTCGACAACTGCCAAGTGTTGTCGCGATTAGCATCTTTGCAATACATCATCGCGATCTCGCAAAACGGGTAGCATTATCTCGGCTCGACCAAGCTTCTCGCATCTTGCAAATCAGGACGAACCAACCACAACTGCTTGCGTCGTTCTTGTTCGGCGAATGCATGTTTCTCCTCGCCAGACATCACCAGAAAGTTGCTTTCCAGCAAGCCCAGCAGTTCGACGACCCTGCTCCTGTTTATGCGCTTCGCCATAACGCAACGCGTACACAACGCCGAGCGCGTCGACGCCAGCGTTCCTTCGCGCGAAGGGACGATGACAACTAGACGCCCTAGTTTCGGCGGTGCGGTTGCTAAGTGGTGTGAACAATGTGGAATTTCGGCGGCGCGCGAATTCCGGTCGCTGTGGCGGGCGGATTCCCCAGTGTGAATGAGCCATTACTGGCGTTTGCAGGTGGGTAACGCCATGGAGAAGGAGAGCGCAAATGCTGCTCAACGGCGCAGAAGAGCCGAGAAGCTTATGTCATCGGATCCAGAAGTAGTTGTCTGGCAATTAGCGGTTCAGCGTACGAAGAATGAACAGAAGAAGGCTAATAATCCTAGACAATCTGGAAAGCTAAGAATAATCAGCTGAACCTTTGCTAACGCTACGTATATCCTGGCATAGCCGAGCTAAGCCACTGCAAATTTTTTATTTATGCTTGTTCTATAAAAGCATGAATACACTTATTTGTTGTGGAAAGCTGTGGTTTTCCTTTATTTTGACTTACAGGCACCATCGACAAGTTTTCCATTTAGATTGCCGCAAAAGTTTTTCAACAAAATGTTCGTCAGTAGCATATATATCGGCACTATTTTGTTCATGTGGCCAATCTCACGTGCGTCAGTCAGGTTATTCTTCGTTGACCAGACATTGCACTGTCCGCCTTGTACTTTGCTACGAACTAGTTGTTATCCGATCATTAGTAGTAGTTCTGGCTACGCAGCAAGCCGCTTTACGACAAAGTAGCAGTGCGCAACAGCGTTATCCCCCACTAGGTAGAGTAGTCCTACTCAGTCGAACTGTTTCCTGACACCGTAGCGCTCATTAGTGGCAAAGACAGTGATCGTCTTATCCGAAGTGAGTGCATCTTTTCACAAAGCACAATATAACTTTTCCAGGGTCCCGTACATTTAATATTCTGCCACGTTGACTAAAACGTTCTGCATCTTCAACAAAGTCTCGCTTCTGTCGCATCGTTGCAACTAGGATGTAATTACCTGATTGGGTACAACTTACCACTACTGGTCAGTGGAAGTTGTCGGCACAGTGCTCGACAGGCATACTTTGAAAATTCCGGTAATGACAAGCTTTCATACGTTCACCATCGTGTCCCCTTTGAAGCGGCGCTACATACGTATCATTCACACGGCATGTCAGCGTCCTTCCTTTCGCAATTTCGAACCTCACAGGCACGAAAACACTCAAAGGAACGCGCAAAACACGAGCAGCTGAACCACAAAGAGATGCACATTACTAAAGACGTGCCGGGGCCGGGGAACACTGGTTCTAAGAACGCGTGACGAACGCGCAATCTTCCTGCATACCGAAACCATTTGCCGCTTGATGAGACCGCTCCACCTGCTGACGTGGGGCGAGTGGAAAGGGTTTATCACTAAGCCCTCCTCCTTTTACGGTTGGTGTTTGTTACGCGCGGCGACTAGACTTAGCTAGTGAAGCAAACTATGAGGCCTGGAGATATAATTCATGCCTGTTCTACCCGTTTTATTATGTTTAATTGCGCCACTTTTGGCGAACGCTTGAACTCGCATAAAGCAACTTGATGTTTCATTTCATAGATGGAGCTACCACCAAAAAACGCCTGTGAGACTTATGGATGGATGGATGGATGAACAACTTTATTTTAGTCCTTATGATTCATTGAAAATATTTTGTTTGAAGCACTGAGTGGTCAAGTTAGTGAGCACAAGTAGATAAAAGACACAATATGCATCTACTAATGTGCAATACTCGTTGGCAATTAGCGTCTAAAAGAAAAAAAAAAGCGAGTTTCTACGGGACTGGTCAGCAGGAAAATTACGTAAATTCACTGTTGTCTTGCAGGTTCCCTAATAAAGATAAAGGAATTTTCTCTTCATAGAATCATAGAAAGGGCCTTGCTTCTTCATTATGTAGAAGTTCACAGTATCAGCTTGTATAGTTTTGTCGCTTCATCGGTAATGCGTGACCAAGTACAGCCATAAACTGCCGCATTGACACAATAATAATTCATCAAGTTTTCGTCAGAACACAAAGCAACTTCGCATGGAAAATAAGTGTAATGTAGTCTACGTAGCCACTAAATATTATTGTTCTGCTTTGAAAAGTAAAAAAAGATATTCTCACAAAAACGCTTATTATTTTGCCCATTTTCATTGGAGCGTAAATAAATTACTAATTATTTTATGGCTAATATCTCTTCATAGAAACCTTAAATAGCACTTCTTCTAAAGGCACGGTAAATTTGGTCTTGTTATGTTGAACAGTTTCGCCGTACTGGCAGTACAACGGAGGCTTGTACAACGAAAATGCCTTTTGTTGCTCACACTATTTTCATTGCTATTAGGTAACGCTTCCGAACAGGCATTAACATCAGGTGTCATTCGAAAGCGGAGATCATAAGCTTTCTGAATTATTACAATTAATATTTATTTGTCAAGCGCAGCGAGCACAGTGCGTCCGCAAACAATGCGTAAAATGCGGAGGGGGGTTCGCCGGAGTGGGACCGCCACCTTAAGGACTCGAATTCATGTTTTTGGAGCTGGTAGTGCGGGAATATGTACAGTGAGCAGATTGTGATCAGTTTGTTGAAGAGAACGGCTCGAACAGCCACTGCCTCAAGGGACGTTTGGATTGGTAAGTCGGTGCATGCAATTCCTTGGTTCACTATGACGGCTACGCTACCAGATGACGCAACAGCGTCATCCCGGTCCTTTCGGAATATGACATATTGGCGTAGAAAATGCGTGTTTTTGGATTTTAAGTGTGTTTCTTGTACACACAGCACTTTTGGTGAGTGTTCATGTAGCAGCTCTTGGATATCGTCGAGGTTTCTAAGAAGACCTCTGACGTTCCATTGTATAATTTGTGTATCCATTTTGGCTGTAAATTATTGCTGTGTGTACTGAAAAACTATTGCCTTAAGTCACAGAACCCTTTCCAGGCCCTGTGATGCGGGCTTTTTCTTTTTTGGCGCGCTCCAAAGAGCTGCGCCGTTCCTTCGGCGCCTGAGACGCCGTTGGGCTTGCCATTGTGTCCATCGCCTCGGTAGAGATGCTGGATGCCCGTTCGCGTGTTACGCGCACGGGTGTTGGAATTTTGGGGCTCTCTGCCTGAGCAGAAGGCCCTGGGCCTGCAGATCCCGAGGCCTGCCTGCCGTTTGGTTGCGGAGCAGCACGGGCTGCTTCCGCTGAGGGGGCGGATGGCGCTACTGCCCGTCCACTGCATTTGTACGCGGACGTGGCACGCAAGGGGGCAGTGCCACAAAGGTTCGCGGCGACCGCCCGCCCACTGTGCGTGGTACGTGCGGTCGCCGCGAACCTTTGTGGCACTGCCCCCTTGCGTGCCACGTCCGCGTACAAATGACTCTGTGCGATAGAGAGGCGTTGGCGCGCCTCCCTAAAAGAGATGTTTTCTGTTACCTTGAGTGTAATTATTTCTTTTTCCTTTTTCCATGTAGGACACGTGCGAGAGTACGCTGCGTGTCCGCCATCGCAGTTTGCGCAGTGGGGAGTTTCAGCAGAGTTGCCACTAGGGTGTTCGTGTGAGCTGCACTTGGCACAGGTTTGACGGCCACGGCAGCTCTGGGAGCCGTGACCGAAACGCTGGCACTTGAAGCAACGCCGCGGGTTTGGTATGTACGGTCTGACCTTTAGTTTCAGGTATCCTGTTTCGATGTGTTCTGGTAGTGTGCTTGTGCCAAAAGTGAGGATTAGATGCTTTGTGAGGATTTCTTTATCATCGCGCCTGATTTTGATCCGCTGTACATTTATCACGTGCTGTTCACTCCAGCCTTCGAGGAGCTCAGTTTCTGTCAGGTCGAGTAGATCTTGGTCGGACACTACGCCTCGGGAGCTGTTAAGGGAACGGTGCGGTGTGAGAGAAAGAGGTGCCGTTCCAAAAGAGACGAGTTTGGAGAGATTTTCGAACTGTGTCTTGTTTTGAATTTCAAGGAGCAGGTCACCACTAGCCATTCTTGTCACCTTATAACCTTGGCCAAGTGTATCGGTCAGGCATCTTGAGACAACAAAAGGAGAAATCGTTCTTGCGTTCTTTTCAAGGTTTTCGCAGTGGATTATGTGGAATCGTGGGAAAATGTCTTTTGGTTGCTGAAAAAAAGGTGTCTTCGGTGCGCCCTCTCTTGTGAGAGGAGGACGATCATGGCAGGCGGGGGAAGGAAGCGGAAGCCATAAATTATGTATCAATTCGGCAGCTATGCCAGCCACCCACCATGGAGCCCAACATGCGGACGCGACAGCACTTATATTGGTATAAAGCATGCCTACGCCAGCTGTACACAGCTACTATAACCAAATATAAATGCGCCCAAGAGAGGGCACATACACAAGGTTATCCTCGCCGCCCAGAAAACCGGAAGTAAATGGAAGAGAGGAGAAGACAGGAAAGATTAAAAGTGAGAAAGAAAGACGAAGATGAGGGGAGAGAGAGACAGGAAAAGGCGACTGCCGAATTACCCTGGTTGGGTCAGCCCAGGGGTGCAGTCTACGTGAAGACGGCGCCAAAGGGGTGTGTTGCCTCTGCCGGGGGGCCTTAAAGGTCCAATCACCCGGCGTCGGCTCAACCCCCAGGGTCCCCTTTTCCCCGGACACGGCAAAGCCACGCACGGCGAGGCGTGGGAGGGGGTCAAAACCCCCCGTTTAGCTCGGGTCCGTGGTGTCGCTACACACCAAACGCCTGCTTGCGCAGACGCCCCTGCGGGGAGCGCCCAGACGTAGGCAGCTAGATAGACAGATAGATAGATACGTAGATAGAAACGGCCAAAATGCCTGAGGTTCGCTAAGAAATGCTTCGCATATCAAACAATGTCCATGCTAGGGAAACGTTCGTTTTGAGACGCCATGCGCGAGCTCTCCTCGCGTGCCCACACTTTCTTCTCTTCTTTCTTCCAATACACATTCACCAATATCCAACACACTCCGTGGCCTGAGGTGAAGAGTTCGAGGGGATAGAATTTTCGAACTCGTTGTACAACTCTTGATCCCGTGGTAACCTTATTTTGCATGCGCGGACCACTCAATCTTTACCCTTCATATATTCACTGAATATATCAGTTTTCCAGAACATCCTGGGAACGTTGTCCTCGTGAAGAAGCACTACCTCACCCTGTTCAATGCCGTGGTTACTAATTACATTTCTCGAATGCGCACTGCGAAGTAGAAGTAAATATTCGCGCAGCCACACTGTGTGTGAACCCACAAATTCAGAAATGTTGTCTCTGCCCTGCGCTCTTCTAGGCATCTAGGCGTAGACAGCAACCGACAACCCCCCAAAAGATGAGATGGCGTTAGAATATTGTGCTCGGTTGAGCTCGAGTAAGTGAAAGTTATAGGCCTCGAATTTACCACTGCTCCCGTTTCTGCTATCAACGTTGTCATTGCCTGTAGGTTTGACATGAGTCAACCAATTCATCTCCGAAGGCAGTGCTTTACGATTCCAATGAGTCTGTCCTAAACGCTGCCCCACCAAGGAGCCTATTGTGCTGAGAACTCCCAAGTCGCCTTATTGTTCACACAATAGTTCGTAACTTCTTCTTTTCTTAGCAAATGGTGCATATAATCTAATTCTCTTCCTACCTTCTGAAATGTTGTAGCATTGTCGGAGTAAACAATTCGAGGTGTTCCTCGTCTAGCGCAAAACCCCTTAAAACGTCATAGGTAGACAAGTTGCAGTAAGATCTAGTACATGCTCTATATTTATGGCTCTCACCACTGCACAAGAACAAAACACGATATACACTCTTTTAGCACCATCATAGTCCTTCACGAATATGGGTCCTGCAAAACCACTCCCGTTATTTCTAAAAGCCTTGAGTTACGCACTCGATCACGCGGCAGAGCGGCCAGTGGCACAATTGTCGACTTCGCTCGAAATCGCGCACACGTCAAACACTTTCCAATCACACGTTTCATAGTTTCTCTGGCTCTCACCATGCAAACCCTGGCACGAATCTCGGCTAGCGTTGCACCAACACCACCATGAAGCACTGTTTGTGAGCCCGCATAACGATGAGGTGACTCACACGATGACTGTTCGGGAGTAGCACCGGTGTCTTCTCGCAGCACGTGAGATCAGCGTTGTCGAGCCATGTTTTTATCATCAGAATACTCTCGTCGATGAATGGGTGTAGTTCGCCTATAGATGAACTCTTCTCTAAATTGTGTCCCGCTGTGAGTTGAGCTATCTCTCTCCTATATGTATCTACTTGGGCTTGCCTAAACGAAAAGTATTCCGCTTCTTGAACTTCTTGAGTAGATAATACTCCATCTCGGCGGTGGCTTGCTAAGCGACAGTTGTTCAGAAACCGTCTGATCCATACAGTGACCCTCACCATTTTGATCCAGAAGCTGTATTCTTCCAGGATAAATAAAGCTTGCTTTGTCACAATGATCAGGGCCGGAACAACCGTCTTCAACTCACAATTGAGCATTTCATCTGACGCCACAACGTCCGTAGGGTTGTCCATCGTTGGCCAAAAATCTTATGACTTGGACAGCCAGTCAGGGCCCTCCCACCACAATCGGTTATTTAAAGTTTTTTAGCGGAAGTCCACGAGTCAACAGATCAGCCGGGTTTTCAATACCAGGGCAATTATTACACTGTTCTGGATCAGTTGTCTTTAAATGCGAATCATTTCTTAGCGAACCTCAGGCACTTTGGCCATTTCTATCTACGTATCACCTATCTATCTATCTATCTATCTATCTATCTATCTATACAGCCGCCTACGTCTGGCCGCTCTCCTAGTCGTCTCTATAGGTTGTAATATACCAAAATTTGCATCGCACATCAGTTTATGAAGAACATGATTCACTGGCTATGACATGAATAACGTAAAATATCTGTCGCGTAGGTCATGAAATCATTTCTCTCATTCACGTGTGGCACATACCCGCATACCAGAGTTGATGTTCTGCGGTTATGTGACACAGGTGATACATAGTCTCAATAAACACAGTAACCGCGAATATACACATTGACACGCGAGGAAAGTGAGAATAATAAGAATTCTTGGGGTTTTACGTCCCAACACAAAGATATGATTATGAAAAGCACCTTAGTGGAGGGCTCCGGAAATTTACACCACTGTTCCAGCGTTTTTTAGCCAGTGTTTAACCAGTGTTCTTTAACGTGCGCTTACACCGCACAGTACACAGACATTTATCATTTCGTCTCCATTGAAATGCAACCACCGTGGCCGGGATCGAACCCACGACCTTCGGCTCAGCAGCCGAGCACCGTAACCACTACACCATCGCGGCAGACTCAAAGAAATTGATGGAGCTGAAGACGCCACACACAGAAACGGGCTCAATGATTCCTACAATAACTCTGCCGACGGGACCAACCCCTCATCATTACCATTGACTTCAACACTGATTTGTCAAAACCCAACAGGCCTGCTTCCTAGAGTGCATGAAAGACGGCTTGGATGTGAACAGGGCATCGCAAGACCTCGTTGCCAGGTCCAGGACATTAGGCATAAATGATCATTTCTTCGTAAGGCGCATCCATGATTTCTCCTAGCTGTACTATAACTTGCACTTCACTACATTTAGACCCTGTGTAGCCGCGATCACGAGCAGATTCGATAACAAGTGCTGTCCAGCTACTGGTGCTCAGTGATCACGGGTGATGATGTTCTTCAAAAACTGTCAAGAGCCCCATCCACCCATGCGCAAGAGTTCGTGAAACGTGCATAGGTTGTCCCTTATAACGGACAAGTACAAGCATAACTGCAACTGCAGCTGTGACTAACGTACGTGCAGTGCGCCTGCGCGTGCCATTCGGCAGTGTTTATACCTAGAGAATTTTTTGTGAATAATGCTTAGTTGAGCGAAGCGCCTGTTCTGTGCATCCGGGTTCCTTCTTTGTCCTGTTCGAGTTCATTCTATCCAGTATTGGAGATTATAAGCACTACATCAGCTTACCGCGTCTGGTGTTGCTAACACCATGTTGCTGCTGTCATTGATGCGCAACAGTAAACAATTGGTTATAAACACATGTGCAACTCTTCAACATATGTGTGCGTATACCGTTTGCACATTTCAGTAGCACCATTCCGTCACCTTTCACTCAATGTGAAAAATTACGCCGCAGTCAATTTCCCGCCCATGCTTCGCATGACATCGATTCCCACGGTACGTGGGATCTGCCGAATTTTTTGTATTTCGATTGCTTTGTTCGAAACAAATTGCTTCCATTTGACGGCGTCAACAAGACATCATCACGTGATAAAGTCATCCTATGCGTTAACATGATGTTACAGGAAACAAAGTCTCTGACGGTATCATGACGCCAGTATGATGAACTTTAGGTGGTGCACATTATGACGTCATTACATGACATCGTCGCTTGGTCATAGGTGGACTGATCCCGGAGGTACGTGAGGAGCGGAGAGCTTGGGAATGACTCCGATACCGGAGACAGTGCTCCCCTAGGTTGTATTCGGTGTTTGTAAATCCAGCTGTACATAGCGGACTTGCACGTACACTAGACCTTCTATTTCTCTATCAGCTCTAACGTTCTTATTATCTGATAAGTAATGTATCGAATGGCATTGCTTATTTCATGAAAGGTCGATGCTCTTGGCGTAGATTTTATATTTGTTAAGACACGTCCATGTCCGTGAAGAAACACACAAAGAGATAAATGTATCAGTCTGACTTTCGAAACCCTCGCTCCGTTCTTGTTCCAATAGCATCAGACAACTGGAAGGCGAAAACCACGCAGTGCGGCTATCTTACCAGGCACTTGGTATCGCCGCCCAACGTTCACAAATTACCAATCACCGATTAGGTGATTAAGCACAGGACCGGGTTGATTGGCGGAACATGGGAGAGGCCTTTGCCCTGCAGTGGGCGTAGACAGGCTGATGATGATGATGATTAGGTACACCCAGCATAAATTTAACTAACATACTTTCTGTAAATATACTTTCACCCGTTACTTCAAGGCTCATTTAAATGATTTTCATTATCACCATGTTTGCCGTTCACTTCTTGCGTTCACAAATTTAATTGTCAATAAACCACTCAGTGCTGAGTTGATATGCTTTGCCTATGATTAAATGTAGGCCCAGTTATGCTTTCACAGGCTTTGGCATAGCTTTCACTCCCTTAGATCCCAGTAACTGACGCGCAGGGGAGATGACGTCGATTTTGTTTCTATTCTCGAAGCCGCTGGCGCCGATCCGTGAGAGTTTTTCATAACGTCAGCAGTGCCTGGAATCTTCTTCTTAGTCTTATACTTCGGTTTCGCGCTTCTGCAAAGACTGGTATGAGAGTAACGCAAACGCGTTTTCTTTTTTTTTAATTTGAATGCATTGTACCCGCGATCGAAGTCAAATGTATCAAAGTGACACTCTCTATGAAATATTGCTTCAGTTTCGTGGAAATGGGATAAATGATCCCTCGAGGATAAAATGTAGAGCCGACAGCGAGGATTGTAAACATCAGCAAAATTCTAACATGGCGAGTGCTGCAAAAAAAAGTTAAAGAACGCTATGGCGATGCCGTAAGAAAACAGCGTTACAGGGACGACGCTGCCTGCAATACACGGTGCTGCAATAAAATGCAACACTTACGCATCGTTTATACAACTCCCAAGGCGGATTGGGGGCATGTGTTTTTTTGCTATTCATGGGTTTTCGTTTTGTCCGCGTGCCGGCCATCCTTCTCCTGACCCTATATATGTATTGCGCCTTAAGAAGTCCATCTCTGAATTACACCATAAATTCAGCGAATAAAAACTTGCTATATTGATCACCAGCGTCCACAAGCGCGTTCCGGCGCAGTGGGGCATTGCCCTTCACATCCCTCAGGTATTAGAATGCAATTCGTCTTAGTTATGCGCCTCAACAGCTTTGCGTTGTTTCATGCGAGAATCCCCGCCAAGCGTCGAAAGCTGGGCGAGTTGGTAAGGTTTCATCTTCTAGCAAACTGCGCGGCAGACGGGACACAAAGAAGGAACGAAAGAGACAGACGAGCGCTCGTCTGTCCCTTTCGTTCCTTCTTTGTGTCCCGTCTGCCGCGCAGTTTGCTGGAAGATGAATCCCTGCCAAGGCGCACGGAGATTAGAAAATATTGTGACAAAAGTTGCTTCCTGTTCAAATTTGGCGTGCTTTTGCGATACTGGGCATAGTAGATGTATTTATTTCAAATCTATTCTGCTATTTTAATCCATACAAGTGCACTTGCACCATCACAGGGGCACTGCTTGGATATGCCCTATGAGGATATCTAAATTTTTGTATTACACTGCTAGCTGTGTATGTTAGAGAACAAGGGAAATGACTTTTCGCGTCCCGGCTAAAATATACCAAACCTACGCCAGCTTGCTAGAATGCACTCACCTGGACATTACATTAACTCGCCGTTGCGCACACGTCATTGGCCGTACGGGCAGCCAAAAGTGCGAACGCTACCCAGTGTGAAATAGCAGCACGTGTATTTTGCGACTGCCCACATTACGTGTGACAATGAAAAACGCTGACTACGACGCTGGCATGAATCAGAAAACTATGTGAAATGGTATTGTCCCCAATGTACGACCACACAGTGTCGACAACTGCTACAAGGGTAATTACGGATTTCCTTCTGCCTTACAGCAAATTTCTCCTCTCTGTCCTCAGTGGACGAAAAAAGAGATCAAATTCAGTGTTTTTGAATAAAACGAACTCCCCTCTGCCAGGCCAATCTAGATATTACTTTCGTTTTCTCGGTACAGCATATTTTTAACGGCGGACCTGCTTAAACCGGATGTAGCTCTGTAGAGCGTTAGCATAAAGCTATCTTGCCGAGAAATGACCTCTCCCTTATGCGGCATCTCGCGTCTCCTAGGAATGCCTTCGAAAATCAAAAGTAGGAGAAATGTAGATAGCCTTCCATTTTATAGTATAACAAGGAGGTGGTAAATGGAAGTGATGGTGCGGAAGGGTGATGTAAGGAGGACGGCACAGACTCACGCATAGCCCAGCCTTGCATAGCATAGTTTAGCAAGGCGGTGGCAAAGGGAATTTTGGATGAGGAGGCGGGATAGGAAGAGGAAAGAGGGTGAATTATAACGTACACACGTATAAAATAGTGTACTAAGGGATGGGAAAGGGATGTGAGGGTGAAGAGGAGGGAAATAAGGGAAGATGGTAAAGCGTAGCACAGTCTTGTATAGTAGAGTATAGCGAGAAATAAATTTCCCTATGTCTCCCTACTAGTTCACGCCCCGACGGACCTGAATAAAGTTTTGTCCGTTCGATTCCCTGAAACCGCAGCCGGTATTTTATTCCCACTTTCCTGCACAGTACGTAGCCGCTTTTGCAACTGTCGCTTAGCACAGGCGGAGGGGAAATGCGAGACGAATGTGAGCGGCTCGTGAGCGTTCGAAAGTCTTCTCGCCCTGATGTCGCTGTTGCAAGTACTGAATGTGTGTTACAATGTGAGCGTGCTTCGCTGGTCATACGGAAAATAAAGACGCCGGAGAACAGCTTCCGAAATCCTTAGCACACTATGCTACTGAACCACATCCGCAACTAGTAGTATACACAGAAGATATTTACGAACTGGAATATTATTCTTGGTATGTGTTATGACAGAGCTTCCTGAGATCCCTTCGGTCGACCTGAAGCGACACGAAAGTTTTTTTCAGAGCCCTCTTCTCGACATAACACTGCGAAAGACATTATCGGTCAGCTACTCTTCCCGCTATAACTGTAGTCTGGACTGGAGTTCCCAGTCCGCGGGACACGCCATTTTCACTTGGAGCGGAAACCATGGCGCCGATGTCTGACTTGCATCATTGTAACGCTTAAGTTACCACAACAAAAGGGGACAACGGGGGCATGCTGACAAACGTAATAATTTAACGTCACCGACGTTGGCATTCTTTTTTCACAAATCACGAATCATGCCCTACTGAAAGCTAGGAGAGAGGCCGCCGATATTTGCATGCGTAATGCTGTTCCTCTCATTGTGAACAAGGTTACCGTGTGGGAGCCGAATCGTCAGTAAATTTGTTTTTACCTTGGCCGGCGTCCATTAATGTTTTCACCAATAAGGTAACCAATTAACATTGCTGAAGGGCCCCACGCGCAAAAGGTTTGCGCGCACTACAGCAAACTAGAGGCGGATGTAATTCCCTATAGCGTACACCCGTCGTGTTCATCGCTTCGGGCAGCGCCGCAGCAGCTCATACCGTACCGCTCGATAACATAACTCTATTGCGGTGGAAGAGCCGCCACGGCGCCATCTGTGATGACGATGACCTTCAGGGTCCCTTATGCTCTGGCCACAGACGACTCGAATGCGAAAACCATATGCTCGTCTTTCTGCTTTTCAGTTGATGTCATCATCATCATCATCATCAGCCTGTCTACGCCCACTGCAGGGCAAAGGCCTCTCCCATGTTCCGCCAATCAACCCGGTCCTGTGCTTTCTGTTGCCACGTTATACCTGCAAACTTCTTAATCTCATCTACCCACCTAATTTTCTGTCTTCCCCTCACGCGTTTGCCCTCTCTTGGAATCCAGTCAGTTACGCCTAATGACCACCGGTTATCCTGCCGACGTGCTACGTGGCCGGCCCATATCCATTTCTTCTTCTTAATTTGTTGATGTATTCATCCCCAATCTCCCTCGGGAGTTTTTTGCACATCAACTGGTTTAGCAGTGCACCCGTCATCGGCCCATCTATGACCAAGTGAGAATATCATGTGGTGACATCACGTAGACGTCATACATATTGGTTATCTGTGACATCGTCTGAAGTGATCGGGCATTGATGATATTTTAAATTCCCGAGCTGACGCCGCCGATGCCGACAGTGAACCTTTGCGTTTGATAAGGCATCTAAGGCTTTCGCCATAGGCATTGTTTAGAATACGAATTATTCCATTAAAGGACAGATGATAAGCTGCCCATTTCAGCATACGTGTTATTCGCATGGTTGGCAGAACGAAAGGTTATAAAGATATGGAATGTTCTATGTTATATGCAATAGCGACAACGTGTTCGCTATTGGTCTTTCGGAAGGTCACAAAGGAAAGTTTATTGAACCTGTACACGAAAGCGCATGAGACCGTTTATAGACTACATACTTATAAATTGCGTCAAAATGTAACTTACACAAACGCTAAGGGGTAATACACGGGGAGTCAGATAACTTTTCTTTTTCCGAACTGTGCCAATTGCCAGTGCATGAATGGAGCGAAATGGCTCCACGACGGTGACAATGAAGTATACGGAGAAGGCATCGCACGTAGTACAGGTATTCTCATAGCATCAAAGAATAAACTATGTAAAAAAATCATTCAAGAAAGGAAGGAATAAGCAGTGCATTAACAACTTTACCAATGAGCGGAGCTTTTAAGTAAATATTTCCATAACTCGCATTCTCTTGCGACAAGAACTTATTGCTCTGTTGTTAGATGATGCAGCTTCATTTTCATACCCAGGAATTCGGGACATCGCTTCTAGTTCACTGTTTTTCACACCACGTGGCGTACGGACCTTCAACGTTCAAAATTCGCGCAATGACACTTGCCGTAATCGCGCGGATTGAGAAAACCACAATACATAAAAAAAAGCACGACGGCGATATCCGCTACAACCAGCGAGCGCGAACCTCAGTCGCCGACAGATAACCGCAACGCATGCAACGAGCGGCCGGTTGGGCTGCCCGACTGTGAGTCAGCAGTTCTGTTGCACTGAAAGGGTGCACACATACAAGTCGCTTGGCTGTGCTTGATAACTACGTACTCTCTAAAGAGCGTGCTGCCCGTCGTCTCATCCCCTGCCTCTTCAAAATATATTTCGTCTGACGATATTGCAGTTGGCTCCGACGGGTTTCTTAAAAGCAAGCAAGAACGCGTCCTTTAGCGCTGCTGTTTTTGTAATGTGAATAAACTAACTTCCAGAAAATAATGCAAGCTTGGAAGGGGGTGATGACGATTGCGGGTTTCCGAATGTGCAGTGTCTTGATGTCCCTAATTTTTGTTGGCCTCAATTTATAAAATCAATATTTTGCTCTATTATGTGAAGACGCCTCGCCGTGTTCGCTACCACAGACATTTTTCTTGAAAGCTCAATAAGCAGCAGAAGTAAAGGAAGAATGAATACCTTTGCATGTAGAATATTGTTCGATGATCTTAAAAAGATTGGTTTTAACAAAGTCGCTTTAGTTTTACCTGCGCACGTTCTGTTTCTAAATAACATACCTATACGTCGGAAAGTGTATTGACTTACGCATGACATGCTACACAGGCCGCGTTTCCCTCTCTGCTAAGTGTTGGTGAAAGAATAATGAAACAGATTAGATTCATATAAAGTATCGAGAAACCCGCCTTCTTGTTTGACTGCCTATGCTAGTCTACAGAAATGTAGGAGGTCGCGGCTTGAAACCCGGCTCTTGCGTCCAGCTTTATTCGGGACAGCATAGCGCGTTTCTATTTTTACATGGTAAAGTTCGCTAATAGGCCCCTCGTCAGGACCCGTTTAATATATTGATTACGAGCTGAAATATTTCATTTATTTGAGCAAGGGACGTGGAAAAGTCTCGAAAAGCCGTTTTATTTTTATTCTCTGTGTCGTGTGTTTGTTTACCGTAAGACAACGTAGCACCTCACCAGGCGATGTTTGGAGCAAGCTGAGCAAACTTTCACGATGTTTTTTTTGTCAATACGTTCGCTGTTCACTATAGCAAGAGTATGAAGGCATTGAACTGCCCTGTTACCGTGCCGCCAGAAGGTAAACATTGTTGTCAACGCAGCCTTGTCCGACGCGGTGGAGCAGTGATTATGGTGCTCGGCCGCTGTACCCGAAGGTCGCGGGTTCGATCCCGGCCGCGGCCGTCGCATTTCCATGGAGGCGAAATGCTAGTGTATTGTGCGATATCAGAGCACGTTAAAGAACACCAGATGGTCGAAATTTGCGGAGCCCTTCACTACGGCGTCTCTCATAATCATATCGGGGTTTTGGGACGTTAAACTCCTGATGTTATTATTAACGCTGGCCTTATACCTTCGCCAAGGCGATGCAGGGAAAGAACTCTGCAAGCGGAGTTCTTTCCCTGCCTTCCCTTACGTATCGTAGGCGATGTGCCCTGTTTTGCTTACATAGCGAGCCCCACCTTCTTTCTGTTTTTCTTCGCGGCGCCTTCAGAGTGACCGCATTGAGCGTCACGTGCTGTAATCAATGACGCTAAAAGCAGTGTGCTGTAGTGCGCGACTCACATCTCGCAGGAAGTGTGGCCCCCTCTGAGATGCACGGACTACCTTTTATTATTTTCATACTTTGTAGACACGATGTTCAGCTGCTAATCTACTGACCGCGAATTGGTCAGAAATCTTAGATGATGAAATTCTTCGGTTTCCTCGCATTCCTCATTATCATCATCTCAATCATACAATAATGTCAATAAACACTTCGCACCGTCAGATGGTGCTAAGTAGCTATCATTCATTAAGGCGAGAGCGTTGTATGGTCCGTGATTTTAAAAATCCGGCTTGCGGCGCGAACACCATTGGTACCAAAACTCGAGTGGGCCGATACCCAAAGGCTGTGCAGCAACGTGCGAGGTTGAAAATACTTCAGGGTGAGGGTGGGATGACCAATGCAATTGACTAAGGACGGTAAAGTATTTTAATTAATTAATGTCCCTCCAGAGCATAGGCTACTGTGGTCTCCTAAATAAATTTTATTACAGCGCCACCGACATAATGTGTATCCGCCGTGAGAGCGATTGGCAGATAAAGTGTGGCACTGTTAAGCGCGAGGTAACGGGTTCGATTGCCTGCCATGGCGGCCGTATTGCTTCGATGTAGGACATCCGCTTGCTTTGATGTAGGTGCACGTTCAAGAACCCCAGGTGTTTAACCTATTACAGAATTCCCCACTGCGGCTTGCCTCATAATGACAATGTGGTTATGGCACGTAAAATCCTTTAAATTATTATTATTTACATAGGCCGCTAGGGGACAACAGAAATAATACGTGAAAAACAACCCCATACACACGCTTCATCATTAACTCGATAGTGTCACATACCGAGTTTTGCCTAAATTAATGTTATGCATGTTCTATCATCTGCTTATTTTATTAATCCGCAAGTAGTCACATGAATGCGCACGTGGATACTTCGGAATTACAGATGCTCTTGTCGCAGGACAAAAATAACATATATAAAGGGAGAAGGTTATGATATTCCTCTAGATTTGCTTGCTTTGCTCGCTAGGCCGTCTTCTGGCGCTGTTGTCGCATGCTAAAAGCTACACCGAAGTGTGTATTTTCGCTGGGTACAAGTCAAGAAATGGCTTCTCCTGGTCTTTGTATTTTTTTTTCGGTCATATTGCAAGATGAGAAATCCAAAACACGACTTGACGCCTAAGACGAGTGTGGTTTAAACCAATGCACTACGGAGAAAACATTCAACCAGGTTGAATATAAAGGCTTCAAGCTTTCATTTTTAGTAATTCAATTTACATAAACCAACACTCTGCCAGTACCATGTGTTAATAATAATAATAATAATAATAATAATAATAATAATAATAATAATAATGTTGGGGTTTAGCGTCCCAAAACCGCGATATGATTATGAGGGACGCCGTCGTGGAGGGCTCCGGAATTATTGACCGCCTGAGGTTCTTTAAGGTGCACCTAAACCTAAGATTTATTCCAGTATTTTTAAATATGGTTCATCGACGCCCTGATTCCGTAGCGCCGGCGTAACTGCTTATGCTCGACCGAATCAAATGCCTTCTCGTAGTCTGTGAAGTATATATATTGGATTTGGTTATATTCCGCGCATTTCTCTATCGCCTCATTGACAGTGTCAGTATGGTCTATTGTCGAGTAGCCTGTACGGAATCCTGCTTGGTACTTTGGTTGACTGAATTCTAATGTTGTCCTAATTGTATTAGCTACTATCTTTGTAAGCAGCTTGTAGACAACGGAGAGTAAGCTGATCGGTCTGCAATTTTTCAAGTCCTTGATGTCCCCTTTTTTATGGATTAAGATGATCTTAGTATTCTTCCAAGATTATGATACCCTCACCGTTAAGAGACATTTCGTATACAGGGTGGCCAGTTTTTATAACACATTCTGTCCAGTCTTTCAACAGATCTGATGTTACGTGATCCTCACCAGGGGCTTCGCCTCTTTTTCCCTCCAAGGCTTTCTTTATTTCCCCTGTCGTTACAGCTGGGACGTCCGATTCCTCTGGGCTACTACTACTTCTTACATTACCTTCCTGGTTGCCCCGGCTACTGTACAGATCTCCGTAAAACTCCTCAGCTGTTTAAGCTATCCTACCCATAGTGTTAGTGCCTTTGTGTTCCTTGTCCCTAAGTGCATACATCTGGTTTTTGCCAGTACACAGTTTTACTCTTCACCGCTTTGAGGCTTAGTCCGTTCTAGAGATGACTAATAGAAACATGGGACGAAGTTAGTCACGTGCGAGCCGGGCCGTGTCCCCTGCCCCTACAGCATAAATCAAATAAAACAATACAATTCGTCTTCCTAGATGAAGTTCAGGAGCGGTCTATGCAATTCGCGGATCCATTTGGAATCAACGTCCGTCGACACTGTCGACGAGCTGAAGGTGAGGTTGTGATATTCAAAGAGTACTGGAGATAGTATAGTTGACGTTTACTAAAAAAAAGTATACATTCAAGTATAAAGTATACTGAAATAAAGTATAGATAGACCTGGTGCGCGTCGCTCGCACCATATATGCATCAAATGATAAGATTTTACGACACTTCGTTGATACTTACTGCAGTTGTTGCATTTTAGAAACGCTGGTTGTGTTTTCGCGTGATGGCTAGCAGGTGAATGTATGCCGCAGATATGTATAGTCGTGAGAAAGATGACCTGCAACGCTGAAATTACCTTTTAAATAGACCATCGGCTAAACGCAGCGAGCAAGCGCAAAAGTGTTCACTACACCAATGCTCAAACGGAAATGTGTCTATGGCGATTCAGTACGCCCCATTCACATTAGTGCATTACAGTTATTCGTACACTAAACATTATTTCGGTGTTCGGCTCATATTGATGACGACAGAACGCCTTGACGGCATCGGCACGCGGTAACACACGTGCCGTGTAAATGCTACCTCCGATATACATACATACGCTCGGCAATACCTACATGACTGCGTTATTCCTTTCATATTTCATGCGTAGAGATACATGCAGATGCGTTCGGATATGTTAATTGTTTTAGGATGTAAAAATATTCAACGTGTTCTTTTCGATTCGTGCTCCCACGGGGCCAACGAGCCGCGGGCTACCGAACGGCTGGCTCGCTCGTTGTAACACATTTTTCCTATAGTGCTTCACACTCCTGCGGGGCGTTCTGGGAATACTTGAAAAAGGTTTATTAGCAAGAATCTAACAATGGGGGGGGAGGGGGGGGGGCATTCACCCTCTCTCTTTAGCCTATCATCTGATGCTTTGCAATCATATCCTTCGATTTAATTTTACTATATCTCTACACTTAATTATTATGTGCCTGTAACTATCAATTCAATTAATTACTCCTTTAAATTGCAAAAGGGTCTCTTGAAGGGCCAGTTGGTATACCTGTTACTGCGTTGAAACAGCGCGAAAACGGGACGAAGGATAACACACAACACAAGCTCTGTTCTTATGTTTTCTTAGCATTCGGGTCGTTTACACACAGTTTTCAGCGCAGTAACATGCGGCAACTAGTCCTTCAACACAGCCTTCTGCAATTTGTTTCTCTTGCATCAGGCTCTTTCGCACCCACTGTTTTGCATAACTCATCAATGTACCAGCGCTTGCCTTGTTTTAAATGCGAAGCATTTCTTAGCGAACATTTCACACTTTGAACATTTCAATCTACCTACCTGCCTACCTACCAGGCCCGTAGCCAGGAATTCTTTTCGGGGGGGGGGGGCACTTACTGAAAGCCTAGACTATTTGAGAAAAACGCCTATTTTCAGTATTTATTTCTGGTAAAACACCACGTATCAAAAAAGCTTCGGGGGGGGGGGCGCCCCCCCCCCCTGGATACGGGCCTGCTATCTATCTACCTATCTATCTATCTATCTATCTATCTATCTATCTAGCCGCATACGTCTCGGTGCTCTCTTGATCGCCTTCCTAACTTGGTGTAGACCAAAATTGGCATGGGAGGGTAAGAGAATTTGACAAATATGACTGTCGGGTGATGGCATGAATAATGTGAAATTCCTGTCGCGTACGTCATCAAACACTATCCTCCAGAACGTGTGGCACAGACCCGTGTACCACGGGCCGCGGTGTACGGGTATGCGCCACAGGGGATAGAGAGTTTATCCCTTTGCGACACGGCGTCCTCGTTTGGGGACGCGAACTTCGGAGGCGCATCCCGCACCGCGTGTTTCTTCAAATGGCCTGAAACTCAGGGTGCACTTTCGTGCACGCTTCCTGATTGGGCAACTAGCGGTGATTTAACTTCATTGTCCTGCGTATTGCTGCAGAGCATCACTTTGCTGCAGACACTACCGTGTTAGACGATCGTTCGACGTGCCGCGTTCCAGGACCAACGTCAAGAGTATTTTTTTTCTCTGCTCTAAACGAATACAAGCAAAAAAGAAGGTGTGCATGCTTTTCGGGCCTAATAGTTTATTCTTTTTATGCAAGTATTGAAGCTGACTGATAGCAGAAAAATTAGATAAATAATTACACGCTAAATCACATTAATTACTGAAACTCACAAAAAAACAACACATTCCTTCGTTTTCTTTCTTGGAATGTAATACTGAGTGCCTTAGAATCATGCCATGCGAATTTGACGCATTTGCAGACAGTGCATCATAATGCGTGTCTGAAGGGGTTATATCTTCCCAGGAACGGCGAGAACAGACATTGGTAATTTAAATGCGAGAGCGTTAAGAGAAACCGACATCAGCAGCGTTGACCCAACGATTGGAAAGAATAAGAATTAGCATCCCAGCAGGAATCGAACCCAAGCATTCTGCGCGGCAATCAGGTGTTCTATAACAGAGCCGCGTCAGGTCTATAAACTGCTTTAGAAGAACAGCCTATGCAGGCGTAATGTTGGTGCAACGTCAGTAGTGGTTGTGGTGCTGGCTATCTAATTTTACAAGAAAGCAATAAACACTACATATGTACTCCTGCGATACAGACGTCATATCAGATTAACGTCTGTGGTTGCAGTGATGGCTCCGCTTTTATAGCAGTCTAATAAGCATTACATTTGTATTCCTATGATTCAGCAAGCTACATTGAAGTTGAAGCATTGCTCGACCCCTACATTAACGAAAGTTACGTATGACATTCACATGATTGCACCATAAAGTGAACTTAGTTTGTATAATACTGACGTATGTGCTCTAACGTGAGGGCTGACGTTACGTCGCACCATAAGTTACCCTTTAAACGCCAGTATTGTCGACGTGCCTGGTAAGCCCACGATGTGCACACAGCTGCTACACTTACAAAAGTACGTCGATCCACATCGTAACGCTTGGCCCAAAGCCATAAAATATAGCATAAAGGTACTCGATGACTGCTTCGCACGAAACCGATTCCCACAACGCGTGACATCTGCCGAATTTTTTTCCTTAGCCTTCGTCCTGTTTTTGCGCTGTTTTCAACGCAGTACTCCTTTAAATCGTGATCTCTCGTAAATGTTTCTTGTGGCACATGTCAGTAATAAATGGCATCTATATTAAACGAATGATTATAATTGATTACAAATTCATTATATTTATCGCTGCTAATAATTAACGACATTTTAATATTTCCCGCCATCGTACTATAACTGCATAGATTGATATACTAGCTATCTATCTTATGTCCTACACTGACAGCTTTCACCCCTACATTTAAAATGTTGAATTCATCGTCGCCATTCATTAGTAATGCACTTCATGCCAACGTGCGAATGTAGATCAACATATAATAAGTCATTCTTAATGTGAATTCTGGGTTAACCTAATTTCAAAAAATCGCGCAGCTTGCACTGAGTCGCGCAAAGCTGGGCTAGAGGGGAGCTGGTCGACACTTGGCTGGTCCTGGCTTTATCAGCCAAGTGTCGACACATGCATTCACACGCCGATGCACGAAGTGTTCACGGGATCACATTGTAAATCACGAGTATATAGACTAGGTGTTGATAGGGTTCCATTGGGTATCGCTTGGTAATCACAACACCAAGTAGGTCACAACACCAGTAAATCACAGCACCAAATTAATCAGAAGTACCAATCACAAGTAAATCACAACACCAAATGAATCTCCTTAGGCAGGATAATTAGAATAATTAGCTTAATAGCACTGTTTACGGAATAACAGCGCGAGAAGACAGGGACGGAAGGGGCACACACAAAACGCTCGTGTGTGTACCCCTTCCCTCCCTATAGGCACCGTACAGTCGAGTTTTCCAGTGCGACTGCAGCGCCAGAACGCAAAACCTAGCGGACAAAAAACGCAATAATGAGACGGGGTTGCTCAAAATGGAACGCGATGTGCGCGTCTCCCTCTCTGAATGAGTGGGCGGACTGCGGCCGGGATACACGGGGGATGCGTTCGCGCGTCTGTTTTCTGCGTGCCCCTTACGGCCAATGCCAGCGACTTGGGACGGGCCAGTGCGAGCAACGCAGCTCCCTCTGGTCAGTGTACGGTGCCTATATATATGTGCTGTTTTTTCTTTACAATGCTACCAAACCAACGAGCCTACCGACATGCAATAGCTTAATAGGTCTTAGTGGCACATTGGAGACTTGGTCCCAATTAGCTGGCATCCCAAGTCAGACTAGCCTTAATTACAACTTAATTAGCTTAAATAGCCTAACTCGCACATTCGAGGCTCGGCTTCGACTATCTTGCATTCGAAGTCAAGCTAAGCCTAATGAACGGTTTAGCATAATTAACGCTAATTAACTCAGTATTACTTAGTCTTAATTAGCATTTGCTCGGCACATCTTGCTGAGCGCAGCACGACTATGCAACAAGAATCTCAACTCGGCTTAATAATCGCTAATTAGCTTTTGAGTTAATTATGCCTGGCAAATTAGGCTTTGCCCTGCTCAGCTAGGCTTAATTAGGATTGGCTATGATTCACTTGGCTTAACTAGGCACAGTTATGCTCAACACGCCGACAATGACAACGACGACAACACGCCGACATGATAATCATTGTCTACATCGCGAGTCGGACAACGGGTGGACATAACAGCTCTGCTGTAAAAATAGATATTGTAATTGTGCTGCAGAGCCCTTAATTGCCAATTAGCAAAACACTCTAAATGTATTCAGCCTATCCCTATATACTTTCATTTGATGCATTACAATAATATCGTCCTATTAATTTATTGACCATCTACCCACACTTCATAACTGCCTACAACGATCACTAATAAACTATAAAATATGTTTCTCTTGCATAAAATTTCATTTGTCACCTTTAATCATTCGGTTCCATAGATTTCCCGCCAATATCATCCCTGACTACTAACCATCGATGACTACCACTAAAGGTAATTCCGTGTTATTGTCTATCTCTGATCTTAATTTCATACATTGAATACCGTATAGATTTCATGTACGTATGCTTCTATACTGAAAGCCTTCTATTATGAGCCTAAAATATTTGATTTCATCGTTACAAGTGATGACATATCGTCAGGGTGCAAATGTGCATAATGTTGATGAGTAAACCTCAGTCAGTGTGAATACTTGCGGGTACGTCATTGCCAATTTTGGTAATTATCCATAATAATTAAGCTAAAAGACCCCTAATCACGAATTAGCAACTTGAGATTCTTACATCTAATTATGCTAAAATACCCTAATGACTAACTAGCAACTTAAGATGCTTATATCTTTCATCGTCTTCGTCTCCACTCCATGTGATGCATTACAACGCGATCCTCCGATTAATTTATTCTTATTTACCCCTTTCCTAATTAACACTAAGTGTAAGTATTAATAATTCCATAGTACGATTACCATATCTTTTATACCTTTTATTAGTAATTAGCTATAACAGTAGCTAATGCTAGTTACATGCGACAGCCATCTAGTATCAATGGTGTACGGTGCAATACTACCTATAAATATATATATGATACATGTCCTTCTGTACTGACCGCTTTCACCAATAAGTTTTAAATAAATTGTTAAATTCATTAGTACCTTTCATTACATATACTCAATAGAGGAACATTCGTATGCGTATAAATGTCTCTTGTTAATTCTTACTTGCTTTGAATTACGAGGAACTATTCTCCTTTTTGATCATCTGCTCTAATTAACCTACGATTTCTCATTGCTAATTATCAACTGAATAACGCCGCAGTATTCATACAATCCATATCTTGAGGAGCTTCAAGAAAAACAAACTTGTATAAAAACACTGGCATTTTCACGTGTTTTGGGGCCACCGAAAACACTATGAAGGGCATGCACCCCTATAAGGTGGTTTTGCTGCAATGCACAGTTTTACAAAAGTTCCCGTCGAACCTCAGAAACTTCGCCCACATCAACCAAACTTCACAGGTGCGAAGATTGAATCATCGAGATTGAATCACTTCAGTGATTTAAGCAGGTGAGGGCGCATTGTTTTTATATAAATTTTTAAGTTCTCTCCTATGGAGTTTCACATTGCACATAAAAGTGGTTCTCGAACCCAGGAAGTTTATGGGAATAAAGCAAAACTTCTCGCACACTGAGATGATGACTCCCAGACTATATGGACGAAGTGATTTAAGCGTAAATTGAGGTGTTGCACTACAATAAATGTTTAAAGGTCGTTTCCCATTCAGTGACGCTGCCACTCAGCAGCCAACGCAACAGATGGCGCTAGTTGTCGATGTCCCGAATTCCTGGACATGGAAGCCGCAGATTCACATTGTTATTGGCTAAGTAGGAGGAGAAGGGGCTTTCTTAAAGGCCAACTCTGGCGATTTTTTGACGATGTCAAAGTAATGGTGCTATAAAGATGTTTATTGGCGGACACTCGGCGAAGATTAACGACAGCGACAGTCAAGGCGGGGCCGACTCTGCGCGAGCTGCGCTCTGTCCGAAGAGGGGAACCCACTAGAAGGGGCCGGAGAGGACGACCCACTTCAGAGTTCCAATAAGCTTCGCTTCAATTACTCCGGGTGCGAAAAGGGAGCCGCCTGGCGACCTAACAACTTGTCACAATGAGCGGGTCATGGTACGCCTTGAGGCGCTCCACGTTTACAATGTCGCGCCCTCGACGGCGCATGTCCGAGGATGGATCGATTGCTTCGGTCTGATAGTTTACAGGGGATGTGCGTTCAACAACACGGTAGGGGCCTTCGTATTTGGGCAGTAGTTTTGAAGAGAGGCCAGGTGCAGTGGTAGGGATTGAGAGCCATACGAGCGCTCCAGGGAGGAACGTCGGCTCGGAAGTAATTCTGTCACCGCTAATGCTCCTCTGCCGCTCTTGGTCATGCGTAGTGAAGGTCTTGGCAAGTTCGCGACATTCTTCAGCAAGTCGGGCGGTAGCAGAAATCGGCGCACACTCAGACCGATCCGGCTTGTATGGAAGGATTGTGTCGATTGTGTGCGAGGGGTGCCTGCCATACAATAAGAAAAAGGGAGAAAAACCAGTGGTGCTCTGAGCGGCGGTATTGTAGGCGTAGGTGACGAAGGGCAGAATGGCATCCCAGTTGGTGTGATCGGCGGCTACGTACATGGAGAGCATGTCGCCGAGCGTACGGTTAAAGCGTTCGGTGAGGCCATTAGTCTGCGGGTGGTAAGCAGTAGTTTTGCGGTGAACAACGTTGCACTCTTTTAGAATGGGTTCGACGACTTCCGACAAGAAGACACGGCCTCGATCGTTGAGTAGCTCCTGAGGTGGACCGTGACGTAGCATGAATCGGTGGAGCAGGAAGGAGGCCACGTCGCGCGCTGTAGCCGCTGGGAGGGCGGCAGTTTCGGCGTATCGCGTCAGGTGGTCTACAGCGACGATGGCCCAGCGGTTACCAGCAGACGTCAGAGGAAGTGGTCCATACAAATCGATGCCAACACGTCCAAACGGCCGGTCAGGGCAAGGTAGAGGTTGCAGACCTGCCGGCGACAGGTGCGTTGACGTTTTGCGGCGCTGACAATCAATGCAGGAGCGAACGAACTTCTGCACGTAGCGGTACATCCCTCGCCAAAAGTACCGTTGGCGGATGCGGTGGTAAGTTTTCGATACCCCAGAATGCGCACAACTGCGGATCATCGTGGAACGATTCGCATATGTCAGAACGCAGACTTCGGGGTATTACTAGTAGCTACTGGCGGCCGTCGCCGCTGTAATTGCGTCGGTAGAGGAGGTCGTCGCGAAGGGCGAAATGGTGGGCTTGACGACGCAACGCGCGAGTGGATGGTGTTGCCGGTGGATCAGTCAGCAAGTCCATCAGTGAGGCAATCCAGCGATCCTTGCGCTGTTCGCTAGCGATTGTCTGAATGTCGATGGAAGAAACGGCAAGGGGAGACCCTGAGCTGTGGGCATTGTCGTCAGGCAAGGGAGGGCGTGACAGGGCGTCGGCGTCAGCATGCTGGCGTCCGTTGCGGTACAGTACGCGGATGTCGTAGTCTTGCAGGCGAAGTGCCCAACGGGCGAGACGGCCTGAGGGATCTTTCAATGACGACAACCAGCACAGCGCATGATGGTCGGTGACGACATCAAACGGGCGACCATACAAATAAGGTGGGAACTTCGTAAGGGCCCAGATGATTGCCAGGCATTCTTTCTCCGTGACGGTGTAATTGGTCTCGGCTTTAGTAAGCGTGCGACTTGCATATGCCACGACATATTCCGGGAACCCAGGTTTGCGCTGTGCAAGGACAGCGCCGAGGCCAACACCGCTGGCGTCCGTGTGTACCTCTGTAGGGGCCGTAGGGTCGTAGTGGCGTAGTATCGGAGGAGACGTCAGCAAACGACGGAGCTTCGCGAAAGCGGCGTCGCACTCTGACGACCACGTATTGAGAGGCCCGTTGCTGCCAAGGAGCTTTGTCAGCGGCGATATGATAGTCGCGAAGTTTTGTATGAAGCGTCGAAAGTAGGAGCATAGTCCTACAATACTGCGCAGTTCTTTGACGGACGTAGGTTTGGGGTACTCTGTCACGGCCCGAAGCTTGGCTGGATCGGGGAGAATTCCGTCCTTGGACACGACGTAGCCTGGTATTGTCAGCTGCCGTGCTGCAAATCGGCACTTCTTTAGGTTCAGCTGTAGCCCGGCGTCGCTCAAACGCGTCAAAACAAGTCGCAGACGTTGAAGATGCGTGGAGAAGTCCGGGGCGAAAATGACGACGTCGTCGAGGTAGCACAGGCACGTGTGCCATTTAAAGTTACGCAGAACGGTATCCATCATGCGCTCAAAGGTTGCGGGCGCATTACACAGCCCAAACGGCATGACGTTGAATTCGTACAAGCCGTCGGGTGTGCCAAACGCTGTTTTCGGTCGAGCGTCATCAGCCATGGGGACTTGCCAGTACCCTGAGCGCAAATCGAGCGACGAAAAGAATTGTGCTCCTCGCAGGCTGTCAATGGCGTCGTCTATTCGGGGGAGGGGATAAACGTCCTTACGGGTGATCTTATTGAGTCGGCGGTAGTCCACGCAGAACCACACAGCGCCGTCCTTCTTCGCAACGAGAACGACAGGAGACGCCGACGGGCTGTTTGAGGGTCGAATAACATCGCGGCGAAGCATGTCTTCGACTTGCTCATTAATTACACGACGCTCTGCTGGAGATACGCGGGTGAGCGAAGGCCAGTAGAGAGAACTGGCGGGCAATCTCCTCGCGCACGAAGGACTTGATTTCGGCGAGCAAGAGGGAGTGGTCCGAAATAGCCGACATGCCAGCGAGACCGGCGTCGCGTGATGGAGGTCGACGCGTCATCAGCCGCTGCCGGCGCAGCTCCTCGTAGCTTTGGCACAGTGTGATGACCTCAGCCACAGTGCAAGGGTTTTTGGCGAGTAGCATGGTGAAGGAATCGTCGTCGATGCCTTTCATGACGTTCCGGATCTTCTCAGCTTCAGACATGGTCGCGTTGGCTTTCTTGCACAAGTCCAGGACGTCTTCAATGTAACTCGTGAAAGACTCGCCGGACTGCTGGGCTCGTTCCCGTAAGCGCTGTTCAGCTTGCAGCTTGCAGCTTACGAACCGCAGGGCGGCCAAACACGTCGACGATGGCGGTCTTGAAAGCAGACCACGTAGCGAAATCGGATGCGTGGTTGTTGTACCATAGGCTTGCGACACCCGCGAGGTAGAAAACCAAGTTGCTCAGTTTTCCTGCCTCGTCCCATTTATTGGGTACGCTGACACGCTCGTAAATCGCGAGCTAGTCCTCGACGTCGGTGCCATCCGCGCCGGTGAAAACAGGAGGGTCGCGGATGCGGGGGACACCGGGACAGGATGTCGGTGCAGGGGGAGGCGTTTGCTGGGCGGCATCTTGCGTCATTGTAGAAGGCACGGCACGTGATCGAAGCTCCAAGGGCATTGAATGCTGACCGTAGTTGTTTGAAGGGCACAGCACCTCCACCAAATTATAAAGATGTTTATTGGCGGACACTCGGCGTAGATGAACGACAGCGACAGTCAAGGCGGGGCCGACTCTGCGCGAGCTGCGCTCTGTCCGAAGAGGGGAACCCACTAGAAGGGGCCGGAGAGGACGACCCACGTCAGAGTTCCAATAAGCTTCGCTACAGTGCTTTTATGTTCCTGAGATGCACCTGTAACGGGTCCGATAGCAGAAATACTCGGCAAGTTGGACAATAATTTTAAATAAGCAAAAAAGCGCAACACCGACACCCAACCGAGCAAACTGTCTTCGCGTGACGTATAAGTTGGCCAAAACCGGAAATCGTGCAAGGCATGCCGGTCCTGCCAGCGTGTAGTATGAAAGCGGCGAAGAGCAGACGCTCAGGGGAAAGGTGATCCCGTCGCAACAGCCGTACCGTGTCTGTGACTGCCCGTGCTACGGGCACAAGCTTCTCGGAACTGCCGGGAAAGGACAGCTGTGATTCGAACGCATTTGGAAGCCAACTAGAATCGCCATTCCCCTTCGATGAAGTACCACACACCTGTTGAGTTATTTCCTTGGCTGGTTATACATTCCACCGGCAGATGGCGCCACCTGTCCAGGCGGCTTAAATTTGTGGGGCCGCGATCGGGTAAAATGCTATCGCTGAGAAGTTTGTGGACTAACTAAAGCTTCTTATATTGCTATGCGAAGAGTGCATAAAGTTTCACAATAGCGACATTCAACATCGCGAAGGTAGGGCCGAAGGAATTTCATATAAGGCAAGTACGAACCACCTATCACGGGACGCGCAGCTCACCGTATACCGATAGGCCCGGTCACGGTGCACCCTGTATACGTTACGGAAAGTGTTTCCTTACCGTAATGTTCACTAAGGTGCACTCTTCAGCCGGTACCGTACTACCACACTTTCCGTGCGATAAACCGGCTTTGCTAGCTTAGACACTCTACTATAAAGACACGGGGTAATCGTTGGTAGCGAGTTCTTTGTGACTGTCAAGGTAACGTTTGTGACTGTCGAGTGCTTCGTGACTGTCAAGGACACGGGGAATCGTATGCAGCCCACAGCGCAACACCACTTGCCACCCATCGCACGCCCGCTCACAAGGAGCTGAAATTCGTACGTCCAGCCAAAAAAGCGCTGGCCAAACGTACGCAATTGTTGTTTTGTGGATAGCGGTCCCTCACTTCCGGTTTGTCAAAAATGACGTCACGCTCACAATGTTGCCAATGGTTCTGGGAAGCAAGGTGCAGAGTGTCGGGGCAATCAATGAAGTTCATTGGTAATGAATCTGCGTATGTCTGTAGCCTGTAATTTGGCATAATTGACGGGAACGTGAAAAGGAACGTTTCCAGCGAATTTTATTGAAATGCATTGACCTCGAAAAATCGCCGGAGTTGGCCTTAAGATAATTACTTACGTAAAGCGTTACTGCGTGCGCTTTAGTTAGCACCGTACTATAGTGATTCTTGTCTTCCGACTGTTCTTTTTCTCAGAAGCATCAGGGGAATCGAATTCGGGGCTAATGTAGATACGCTTGGTGTATTTCACGGAGGAAGGAAAAAGAAAGGAGGAAGCATTACGTCACGCGATTGAAGCGCACCGTGACGGCCCAACACGTGATCAAAACGTCAGAGCGCGCGGTAGGTTTCAGTACTACCAGTGAAGTTCTGTTTTTGAACCTCCTCCTTGAGCCGGCTGGTCTGCGCCGAACGAGCGCGCTTCAGTTAAATGCTACCGGGTGCCATACCCGAAATCTCGACGAACCTTATTTCTTGCGTGATCTTGACGCAAAAGGTCACGTGTTGGGCCGACACTGCGGGCTTCAAAACGGGTTGTCTTGCCACGGCTGGCTGCGGGACGTAATGTTCCCTCCTTTCTTTTTCTTTCCTCAATAGTGCATTTACTGATTTCGGTCTGTAAGGTACCAATTCTGTAAGTGGAGCTGATGATTGCCGACTAGTGCAGCTTATGCCGACTTTTAGTTTGCAGGAAAACGCAGGCGGCAAAGGCAAAGTGTTCCTTACTGTTCGCTGTACCATATCACATATCTTGACGCTTTCGCAACAACCTTGTTATTTTCACTGACGCGGATGCTCAGGTGTCTCTTGTATGTGTAAGTCTAAGAGCGCCACCTGTGAAGTAAAATGGATACCGAGGTACTTAAAAGAGACCCTACAATAAGCAATCGACACTAAAGTACCCCATTAGAAGCCTAGGGTCTCATCTGCTCACTACCTAAATACCAGTTATTGTTGAGGCGTGCCATTAGAAGAGGTAAAGAGCAGCAGAGTTCCCCGTCCCGGTTATCAGCACCCTGGCACAAAGATGACTCGTAAGAAGAGTGAGCAGTGTACGCATCTTAGGCATGTAGGTTAGTGATGCAGAACTATCGGTAAATTGACTATCAATAGCATCGATAGTTTCAAAGAAAATTAGGATAGTGTAAACAAACTATCGATAGTACTACGATCGATAGTGCAATCGGTAGTACCGTCGGTAATAATACTAGCGATATTACTGCCACGCGTGTTTATTGTTTTGTTTTGATGTATTCGGGTTTAACCCACAAAGAATGTTAGCAACGTTTGACGCAGAATGCGCGGTAGTGTTTGAGAAGCTTCACGATCGAGATCATTGCAATAAGATCACGAGCCGGGTGCGAACGACTCCAGTTTATTCGACAGCTTACGCGGCCGCTAGCGATAAGGCTGGAATCTTCGACAACACATGTATAAAAGCTGATGCGCTTTACCGCTTGGCAGATTGCTCGACGGCCGACGACTGTTCTCGCCGCTATCAGTGCGCAGCGTGTATGGCTTGTATTTTCAGTTTTCATTTTCTGGGCACAAGTTCGGCCAAATAAAGAGCTCCGTATTACCCAGTCTTGCTGCAGCATTCTTCAGCGTCACAACCACGTGACACTATCATCGATTATGGTGTGAATAATGGCGCTGTTCCTGGCTGGCCATATTGCAAAACTATTTGCGATCAGCCTACTGTCAGCTTCGCTTAATTTATGAGGAATGTTTGGCGAGAGGAGTAAATTATTTTGGCAGTGAAAGTGGCGGTATATATCCGACAATAAATTCATATTCAAAAGCAACCAGTTACACCTTACAATTAACAAACTTAGTTCTTGATATATTTTTTTTTATTTTGAAATACAAATTTGAAGCCGCGCAGTTCCACCACGTGTAACGGCTTCCTTTTGATATGACCGAGGAGGGGTTGAGGCTGGCACCCAGGCTCCGGCAAAGAAGGAATCTTGCGACGCTTCACACGTACAAGAAGAAAACCTGTTTAATTTACATATTTACAGGAGGTTTAAGAACCAAGGCGTAGAGACGGGCCTTAACATCACAAGGACCCAGAGCGAGACGAGAAGGCGAGCGAAGGCCAGTGAGTTCCAGCGCACCCCTGACGCGCTCCTTTTATCTCGGTCCGTGCACGCGCTTCTCGTCAAGCGTTTTCGCTGGACGCTGACTGCGTATTGCCGCAACGCCGACGTGCGTTCCCTGCAACGCATATGGAGATCCCTTGCGTTCTTGGGGAACGCGGACCGCTTATGGCAGATGCGCCGATGAGAGTCTCTTACAACAGCTCGTCGCCGGTTACAACAGCTCGTCCGCCGCCCGAAGAGGTCACGTAAGGGCTGCAGTGGCGCTGCTCCCTGAAGTGACCGTTGTACGTGTCCGTAGGCATCACAGTGGTTGTCCACCACAACAGAGACGCACACCACACAGAAGGCCACACATTAACCCTTTCGGCCCTGGCGTCGTCAATTGACGACACCGCACAAAAGTTCCCCTAGCACCTCGGAAATGAAACCAAAACTGCCCATTCTTGGAGGAACACTTCTTCGATGATCCCCACTGGGATTGACACCAAAATGGTGACGTATATACGGAGCTGGGAGCCGCAAAGAAGAAAAAAATCACACCATCTCCCGCTAAAGGGCGCCATGAGGCGATGCGAAGCAGTGTTTCAGCATGTAGAGCCCGCGTTTCAGAGGTGGAGTGGTGAGGGGGAAAGGGGAGAGGGGAAGTAGAGAGGGGGAATGGAAAGGGGGAGAGGAGAGGAGAAAGGGGAGGGAATGAGAGATGGGAGGGGAGAGGAGGAGTGGAGAGTGGGTGGGAAAGGGAAATGAAAGGGGAATGGGGAAAGGGAAGGGGAGAGGTGATGTGGAGAGGGAAAGGGGAGAGAGCGAGTGGAGAAGGTCTGCGCAAGCGCAGTAAGGGTGGTCACGCCGCACACCACCACCACCATCGGATTGAACTCCGCTATAAGATGCTTCACATCTAAAAGCTGGACCGAAGTAATGGGTGACGCTGAGGCGGGTCAGGCGAGGCGGCTAAGCGCGGTTTTCGGGACGTCGTACAGAAGCTGTTTCAAGGAGTATCACACTGAAAAATGACATGTGGTTCACATTTTGTGTACTCTAATGAGTAGCAGAAATAAAGAAGCCATATTCCTAATTTCACAACCACTGAGCCTTGATGACCTAATTTGATTCCATGCTAATTAATCCATAAATACTTGCACCACTGGCTCAGTTTTTCGTTCTTGGTCTTCTGTCGTCCTAACTATTAGGAAAACATGCACAAAACACGTCTCCGGCCAAAATAAAAAATCCAGGGCTGAAAGGGTTAAGCACACTTTGGCGTCGCCCCGATCCACAGCACACCAGCACACGCTCGGTCCCAGCTTGGGGCCGTCCACAGCTGCAGACGCCCGGTCGCCCCTGCCTGGTCGTCCACTGGACGACGATAATACGATGCGCTGCGGAAAGGTGGCTAGTGGCTAGTTCGTCGTGTCCTTCGTGCGCCACTGTGGGACCAGTAGGCGTAGCTGGACGTCTGTCTGGCTTGAACAGTACACACATTCCCAATACCAACGCTGAGCGCTCCCAGCTTTCCCGAGGCCCACCAGGTGTAAATTGTTGCGAGGCTCCTTTCCTAATTTACTGCACTAGTGAATCCTGCATGGTGGTGATCAGCTGATTAAGTGATAGCGTCCCAAACCAGACGAGTGGAACTTTTCACATGCTGACCAGACCCGAGACAGAAAGACGCTTGGAAGTGTGCTCTTTGAGACGTGTGTCTGCAAATCCGCATGAAAAGACCCGGACGCTTCACAGAATTTCTATCCTCAGAATTTCTTTCTTGTCTCCGGTCGCATGAAGACAGGAGCGTCCGAACGCCCTCTACCTGCATGTAAACGCCTTCCTCTGGCTCAAGATCTAACAGACAAAATATCTTTGAGGAAGTGCCCTCTGAAAGCCCAGACACCACAGAAAATGCATCACCTTCCTCGCCACTGAAGAAGTTGTGCACTGGCAATCTGGTATAATCTACTATGTCGCTTTCTCCAGCTTTATCATTGTGCTCCCTATAACTGACTGTTCCATTTTGACCGTCCTGCCCATCAACATCTCTGGCAACTGCACTAAACCGAGAAGTCAATCTGTCGTTCTTTACCAGCGAGCCATTCACCTGGTCTTCGGCCCTGATTGTGACGCCTGTTACCGCAATTGGCAGTATACCAGAATCGGCGGCCACCAGCTCAAAGCTTTCTTTACTAAAGTGGCCGCCAGTAGCCAAGAAACCTTTCTGTGCTCCTTCAGTGCAGCTATTCAGGGGCAATTCTACCTCTTCCTTATAGGAATCGCTTTGACCTTCAGGGTCAATCTTTGTGAGACAGTTTGCTATGTGGACGAACGCGTGCTTTCTCTGGATGGCGACCGACGCTGTACTCATCACCTAGATCAGCTGCGCATTTAATGTTACTCTCGAACGGTATACCCTGAATTTCTGCATTTTCTGTTCCCAGACCGCTAGCGCCTTTTGCCTCAGGAATCTTAAGCTGAAGCCGCAAGCGCTCAAGCTCCCTTTCTTGGCTTTCCGCTTCTGCTTTACGCCTGACGGTCTCTCGCTCTTCGTCTTCTTGTGCCCTTTTTATCCTCTCCTCAATTAGCTCCCAGCACTCGGCAAGCTCCTCTTCATCCGCGCCAGAATCCTTAACTGTCTGTATTAAAGGTGGCTTTCTATGTATAGTCGCCACCTCAATCCCCAGCTCATCGCACAAAAGCACCAAATCCGGTTTTCTCAATTTGTTCAAATCCATGGCCACCCCGTGCAGACTTCCGTTGCTCAAACTGCCGTGAAGGTACCTCTAATAAACCCAAGCCTTCACAAAGCAGCAACTCTTCTACCCCTTTGGATAAACACCACCATCTATCCAAAACACCTGGTAGAATCTCTACGGAAAGTGAGCACTTACCAGCATCGGTACCAGCAAAGAACACGAACCGATCCCGCCGCTGCGAACCAGTTGATGTGACCGAGGAGGGGTTAAGGCTGGCACCCAGGCTCCGGCGAAGAAGGACTCTTGTGACGCTTCACACGTACAAGAAGAAAACTTGTTTATTTACATATTTACAGGAGGTTTAATAACCAAGGCCTAGAGACGCGCCTTAACATCACAAGGTCCCAGAGTGAGACGAGAGGGCGAGCGAAGGCCAGTGAGTTCCAGCGCACCCCTGACGCGCTTATTTTATCTCGGTCCGTGCACGCGCTTCTCGTCAAGCGTTTTCGCTGGACACTGACTGCGTATTGCAGAAACGCCGACGCGCGTTCCCTGCAACGCATATGGAGGTCACTTGCGTTCTTGGGGAACGCGGACCGCGTATGGCAGATGCGCCGATGAGAGTCTGTTACAACAGCTCGTAACCGGTTACAACACTTTCCTCTACAACTCAACAGCTTGACTTTATGATCATGTGTCAGCAAAGCACTCTGGTGAAGAACACAATCATGTCAACTTTCTTTCCCTTCAGTCTGCTCCTCCGGCTCCACTATGTACCACGCGCGTGGGGAACCAAGTTTATGCTGCAGTGAGTTCGCGCTGCTGATTTTGTACAGCCGATAGTAACATCGATGTTACTATCGATAA
The DNA here is from genome assembly GCF_013339695.2 of Rhipicephalus sanguineus. Classification (NCBI taxonomy): domain Eukaryota; kingdom Metazoa; phylum Arthropoda; class Arachnida; order Ixodida; family Ixodidae; genus Rhipicephalus; species Rhipicephalus sanguineus. Next base: position 64,404,530 of record NC_051182.1, read on the forward strand.
TGCTATCGATAGTATTTTTTACCATCGATAGTTCGATAGTGACTCAGCTATCGGTAGTATCGATAGTACCATCGATAGTTCTGCATCACTAATGTAGGTCCATGCAAAGCGCAGTAACAACGTCACCACCGAAAGACGAGGAGAAGCTACAACTGAAGCTATCCGGCTCATCAGAAGAATAGCCAACAAGGGACAAGGCGTAAAGGATTAGAATTTTGACAAGCTAGTACAAGCATTTGTATTTAGGAAAATAATATATTCGCGCACACACCTCAAATCGTTACGTAGGAAACACAACTAATTGACGGAATAAATGTGGAAGCCAACAAAGCAGCCACCGGACTCTCCGCCAGCACGCCCAAAGAGAACCTACTGTAGTTAGGAATACGCAACACCGTGGACGACCACGTGGAGCTCATTCATACAGTAAGATATTGTGATCATTTGCGGGCAAGTACTTCTTCGCTGTACGTAACGGAACTCCTAGAGCACTATTAATTAAAACATTAACAAAGTAACATGGCTTGATTAACGCAGCACCTTTTTCCAATTAGTGCGCAGTAAGCTACAAAGGCGAGACGTCTTTCTAGCTAGAAAGGCGTTAGATTTACTTCTAAAATACTGCAACTATAGCATTCGACAGCAAGATATCGTTTTCATCACAAAAATGCGCTGCATATAAGCACAGCTGCTAGACGTACTTATTCAGAAAAAGTAACTGCGGGACTCTTAAGCAAATTCTATAGCGATAGGCACACACGGACACGCGTGTACACACACACACACACACACACACACACACGCGCGCGCACGCACGCACGCACGCACACACACACACACACACACACAGACGCGCACGCGCGCGGCTTACCTATAGTAAAGGTAAAAGTTCCCGCCCTCTTCAGCACTGCCTTTACTGCAACAGTATTTTGTGTGTCCAAAGTACGACCGAATATTCTACGATGGTAGACTGTTGGGGCAAGTGTAGACAGTGTTTTGTGCCCCTGTTCTCCCTGCGTCGGTACGCGTCGAGTTCGCTCACTGCACTTGCCCTTATAGTCACTGCAGTCAGTTTTAGTCACTGCAGTCAAAGTCACTGCGAATGCACAGAACCCAATAAAAGCGTGTCAACAGCTCGATGGCGTGAGGGACTGTGCACGCGCGTGAGATCTGTTTAACACGAAAGTCTTTTATGCCGCGGTCCACCAAGACTTCAGTGACGTATTCCGTCACGGAAATGACGTCGAAAAAATTTACGCGACCAGATGGCAAAGAAAAAAGTTCCGTCAACGGGCATCGAACCCATGACCGCAACAACAGATGCTGGGCACGCTATCCACTGCGCCACGGTCACAAACCCTAGAGGCTTTACAAACGCGACTCTAGGAGCGGTAAAGTAATGTAACTCGTCATTATCGTGGCCTCCGCGATTAGCACATCCAACGCGTTACACGTCCGTCCCATTCGGCGCGTTTTCAATAGAAGTTCAATTTTGTCAATGCCTTAACGCACCGCGATGTGGCGACCTTTATCTATTTATTTATTTATTTATTTATTTATTTATTTATTTATTTATTTATTTATTTATCTTACCCTCAGGGTGTGCACATTACAGAGGGGAGGGGCATGTCACATATCGAAAATGGGAAACAACATTGATACAAAATTAAAGGAGCGAAACTTGAAACAATTCACAGAAAAATACAAAATAGATTACATATGAAATGTGTCAAAAAACGAATGTAAAAAAGAAAGAATGTAGCGGCAGCGATTACACAGGTAGTACATATTCAAGAACCAAAGCGAAGAACAACAAGAAGAAGAAGCGAAACCACAAAAAAGAAGAAAACATGACATATATAACTCGAAGCAGAATCAAACAGCGCCAAACATGTTTTGCAAAAAAACCTTAAAACGTCATGTATCGGTAATAGCGGTATCTGATTGTGGTTGCAGATTCCATTAGGATGTGGTTCTTGGAATGAAGGCATGCGAATAGGTTACGGTTCTGCAGCGAGGAACATGAACTTTTTGTATGTGGTCGGTTCTGGGTGATATGAATGATGGGGGGTGTTTAACAAACTGTTCGCGAAGGTTATTGTTATGATAATAAAGTTTATGAAAAGACTGAGCCAGGCTGTTTTACGCCGAATGGCGAGTTCTGGAAGGTTGTGCTGGGACTTCATAAGGGTAACACTGGCCATGCGGTTATAATTGGATAAAATGAAGCGAACGGTCCGTACTAAGTGGTCCGTACTGTTCGATGCACCCAATCACATATCTTGTCGTTTTCGCACACACTTTGTTATTTTCATTGACGCCGACACTCATGCTTGTCTCTTGTACGCCTAAATCGTATGGCGTCACGTGCGAAGGGCAACCAATACCGAGCTACCTAGAAGAGACCCCGCAAGGAGCAGTCGGTATTGTAGTGCCTGAGGTAGAGTCATTGGATCTGGTCTGGTGACTACCTAATTCCGAAGTATTGGTCAGCCTTCACGTTCCATGAGGTAAAAAAAAAACATTCTACACCGTCCCGGTTATTGGTAGAACTCGTAAAGAGAGTGAGCACTTCACGCATCTTTAGCATGTAGGTGCAAGGAAACCGCAGTAAGGACGTCACCATCCAAAAAGGAAGACAAGGCACGACTGAACCTATCCAGCTCATCAGAAGAGTAGCCATCAAGGGACAAGAGGTAAAAGAAAAAGATTTATGCAAACTCACACAAACATTTTTTTCTGGAGAACCAGATACGCGCGCATATATCTAGAATTAACACCGGGAAAAACAAGTAATTGTCGAATTAATTATGGAAACCTCCAAAGCAGCCGTCGGACAACCCATGAGGACGCTGAACGAGGAACTGTTACAATCAGAAATACAGAACACCTCGAACGAACTCTCCAGGGCCAACCGACGAACACGACAGCTCGAATTCACTCCAACGACTGCCGGCCGAGTAATGCTAAAATCTACAGAGAGAAACGCTGAAAACTCAATTACATGTGAAGTATTCATTACTTCGCATGTAATGCATGCGAAGTAATGAATAATTTATACGTTATGCTGAATACCTCGCATGACCGGTACCCAGCCATGCCTTAGGGAGAAGTAGAGCTCAGAAGCCGGAGCTGGTAACAAGAACGTTTATTTACATGACTATTTGGTAGCGCGTCTTGGAGCGTCTAGACGCACGCGTTATAAAGCCTGGGTCTTCCCCAGGTTCCCTGTTGGGAAAAACAATCAAGTCCTCGACAGTCCAATCAACGAGTTGTCTTCATCTCCGCCCCCAAAGGGGAAAGGTCAAGCACCGCCGCCTTTTCACCCCAAGAAAGAGAGAAGCGGCGCGCTCGGCTCGACGGACGGCGCCCGGGAGGTGAATAGAAGACACTTCCGAGCAGCCTTGACTGCAAACAGCTCACTTCCAGGCCATATAATCGTCAAACTCGGCCTGGAGGGTCCAAGGCGATTGACGAGGCACACTGACAGCTTTGAAGGGTTCAGAACACGACTGCCGTGTTGTCTCCGCATCAGGTGCACTTCGGCGAAGGTTGACCACGAGGAAAGAGGGCATACGCCGTCAAATCATTCCCAGTGGCCAAGCGGCGCCAAGCTCTGAAAGCCAGAGGCGTAGCCAAGGGGGGGGGGGTTCAACCCCCCCCCCCCGAAATTTTTCAGTTTCGCTTGCGTGTATATACACGTACACATACAAACACACGCACGAACATGCATAAAGTATGGTTGAACCCCCCCCCCGAAAAAAATTTCTGGCTACGCCCCTGCTGAAAGCCGATCATAACGGTACCTGTACGGGATTGTTTGCTTGGAGCAATTGTTACGAGGTGTTTCGGCGTCTTTCTGTAAATTGATAGTTGTGCCCATCTTGTCGGCTTACCGGGCGCGTCGTGTATGTAGGGGTGTAAAGCGCAGCTCTTGGTTTGACATGGCGTCGGCGCTCACGTTAAAGCATACACGCCAGAATTATTGCCTGGAAGTGCAGCCGACAGTTCCATATTGTGCATATAAGTGGCTGTCGCAGGCGCGTTCGCGGTAGGCTTGACGATCGCTTGTGGAGTCATAGGCGGGCATATGTATTATTTATCCAAATTATTATCCAAACGGATAGCACACACGGCAGCCAAGTTAAGCGTTGTCCGACATCATGATTGTACGTGGTCTTACAGAGCGCCGCTCTTAGCCGCCCTTTCCTGCGTTGGGCGGCGTCACCGTTGCCGTTGACGTCGGCGGCGTAACCGATAGAGAGGACGCGGAGTCCGTCAGATATCATGAACCACTAGCCTCTAACATCGCTTTCTTCCTCCGTCACGCGCGCGGCCTCCTTGGTCGGAGCTCGGGCGCATGTGCGGCTGGCACGAGCGCTGCGGCTAGCTTAGGGAGTCCTAACGGGGCTATCGGCGCTTCGCTTAGTTGTCGACGACTGCAAAGCACAATGTCCTGTGCGTAACACACCACACTGGTTAATTTCTGTGGCAATATGTACAGCATGTGCAGTTCCTGTGACAATATGTGCAGTTGGGTGAGCACTTGCAGTTTCTGTGGCAACATGTAACGAATGTTACATTTGTACAACTGCGCATAGCCAAAACGTCAAACACAGTTGGCGCCGCCCCAACAGAAGCTGCGCTCACAATTTGCATTAGGCACTTTCGTAACCGTCGGTGAACTTTTTGCGAAAATCTTTGAAGCACTGGCGTTGCCCGAGAAGTACATTTTTCACTTCCATAGTGATATTCTATCCATCAACAACGCCGCTGATGCCAACTCCACGTTTTCAGCGGCAAGGGTCCAATCATGCTGTTTAGAATCAGAATCACAATTTTCATTATTAAAGGTTCTGACATCCTGCCGGAAACGAGGCGGCTCATGCCAGTGCCCGAGGATTTACAGTCCGGGCACAAGCACCCGACGTGTCGCAACTCGCTACGGAGGAGGCACCGTTTACTGCGCGGGATCAGCTTATTTCATTCCATGACATCTGCACACACTACCGATTAGAACGTTTAACCTTTCCCCACTCATTCGCAAATCCCCGCGCAAGTGCGAAATTCTGTGGCGACAGCTACAGACTCGCACCTTTTCTTCCCCTTACCTCCTACGCCGCATTTGTCCCTCCACTTACCCTTCTCCCTCTTGTAAATTCTGCGCCGCTTCTACAACAGACTTAAACCACATCATGTGGCGCTGCCCTAAGAAACCTCTTCCCCCTTTCCTGGCACGCCTAATTTCTAGTGAGGAGCAGTGGGAGGCTGCCTTGCGCAGCTGGAAGCCCGACATTCAGGAAGCCATGCTGGCGTAGGCTGAGAGGGTAGAGGAGACCTACTTCAAGTAGGTCCTCCCCCACCCTCTGTCCCATTGCCCCCTTCCCGTAAACCAGGGAAAATTGAAGTTGTGCATTCATTCATTCATTCTGTAATGTAACAGGCGTTTAGTGTACAGAAGGAGGTGCAATAGCCAGATACTGTAACGGGACTTCCTGTACGCACTATTATGGCAGTAAGCACTTCAAAGCAACGAATCGAACCAAAACCCAAACCAAAACCCAAAACCCAAACCAATCTTAACCCAAAAAAATTACAGCATATCCACGGGGTGAATGATGATGAGTGGGGCGAAGCTACGGAGGGCATCATCGGTAAACCGTGAATACGAGTAATTCGCCCCACTAAAGTAAACACGTGAGAAATGTTAAACATCAATGTTTCTCGCATCGGCTGCTCAACAGTCACCTGTGAAGCGCCGGCGGTGGCCATTTCTCCTGACGTAGAGCTTGGCTGGAGAAGTTCTAGAGGGATGGCCTCGGGACTAAGGCCTCGCAGTCGGCGACTGTAGCGGTGGACAGGAGTATCCACTGCAGGAACGGGTTGCGGGATCGGACTGGCAGAACCGCTTCGTGAAGGGGTGGTGAGCATCAGGCGTTGAAGTCCGAAGAACCGAAGACCCGAGCGTCGTATTCCTCAGAGAAATCGTGGTTGCTGCTCGAGCTTCCCACTTCGTCGTCCTCAGTTATCTAGCCGGCCTTGAACACGTCCGAAGAACCGAAGACCCGAGCGTTGTCTTCCTCAGAGAAATCGTGGTTGCTGCTCGAGCTTCCCACTTCGTCGTTCTCAGTTATCTAGCCCGCCTTGAGCCGTGTTTTCATCATATACAAGTACCGCCATCTAACGGGTACTCCACGAATTAATCATACACAAGTACCGCCATCTAGCGGGCACTCCACGAACTAAACTAGGGGTGGCTACTACATACATCGGGGACGCACGACCCACGGCTTAAGGAGCTTCGCTCCTAAAACATATTGGGTTAAGATTGACAAAGTCTGAGTTGATAAAGACTGAATTACAGTGGCGCATAACCAAAGACCACGGTCCCTGGTATGCGGGTATGTGGCACACATCATTGATGGAAGATATTTTATGACGTAATAATAATAATAATTGTTGGGGTTTAACGTCTCAAAACCACGATATGATGAGAAATGCTGCCGTGGGGGGCTCCCGAAATTTCGACAACGTGGGATTTGTTAACGTGCACCTATATCTATGTACACAGGCCTCAAGCATTTTCGCCTCCATCAAAAATTCATGATGTATGCGACAGGGAAGTCGCGTTATTCATGTTGTGACCTGCGAATTGCGTTCGTCATACGCTCATGCCCTCGTTCGCCAATTTTGGTATGTACGAAATTAAGGAGATGACGATGTGAACGCCAAGAGGTAAGCGGCTTGATAGATAGATAAATAGATAGATAGATAGATAGATAGATAGATAGATAGATAGACAGACAGACAGACAGACAGACAGACAGACAGACAGACAGACAGATAGATAGATAGATAGATAGATAGATAGATAGATAGATAGATAGATAGATAGATAGATAGATAGATAGATGGATAGATAGATAGATAGATAGATAGATAGATAGATAGATAGATAGATAGATAGATAGATAGATAGATAGATAGATAGATAGATAGATAGATAGATAGATAGATAGATAGAAACAGCCAAAGTGACATTGGTTCGCTAAGAAATGCTTCGCACTCAAAACACGCACACTTCCTACCACTAAAGTAATAGAATAACTGAAATATCGACTTCTTCGCGACATCCGTCACCACAGCATCTGGAGGAGCTATATCTGCAGCTATAGTGAAAGTCAAACACGTCGACGCTGTGGAGGAAGCGGCCATAGCCTTAGCTTGACTAAATCCGAAATTTCAAAGCAATTCAATCTTATGGAACTGGGCCGGTCCCGTAATGCGTAGGACAAACAACCGGCCTGCAATAAGAGAAACGAAGAGGGCACCAACGGAAGGAAAAAAAGTCGAGGTGGGTAGCTGGTGCATTGAAATCAGATGTTCGCAGGAATAGAATTGAATTACCTTAAGCAAGAGAGGGTAAACTGGTTATCATTGGGCGAGGCCTACATCCAGAAGTGGATAGAAAAGCGGCTCGTATTGATCATAATGATATTGCTTAAAAATAAGGCCACAATCTGCTTCCCACAGGACTCGCCGGTATGTATCGCATCTCCGTACTCCTGATCACCACTGCAGCTCTAATAGGTAATATTGGTGAGCATATTATACCCGCATGTGTCTTTATTATACATTTCTGTCACACACCGGAAGTGTGGCACACGCGTTAAAACAGTTGCTTAATTCTTAAGTGTTTAATGGTAGATATTAGGTAGGGGTGTGCCAATATTCGAAAATTTTGAAGCACGAATTGAATAGAGCTCTATTCGATTCTGTACACGAATCGAATTGCATATTAGAAATACCTATTATTTTCAAATATTTTTTTCGAATAAGAAACAATGAAGAAAAACATTCCAAGGAACGATACAGTTGAACAGATAGGGATAACGTTTCTTGTTTTAACCTTCGCATTACGAAGATGCACGCAGCCGCATGTTTTACGGGATTATCGACGCCTGTAATGATCTCAGGATGAAAGCGTGTTTGTTTAAAATTCTACCGTCATGTAAGCGACCGCGTCATCAATGCGCCACCTTCCTAATGACATTCATTATGATATTTAATCATGAATATTGTACAATATTTATACATCAGTTTATTTAAAAGCAGTTAACAAAATGCCCCTTTGACTATTGTGGTGACTCTTGTACTTCAACCTCCAGTTACTAAATATCCAGTACCAACTATTTGTAAGGCTCTAGCTGGCGCTCTACACGAGGTTGTCTCAGTTTACAGCGTTTTTTTGTTGGCTAAAGGTCATCGTATCCTTTGTTAAAGCTTTTGAGTACCTTTTTCATATAAAACGTTGTGGGATTCTTGGGCCGCTTCGAAAATGGTTACATTAGCATTATTGGGCTGCATTGAAATGGTTGCCCTACTATTCGAAAACTACTCGCATAGTATTCTATACGTGTTCGTACTCGATTCGTATTGGATACGATTCTAAAATTCACTATTCGCAATTCTTAACATTCTTAATCCCTATATTATGAAACGGTAGACCGTAATTGCAAAAGCTAGAATCATAGCCGCATGCTGTATCTGCAAAAACAGGATGCATAGCCATGATAGGTTTGTATAAAAGGACAGCTTACAGGTTGCCAGTGTAGGGCCCAAAATGTCACCTTGCAGATGTTACGTGAACAAGTTGCCAATTTTCAGGACTCTTTCCACGGATTGAGTGTATGCCGTATGGGTAATCTCCTTTGATATTTTCGCGCGCTCTCTTTCTCCCTGTCTCGAACAGCCACGGTTTCCGTGAATAAAACGATGGTTAACCTGAAGTTCAAAACTGTATGCGAGTATCAACGATCTATGGCACTGCTCAGCGAACTCCTTACAAGTGTTTCTCGCTGCGTCCTCTTATGGCCACTTCTACCTCATTGCAGCAACCCTGCCCGTAGCGGTACCACATCTGGGCACTGAAGACAGCGTGAGGGCACGGACCAATCAATGAGTTTGATACCAACGCTTACCGATGCTAGGCAACATGCCCGTTGCGCTTGAAATTACCAACGTGAAGAAGTCGTCAAAAGGTGTCCATTCACCCCCCCCCCCTTGGTGATCGACGATTGTTGCAAATGCAAATGCACTGTTCGCCCCTTACGGCCCCGCCCAACTCAGTGCGCCCGCTGTGCCCGCTACGGCCACATAGACGTCACGTGCACGTTCACCATACGCTGTGTGCGATGTGGAGGGCCCCACCCCCCGGCTGAGTACGCGGCTGAGCAGCCAAAGTGTTTGTTCTGTGGCGCAAAACACCCTGCCACGGAACCGCGTTGCCCACGTTGGCAGGAGGAGCGTCGCCTCCTTGAGCTGCGCAAGGAGTCTACGACGCCCCTTTCGCGTAGTGAGGCCCTCGCTCTCGCGCGGGCATCGGACACCAACGCTTCCGGTAACCCCGCAAAGCAACGAAACTACCACCCAGTCACTAAGGGACTATCCTACGCAGCCGCCACCGGTGTCACTGCTCCCGCAGCCGCGACCAGCGACAAGAAGAGTTCTGCTATCTCAGTCTTGGTGGCAGCACTCGCACCAGCACTGGAGTTTCTGCCCTCCGATTGCCCCATTCGCCCACTCTGCACTGCAGCGCTGGCCACCCAAACAGCACTAACCCAGGATGGCGAGTAACCGTCTCCGTGAAACGAGGCCGCGCATACTGCAGTGGAACTGCAACTCACTGCGCCGCCGACAAGCCGTGCTTGCGGCGATCCTTCCCCTGCGCGACTACCACGTCCTGGCCTTCCAGGAAACAAATGTTCGCGCGGAGGAGGTATCGTTGCCCGGCTACATCGGCTACAGCAGCCCCACGCAGTGTGCGCGGTCTGATTGCACCAGTCTCCCGTGCGGTGACGCCCTCCACCCACCTGGAAAGCCGCGCGCAGCCCTTTACATCCGAACAACGCTTCCTCACGCTCTCATCCCCACGGAACACTACACCAGTGAAACATGTGAATGTGTGGCCGCTACAGTTCGTGTAGACGGTGTTGACACCTCCGTCGTGAGTGTTTATGTGCGCCCAGTCGCTGCGGCCACCTACGCGTTTGTCCCACCACTTGTAACTGCACTCTCGCGCGACCGCATCCTGTGCGGGGACTTCAACGCGCACCATGTCAGCTGGGGTGACCCTAGCACCGATGTGCGCGGTCGGGACCTCACCGAAGCGATACACAGGGCTGGTCTCCTCGTTCTAAACACTGGGGAGCCAACTTTCATACGTCGAAACAGCGCTGCCACTGTGATCGACCTGGCCCTGGTGTCGGAACGCTGCTCCTACGAGTGGAAGCGACACTCTGACACGGCCGGGTCCGATCACTTCCCGATCGCGCTCCTACCGTGCCAACCCAGCCGTGGTGCTGTGCGCGAGTACAAGGTCGTGCCGTGGCCGCTCTTCCGCGAGCTGTGCGCGAGTGTTCAGTCCAGCGAGGACTTCTTTGCGCGTATCGCGGACTGTGCCGAACGTGCAACCACTCGCTGTGTGGTGCCCGCTGGAACGCCCTGCCCTGACATTAAACTCTTAAACCTCCGTGCAGTGCGCCAGCGTGCACAGAGGCGCGCACTGCGCTCTTCAGGCCCCGGTGCCTGGACAGAGTACAATCGACTAGATGCCGTGTGCCGACGCCACGCGCAACAATTGCGCGACCGCAGCTGGACGAGCGTGTGCTCCTCCCTCCGTGACCCGCGCAGGCGCCGCCGCGGTTGGCACATCATGAGCGTTATGCTCAACCCGAACATGCCTCGCTTCCCCGTTCTCGCCATCGCGGTGGCGCGTGGAATCACGGAGTTGGAGCTCGCAGAGCACATTGCCTCATCCTTCGAGCTCTGCCCAGGCACCTTCGCACGCCCTGAACCACACGGTCCCACCCCTACCGCCACCCGAACCTGCTCTTGCGGCTGCCATCCGCTCCCTTTGCGAGAGCGACTTCACCCTGTCCGAGCTGCAGCGGGTAATTGAAAGGAAACGAACACGCAGCGCTCCTGGTGCGGATGGCACCACACACCAGCTCCTGAGGAACTTGGACTCATCCCAGCGCCCTCTCTTGTTAGAGGCATACAACCGAGTTTTCGCTGGTGGAGGCCTTCCGGATCAGTGGCGCTCTGCTGTGGTTGTGCCAGTTCTAAGGCGAGGCAAGCCGTCCCGTGAACTCAGATCGTATCGGCCCATCTCCCTGACATCCGTGGCTGGGAAAACGATGGAGGGAATGGCCCTTCACCGGCTTCAATGGCTCGCAGCGGCTCGCGGCGTCTTTGCGCCCGAACAGTGCGGCTTCCGACCTGGTCGCGCAACAGCTGACTGCCTCGCTGCCGTCGTTAGCACCCTTGAGCAGGCCCTTCACGATGGGGAGATGGCAATCCTGCTGCTCCTTGACGTTCAGTCGGCTTTCGACTCGCTCCCCCACGCGTCCATCCTCAGTGCTGTGCGCGCACTCGGTGTTGAGGGCAGACTCTTGAACTATGTGCAAGCCTTCCTCACTGACCGGACGTTTTCTGTGCGCGTGGGGAGAGCGACAAGCTCACCGCGCTCCGTCCACTCTGGTGTACCACAGGGCAGTGTCCTAAGCCCGTTTCTGTTCAACTTGGTGCTCGCGCCGCTCGTGAAGTGCCTCCCAGAAACGGCTGACCTCCCTGTGCGCGCGGTGATCTATGCCGACGACGTCGCGCTGTACGTGCGCGGCCCCACTCGCAAGTGCAGTGCTGTGCGCGCACGCATCCAGACAGCGCTCGAGCGTGTTGCTGCCTTTTTGGAGGACATCGGCCTGGCGCTTTCTCCAACGAAGACTGAGGCGCTCGTGGTTCACCCCAGGGCTGCTCCGCGCCGCCATCTCCCGTGCCTACAGCTTTACGGTGCGCCGATCGGCTGGCAAAGCTGCGTGCGCTACCTCGGTCTCACGATCGACAACCGGCTACGGTGGCTGCCCGCTGTTAAGCGCATTCGCCAGGCCACCCGTCGTGTCGAGACCTGTGTGCGCCGACTCCTCGCCCGTGGTGACGGCTGCCCCCCACCTTTGCTTGCAACATCTACGAGGCAATCGCACTTTCGGCAGTGCATTACGCCCTTCCGCTGTGCAGTGTGCGGGAGGTGCAGCGGCGCGCGTTGGAGCGGGATTACCTGCGCGCGATCCGCATGTGCCACGGTCTTCCCCGCAGCTCTCGTGTGGCAGAAACACTTGCGGAAGCTCGCGCGTGGCCTGTGTCATTAACATCCGACATGCGCGCCCTCTGCCACATGGAGCGCCTTCACCGAGCCCCGGACGCCGGCCCCCTACTCGCCAGACTGCGTGCAGTGCCCAACTCGCGCGTCGGCCGAATCCTCGATTTCTACGACAGTGTGGTGGTTGAGGAACCGACGCCCCCTGCTCACTGGCCCGCCCCACACTGCCGCGAGCCCCTGCGAGTCTCCCTCGAGCTCCCCGGTGTCCGCTCCAAGCACGTAACCCCTCGCTGTGCCATCGCTCAAGAAGCCGCAGCGCGGATGCACGAGGACCTCGCCGGCAGGACTCACGTCTTCACTGACGGCTCTGTACTACAGGACCACTCTGCTGCAGCCGCCTGTGTCGCCCCCGAGCTCGCCACTGACCTCCAGAGACGCCTGAGCTACTGCGCCTCCTCTACCACTGCCGAGCTGGTGGGTCTGCAGCTAGCTGCCGATCTCCTTCGAGAGTCGCCGGCTGTCACTAGCGCGGCCATCTTCTGCGACTCCAGGGCAGCCCTGCGCCAACTCGCGAGGGAGGACCGCGGCCCACCGCTCGCCCAGCGCGTCGCCCAGAGCCTCCTGGCACTTCGTCGGAGTGGTTGCGACGTGGTCCTGCAGTGGCTACCATCCCACGTCGGCATCGCGGGCAACGAGGCTGCGGACGAACTCGCGAAGCGAGCACACTCCAGCGCGACCCCGCTCAGGGACTACGCAACATCGTTCGACTCGGCGTGCATCAACTTTCGCCGTGAGTTGATGCGAGAGCATGCCGACGCGCGGATCGCCGCTGGACACGCCCCGCCTCCCCTTCCTGCAACTGGCTTCTCCCGCCGCGATCGCGCGCTCCTTCTCACCCTGAGGACCGGTTCGGCGTGGCCCGCGGAACGTAAACATCGTCTCCGCGGCGCGGCTGCACCGAACTGCGTCGATTGCGGCGCGGTAGAAACAGTTGCACATCTCCTCTGTGAGTGTCCCGCCCTTGTCGACGCCCGGAAGCGGCTCAAAACTAAGTACCGCCGCCACGGCCTGCCCTGTGTAACCCTACAGGACTTTTTGTTCCCCACCGGCTGCGAGGATCGCCTCCGTGGAGCTCTTGCTGCCCTGATCTCTTTCCTTCAACACGCGAACCTGATCGAGCGGCTTTTCTAAGCTGCTCGACACGGTTAACCAGTCTCCTCTCTCCCGCCTCCGCTCCAATCACTACCTCATGCTCTTCTCTCTTTCTACCGCCTTCATTCCCCCCCCCCCCACGAGTGTTTTGGTTGAGGTGTCCTTTACAGAGACAGTTATCGAGCACTCCGCCCCCATTTCCCCCTTTTACTCTTTCTTACCCTATACTAAAAGAATAATAAAAAAAAATAATAAATTCAATATTGGTGAAAATAAATGTGCACCTTCTATTTCGTTTTGTGTGGTATATGGTGATGTGTAAGTAAGGAAAGTGTCCTAGTGCGTTGTCAGGAAAAGAGCAAAGACTCCACAGAAAAGCTGCACTATCCCATGAGCTCTTATAGCGTATACAAAAGGCTGCGCAACAAAAAACATAAGAAAGCCATGCTAACGTCCAAATTAAAGTTTACGTATGCCTAAACTGTACCTTGCACGAAGAAAGATTTCCTTGTTACATTTATTATGAGGTCCAAAAAGTGTGCAAACGTGTCCCTTTATGAAAACGCAACGTGAGTATACCTTCACGCGTAACATTTAGTGCTTTGATAAAGAACAATGTGAAAATGTTCCCCTTAATAATGCGTAACCGTGTTCAGAATGCAGCTTTCGTCGTTAGCGGATGCGGCCTTCGTTGATTGCTGGGTGGAAGTCGCAGACGTGGGCCGCCCACTCCGTATTTTGATTCACGTCTCATTGGTGACGCATTTCTATTCTTTGATTCCCCTACTTTGTCCCCGTGACACTGCGCCATGCTACTTCGGCTGCAGAACATAACCCCCTGTTTAGTAAGGGTCTTCCCGGCAAGTCATCCTCTTTATGTCACGCAAGGAAAAGGTGGTCGCTGATAATGAGCGTAGCCTGTTTTTTTAGCACATAGCATTATTTGAGCACATAGCATTCGCTGTCACTACTATCGAAGCGCGGCTGAGACGCAGCTTTTCAGTAGATCTAGGAGAGGTGATTCGATGCATTGACGGACAGCGTCGTGTCAAGGACCATTAAAGCAGATACGATACTGCATCGAACGAAAGGAGGGTTAACATTTTAAGTCGAAGGTCTTGCACTTTCTGCTGTCCCCCTACTTGGATGCATCCCGTATAATCCCGTATTCCCTGGTGAGCCTTTTGCGATCCGAATCTAAACGTGTGTTTTTCCTTTTAACTTTTTTGCTGGGTTGTAAGCGTTGCGTTACCATAAAGTCTCCCTTGTAACGTGTCTATTCTCGTCGGTTTATTCATAAAGTTAACGCAGAAAACATCCCCTTCAACTTCTTCAGAACGCTTCTTTCGTCTACGCAACATATTTTTTCTTTGTCATTTTTGCTGAGATTCCGATCACTGTCACCTGGTGAAAACAGCTTCACCGCAAGGGCGAAGCAATGAATGCGATAGCAACATCCCAACTCCGGCGAAACACTAGAGAGTTTTAAATTGGCGACCCAAGGAGCTAGGGGACCCAAGAAAATTTTGAGCCACCAGGGCGCATACGCAGAACACAAGGTACTCTCGGATTCTTGCGCTCCAGTTGTCCCAAGAACCTGTAGCGCCCTCTTTGGGTGGCGAACAAAACCGGAGAGCGCATGATCTGAAAAGAAGAAAATAAAGACGGCGCTTGGCAGTGGCACGTGCTGCCACGGCTCGCCTTCCGTGCTGGCGTCCATTCTTGTTACAATGTAAGATATATACTGTGATTCTGGTTCAGTAGTCTCGTTTCTTCTCTGCTGTGCTGCTCTCCTGTGTGCAAAATACAAAGCGTTCCCACAAGCTCGTGCCACCACGAGCCCCTGGGCGCTCTTGTTTTAGGGGCGAAGCTCCTTATGCCGTGGGTCTGTCCATCCTCCGTTTGTTTGTAGCGTTGTAGTAGCCACCTCTAGCTCGTGAGAAGCGCGCGTTCTGGTATGCAGTAGAAGAAGAAGACGACATTGACGAGTGAGACTTTCGTGCGTGTTCGCCTGTGTGGCATTCTTTCTTCTTTACTTCGCGCGTTCTGGTATGCAGTAGAAGAAGAAGACGACGTCGACGAGCACGCTTTCTCTTTAGCTCGAAGTCGCCAGATGGAAGACAAGGCTGTTGAACGGAGGGCACGGAAGGCGGCGACAGCGCGCGCTCGCAGACAGAATCCTGAGTTGAGAGCCCGCGAGGCCGCAGCTGCACATCGACGCCGCGAAGCAGATTCCGCCGTTCGAGCCCGCGAGGCTGAAGCTGCTCGACAAGCTGCAGGGCTGCGGGGAGAAAACCCCGCCGTTCGAGCCCGCGAGGCCGACGCTGCTCGACAAGCTGCACGGCTGTGGCGCGAAGACCCCTCCATTCGAGCCCGCGAGGCCGAAGCTGCTGGACAAGCTGCACGGCTGCGGCGCGACGACCCCGCCGTTCGAGCCCGCGAGGCCGAAGCTGCACGGCTGCGGCGCAAATCGGATCTTCAAAATGTGAAGGACCGTGAAGTGGCGAGAAAGCGCGCGTACCGGCAGGCAGAGCCCGAGGCTGTGCGAGCACGTGAAGTGGCTGCAAAACGCATCAGACGGGCTCTGCCCGAAGGCGCCGACGCACGCTTCCAGCGGGACTTCCTTGATAACAGTTTCGGCCATAGTTGCGGTGTGTGCAACAGATTGTGGTTCTCTAACAATCTAGTAGCAATATCATCCATCAAGAAGTACCACACTCCGCCAATGCCATCGCCGTGCTGCAGCGCGAGTTCGCTTCGCCCCACTCATCATCATTCACCACGTGGATATGCTGTGATTGTTTTTTCGTAGCCGACGGGCCACGAGTGGCGCGGCGCTACTACCCAAAAATCAAAAACTAGCGTGGGTCGCCATCGCCACGACGCAAACGCTGCGCGGGCAACGTGCAGCATGGCCCGTTTATCGCACAATTTTAATTTCACCGCGTGTGACCTCCCGTGCGCTTCACCTAACGCCGCGTGCGTTTATACTCGTCCATTAGTATCTTTTAGAACGAATGATGCATGGTGTGATTGTCAAGGCAGGGCGGTGCGGAGCGAGGGGTCGGAGGTTCGAATCTCCGGGCGGGTTCTTCGAAAATTTTTCTTCTGAATTATTTTTATTTGTGGCTTTTATGTATATATACATACATATACATATACATATACGGGACATGACGGCGACAGCAACAGCGACGACAACAACCCGCCGAGAGTGTCGATATAATTGCTATCGCAATAGTAAAATGGGTGCACATATCGCTCAAGGAACATGAGTCATTGTGGTCACAGCCCGACAAAGCAAAGAACGAAGGTTGGTGCATTGTACGTCAACCTCACCAACATCATTGATGCCGTCGCTCATTCCCCAAAGCACATAGATACGTTTACTGTGAAGCTTAGCCTTTGATTGCATTTGTGTTGCGCAGTAGTATCGTTTATTGCTGTTACTCTGCGTTAATGGTGTTATGTCTTTTGCAGATATGTCCTGACTTAGAACGCTGCACAGGCCACGATTATCGGCCAGGGCCCGGCCCTGCTCTGGGACTCGTTCAGATTTACCCGCCCGATCCCGGCGCGGCGGCTCAAATCGAAACCCGGGCCCCGCCCAAACCCGAGAAAAAATTTCGCCTACCCGGCCCGGCCCGGCCCGACCACAGATCGGGCCCGACTGGGGCCCGAGCCAGTAATCTAGGTGGTATTGCCTGAACATATAATCGACCGCAAAGCGTTTTAAGTGGAAAATACCTACGCATGCTTGGCGCATGCTTCGTTAGCAACTGTACATTAACCTACGATGCTTTCTTGCAAAAAGGGGCTGGCTCACCGTGGAAACACTTGAGCCGACACACTGGGTACGACGAACGTTTGTTAGGCAGTGGATATATGTACCTGATTTTCTGCGAATACAATCGGGGTCATCAAGAGCGTTTTGTAGCAGATATTGTAGGAAGAAAAGTGATTTACACGATGAGTGCGGTTTCAATAAGGAGCGCAATAAAAACAGAGGGGACAGAGAACAGAATGCTCTCTTCACTTTATTTTTATTGTGCTCTGTATTGAAATTTAAATGGACAGGAAAGTTAAACAATGAATCGGCTTATAAATTGTACTCTCAGAAATTTGAAGTTGTTATTTCACGAACACAGTTGCATTAATAACGGAGAAAATCACGGTCAAAGTTTCATTTTTAAGTTTTGCCCAAACTCTCCACGCGTGACGTACGAGCATGACAACACGGATTTCAAAGTTTATTTTTCGTATTTTGGCGACTTTGGCTTGTCAAAATTTCCTGAAGCTTCGTATGTTAAGTCTATGGCCCCTTCGAAAGACAATTAACTTCACTTTTACCGATTAGAAACTGCGTAGGACCTAGCAGACGCCGTCAAAATTTATGATGTTTCAGCGTTTGATGCGGTAATTTCAAGGTGGCGTCACCACCCGTAATTTTTTTGCGCGTTTTCTCGCTTCCCATGGATCTTATCGCGGCAGGCGTGGTGATTTTGGAATTGTGAAAGAGTAGTTTACAAACAGGACAAAAATGATTTTTCCCTTTGGTGTCCCCCTAAGGCATGCCGTAACGACAACGTGCACCCTTCTGGATATGTAGCACCTATCTTCATCGTAGTTGCACCTTGCCACATCGAGAAAAATAGGGGGGAAAAGGCCAAATGAATTACACTTGTTGTAAGTACACTGACCTAGATAAAAATTATAACGAACCGCGTGCACCACGTTCACTTTTGAAATACGTATAAGAAACCGAATAGAAAAGAAGAAACTATCTGTCATAACATTCTTTTCGTATATCACACCACTGCTACTATATACAGCTTTTGTGGCATAGTTTGTAGTTTATTTGTTAGCATGTTATTGCACAAAAAATCAAATTATAAAGAAATTCCGCTATAAGCACACTATTCGCCGTTGTATCACATGTTCTGCCGCGCTAAAGTTTCCTGCACTGCTTGCGCTAGCCGCAGGGGCGCACATCTGCCTTGCGAAATGTGAAGGCATCGGCAGCCGTAGTTCTTAACTTCCACCACTAGAGCAAATTTAGGATGCGTTTGTGGACCTCTGCAGAATGAAAATTGCTGCCCAACTGATCACTTCATTTCTCTCGTTCCCGAACGTTGTGCCACTCTTCAATATACTCTATAAATGCATCTGAGGGCTTCTCCTTGCAGTTTTCAGCAGTGTTTGTCATGCACGGCTTGCACAGGGCTCTTCTTCTGCATTTTAATGGTATCTGCCTTTCTAACGATGTTGTACCGGTGGAAGATGGCCTACGCTGGTAAGACTACACTGGTAGGACTGGCAAAAGGTGGACGAAGTGATTGCAATCTATTTTCGGGGTTAATTCTGTTTGGTAATAAAGGTTCGAATAAGCTTCTGGACGCATACTTATTGGATGCATAGGATTCGACGTAAGGGGACATCAACCGGCATGGAATTCGTGATTCTTATTTCAAACCAGATATTTCGTCACGCGATTATACATGTTTATTGGAGTTATGCTATTCCTGCACATTCCAACGCTGTTGTGGCAGTATTACGTAGCTCTCGCACTACATAGTGCATGGGTCTCAAGCACACGGTTCGCGGGCCTCTCACTAGGGCCTGCGGTCCTCACATGACTGTCTTCGTCCCATTTTTTTTTCTATTTTCTTTATAAGTACGTTCTTGAGCTACACAGACATGGCAGGTCTAAAACATTTTTTTTCGTGAGGCACCACCTGCATCCACCGTGTGTTGATACATACCCGTGAAACAAAACTCTATATTGGGTTCCAGATTTTACTCATTTTGGAGATAGGTATGGATATGTTGGTTGAATCTTGCCGCCAAATATCCTTCGGAAATGACCCATATGTGAAGTATTAATTTAAGCGGCAATGTTAGCTGACATCTAGTACAACCTATGGAAAAAGAATGTCTTTATAGGGCTGTATGCTTGATTGGGCTGGTTGGTGCATAGTAGAAGAATAAAACAGCGCTTTGGACAGGACGAGAAGACACAGACACGGCTCTGAGTTTCCGTGTTCTCCTCGTCCTATCCTAAGCGCTGTTCTATTCTTCGTCTCTATAGGGATTTTATGAAGCGAGACTACGCGCAGTCTTTTCGTTTTAGTGGAGGGCTTGAACTTTCACGAACGTTTCCCCACCTTGGAGCTCCGTGATCGCACCTGCGATGGTAAGCTATTGGTACGTATTTATTATGTCACATTTATTACAGCGATTACGCAAACACATTTGGGATATAAAATAATAACGAATGCAAATAAATAAATAATAGTGAGATGTTAACTACATAAGCGCCTGGACTGTTTACATTTAGCTCACCCGTTTCAGCTAAATCAAGTAGCCCATATGCAAGAAGCAAAAGATAAGTACTTGTCCCTTATTAAACTTGTCCGAATAACTTGCTCCACATAAAAAAAATCGATTTTATCGAGACAAAATCTGAAACGTATATGTACGCGCAACGTATGAGGAACACACTCTAACGGACACTAAAGGAAAAGAAACATATCATCTATTATCAGTAAATTACTCTTAAAATTCCATAATCACCACGCTCGCTGCGACGAGAGTCTGTAAGCGAGAAAACGCGCAAAAGGAAAATGCGGGTGCCTACGCCACCTTGCAAATTGTGCAATCAACACCCTGACGTCATCGATCTCACGGTGTCTACTGGGGTCTACGTAGTTTCTAATTGGTAAACATTAAGTACGTTGACCTCTGAGAGGGCCATAGACTTAACATACCGAGTTTCAAGAAGTTTCGTTGCCTCAATATCCCCCAAATAGGACAAATACAGTGTGACATCCTTGACGTAACGCGTGGAGATTTCGGCGCGAAATTTAAAAATGGCTCCTAGAACTACTTCTCAGTAGTTCTAGGAGCGGCGATTCGGTGCACTGATTATAGCCTAGGGACAGCGTCGTGCCAAGGCCATTTAAAGTAGATGCGATACTGAATCGAACAAAAGAGGGGCTCACCACCCGAGTCGAAAGTCTTCCCCTTGGACGCCGTCCATCCACTTGGACGCATCCCGTATCAGCCGCTCGTATTGCCTGGTCAGCCTCTTGTGAGCCTACTCTAAACACATGCTTCTCCTTTTAACTTTTTGCTGGGTTGTAAAGCGTTCCGTTATCATACAGTGTCCTTTGTAACGTGTATATTCTCGTCGGTTTCTTCAGAAAGTTAACGCACAAAACATCCTCTTCATTTTTTTCAGAACGCTGTGCTCATCTACGCAATATATTTTCGCTCTCATTTTTGCTGGGATTCCCATCACTGTCACCCTATCAAATACAATGGGTGCACTGATCGCTTCAGGAACATGAGTCATTGTGGTCACAGCCCGACAAAGCAAAGATCGAAGGTCGGTGCCCTGTAAGTAAACCTCACCAACGTCATTGATACCGTCGCTTATTCCCCAAAGCACATAGAATATTTGTACTGTGAAGCTTAGCATTTTACTGCATTTCTACTAGGCAGTAGTATCGTTTCTTGCCGTTACTGTGTGTTAATGGTGTCTTTTGCAGATATGTCCTGACATTAAACATTTCAGATATTCTCCAAATATTTTGGTTCCTTTCTTTACAGCTAAGAACACAATAAGTCATGTTCGAAAACAGGAATATTGTTTGAGTGGGTTGTGGACATTTCAGTATGTCATCTGAATAAGCTGGTCCCAAACTACGATTAATTGCATTTGCACGAGCACAGAATGGGCGTAAACCGTAATAAATTACATTTATTGTATCATTGTCACTTTAGTAACGAGAAGTTACCTACTATACAAGAAAAATCCGCACTACATGCCACTTTCCTTGCACACAAGCGCAATGTTGAACGTTTACAGCGGTTATAAACTGATGTTTCATTGCTACTTTGCATCCTGGGATTCTTGATTTCATTAGCTTGACTGTTGCATCATATCGTGGGGTATTGATAATGGAACGCTATAACGCAGCATTGTTGAGTACGTCCAGTAGGCTACCTTTTATTTGACTTTTCAGGCATGTGTAATATTAGGAGTCTTTCCCGTTTCCGCGCAGCGAAGTTGTATATGTAATTGCGAAAAATGTTGGAAGACTCTTCAGCTTCGCGTCAAGAGCAGAACGTGATAGCGTAACCGGGTCCCGTTCGTGTCACTTTATGAAATCAAGCAATCACTCAAAGAACTTTATCTTCACCAAAAACGAAAGAAATATTTACGGTGAAAAAAGGTGGCCGGGAAAAAAGCTGTCCAATGACAGCTTGACAAAGGCCCAGCCGCCCATCGGCGATGAAACAACAGGGTACAACACTTCATAAAAGCGAAAAAAATGCCTATTAATAGTTCTTCGACAGTTACACACTGATACCGCAATGCATTCATTACGGGCGCAGGTGCACTAGTTTTACAAGGTCAAATATAACTAATTATACACTT
This sequence comes from Rhipicephalus sanguineus, assembly GCF_013339695.2. Classification (NCBI taxonomy): domain Eukaryota; kingdom Metazoa; phylum Arthropoda; class Arachnida; order Ixodida; family Ixodidae; genus Rhipicephalus; species Rhipicephalus sanguineus. Next base: position 64,426,282 of record NC_051182.1, read on the forward strand.
GCTAAAATAAAAAATAGGAAGAAAAGATAATAAAAGAAAAGAAAAGCCAGAGAAAACAAAACAAGACAAAAACAAAGAAATGTACTAAGCACTTCAAGTACGTTAAAATGTACAATGCGCAGTTATATACAGATACGCATGCGCATATGATACATATAGATATATGTACATACAGCATATGAATAATGCTTCGGTTTTCGGTACATGCCCCCACCGTGTCGAAAGGAAAGGGACGTCTGTACGCGTCACGTTGGCGATCTTAAACTATCCTTCAAGGCCCACTCCAAGTAAAGTTGCGAAGTAGCCACAACGTCATAATCTTCCTTTTGCGAATCAGCGAAATGCTCACTATACGTGTCCGTAAGGCAACGCGGGAACCTACACAGCTTCTCACTGTCTTGATGCTTTTGCTGCCGATTCAAATAAACATGCCTGAGCGCTTTGTCATGCGTGGTCCTTTCAACTACTTAATCGTTGTGCAATTCACTTGTCTTGATGCCTGGCGCGATTCTACGCTTCCGTCAAACAACATTGCATGCGTTAAGGAGACTCCTCGCAATACACGACATTGGTATAGGCTTTTTTTTCGAACTTAGTACGTACCAAGCAATGGCGTGGCTCTGTGGTAGATCAACTGCTTGCCAAGCAGAAGGCATGGGTTGGATTCCCACTCGAACGAAAGCGTTTTTTTGTTTATTCATTAGCATCTATCTCGAATTTTCGCTCGAACCAACGACGCTGACGTCCACACCGACGCGAACACCGGATGTTATGCGAAACGAGCTCTTTAGCGCCATCCCTTTAACGCTAAAATTCATCCGTACGCAAATACTGCTAGCGCGTATTCGCCACAGAAATTTGGCAAGCCGCAACCCTCCCGACTGGTGCACTGAAGATGAAGTCATCAATGGGCAAAAACGCATGAGCCACAGAAATTCAGCAAATTTCACTAGGAATTATGCTAGAAATTATACTGGGAAACCATATATTTAGACTATTTCGCAGTTTGTAAAAGCAACCAATTACTATCTTGGATGGTCCTTTACAAGTTTGTGCCTGCTCATCTACTAGCAATGGGAGTTATTCAAGAAAGTAAAGCAAATGTGTCAAGTTCACCACCTCGTTCTGGCCGTTCCATAACGTCTCTCATTCTAGCAGTTTAGTGCACACTAAGTGCTGTGAACATATTCGTTCTTTAATTATGCTTGATTACGTGTGATGGGATACGTAACCACATAGATGTATTTAGCAGACTGAAGAAACCTGCCTCCGTAAATCATTTTCTTATCTTAATGCATAAGTATACCAGGTGTGCCTCCTTAACTTCATGGCATTATTGTCTGTTAGTTCTCATTATATTGTGTATAACAAAGAAAACGAGCCCTTGAAATTAACACTTCCTTCCTTCATTCATAGCGAAGGACTCGTTCTGGCAGACTTGATGCTTTCAGGTGGTATGCGAGGGATTATTGGTCAGCTGCCAGCTCGTAATAAGTTCACGTGCTACGTGACGCCAACAAGGCGGAAAAAGAGTGTTCCACACTCGCCGTCATGGCTACTGGCGGCGCTGACTGACGCTCCCACGTTTAAAAATGCACACATATACCCTATAAAGTGGACGGGGGGATGGCCGCCGCGGTAGCTCAGTTGGTAGAGCATCGGACGCGTTATTCGAAGGTCGCAGGTTCGGTCCCTGCCCGCGGCAAGGTATCTTTTCGTCCACTTTTCTTTCTTCACAATTACCTTACATTTATTACTAAAAACATCCTCTATACTTTCCTTGGCATTATTGTCTGTTAGTTCTCATTAATATTGTGTATAACAAAGAAAACGAGCCCTTGAAATTAACACTTCTTTCCTTCATTCATAGCGAAGGTCTCGTTCTGGCAGACTTGATGGTGGTATGCGAGGGATTCAGACTTTCAGGTGGTATGCGAGGGATTATTGGTCAGCTGCCAGCTCGTAATAAGTTCACGTGCTACGTGACGCCAACAAGGCAGAAAAAGAGTGTTCCACACTCGCCGTCATGGCTACTGGCGGCGCTGACTGACGCTCCCACGTTTAAAAATGCACACATATACCCTATAAAGTGGACGGGGGGATGGCCGCCGCGGTAGCTCAGTTGGTAGAGCATCGGACGCGTTATTCGAAGGTCGCAGGTTCGGTCCCTGCCCGCGGCAAGGTATCTTTTCGTCCACTTTTCTTTCTTCACAATTACCTTACATTTATTACTAAAAACATCCTCTATACTTTCCTTGGCATTATTGTCTGTTAGTTCTCATTATTATTGTGTATAACAAAGAAAACGAGCCCTTGAAATTAACACTTCTTTCCTTCCTTAACTTCCGGTCATGTGTGTCGTGAAGTGACACACACGCCGCTAGCAGCCATGACAGCGAGTGTGGAACACTATTTTTCTGCCTGCTGGCGTCACGAATCACGTGGCTAGTAGCGGTGCTGATTAACACTCCCAAATTTAAATAGACACATACACACTATATACTCCCAAAAGTGGACGGAGGGATGACTGCCGCTGAAGATCAGTTGGTAGAGCATCGGACGCGTTATTGGAAGATCGCAGGTTCGCTCCCTGACTGTGGCAAGTTATCATTTCGTCCGCTTTGCTTTCTTCACATTTACATCAAAATTACTCCGAATGAATCCCCCTATACTTTCCTTGGCTGTCTTGCCTGTTAGTTGTAATTATTATTCATTTTAACAAAGAAAAACTAGCTGATTAAAATGCCCTTCCTTCGTTCATTTATAGCGAGTGTCTGCTTCTGGCAGACTGAATGCCTTAGGGCAGTGTACAAAGGATTATTGGTCCGCTGTGAGCTCGTAAAAAAATCTTGTGGATCGAGACAACAGCATACAGAAAAATAGTGTTCTACACACGCCTTCAAGGCTACTGCGGCGCTAATTAACACTCCCAGTTTTAAATATGCACATATATACGCTATATACCACATAAAGTGGACGGGAAGACAATCGCCGCTGTAGCTCAGTTGGTAGAGCATCGGAGGCGTTATTCGAAGGTCACCGGTCCGGTCCCTGCCAGCGGCAAGTTATCTTTTCGTCAGCTTCAGTTTCTTCATATTTACATCATAATTACTACAAAATAAGACAACCTAAACGTTCCTTGGTTTTGTGGTCTGTTAGTTCTAATTAGACATTGTATATTTCCCTAGGGCGCCCGGCCATGATCTTCGCTCAGGACAGCCCCGTAGCAGCTCATCTTCGTATCGTTCGATAACATAACTATCATGCGGTGGAAGCGTCTTCCCGGCGCTTGCTATGACGACGAGGACCTATGAGAGGACAAAAGACAGAGACAAAAGACAAAAAGAGAAATCTCCAACCAGAGGGTTTATTTTAAAAAAACCCGACGTTTCAAAGCCTGACCGGCTTCTTCATGGGTGAGATGGCCCGAGGTGCACGGCGCTTATATGCGCTTTCTTGCCGACAGTTGCCGCAAGCCTTGACAATAGAGGGGGGGGGGGGCAAGGTCCCCGTGGTGCGGTTGATGTTTTCCGCTGTATTCTGTAAGTGCCACGACTCGAGGAGAAGCCGCCGGCGCCAACAGCTTTCCTGTTCCAGGATCACCGCATCGTCAGGACTAATGCGGTGGTCACATTTTTTGCAGTGTTCCGCTACTGCACTCCTTTCGCTGTTCAGCTGACGCAGATCGTTCTTATGCTGCCGCATCCTTTCGCGGAAGTTCTTTGTTTCCCCGACGTACGCGGCGGGGTAGTCTGAACACGAGATCCTAGACCGGAAAAACACAATGACAGCTTCGCTTTGATAAAAAAAAATGCCCCCACCTCCCCGAAGGGAATCGTGAGGAAATGCGAAGGCATTTCTTGCGCCGAGAGTACACGGCGTAGTAATTTTATTGGCATAAAACTGGACAAATCGACGCGCTCAAGTGTCTCCCTTTTGGGCGCCTCTTTCAACGAACGCTTCCTACGTGCGTTCGTAATCACCTCAGGGATGTTGCCACCGCCTTCAATGCAGCACAAACGCGTTTAGGACGCGCTGTTTTCAGGCTGTGCCAGGGCAGCACAAACGCTACAAACGCGTTTCAAACGCACTGCATTGAGGCGGTGGCGCAGGGAGGAGAGAGAGCGAACGGCAAGATAAGGAGCGGCGAAGCACTGCACCTGCCCTCTCCTACACACTCTCCACACACGCGGGAACTCGGATGCGAGCGCCCTCACACGCCAGAGCGCGCCTCCGCTCCACTCACTCTCCGCTACTCCGCCCGCACCAACTGCTCCGGTTGCTAGGGGCGAGGATAAGCGCGCGCGCCCGCAGCTGTTGCTATGGGAGAGGGAGTGAGAGCGGAGAGGCGCGCGGACAACGCCGGATGCCTCACATAGCTCGACTATGAAATGCATTCGCATTAAAAAAAAAACTCGCAGGGTTGATTATGCACTCGCCTTAGATCACTCGAATGCGAAAGCCACTTTCTTCTTTTTTTTCTTTTCAATCGATGCATGGATTCCTCACCCTGACGCCTTCGGAAGCTTTCGGCACCCAATATTATTTTGCACTGCCTCAGTGATCGGAGCCATTGCAAGCTTTCCTTACCTCAACTCGTTTTGCAGTGATCCGTGATAAGCCCACCTTTGACCATGTGACAATATCATGTGATGATATCGTGGAGATATCAGAAATTTCGGGTACATGTGATATCACGTGACGTCATCAGGTGGTGATGATTTCTTGGATTGTCGAGATGACACCGGCAGTCAATTTTTGCTTTTGGTGAGATATCTAAGGCTTTCGCCATAGGCATGGCTAGAGTACGATACACTCCAGTAAAAGCGAATGGTAAGCTGTCATTTCCCGCAGAGGAGCTCATTGCATGCTTTTCAGAGCAAAAGTCTACAATTTAGAACTTTTTCTGCTACATCATATGCAAACGCGACATATAGATCGCTGTTTCACCTTCGAAAGTTCACGACAAGAGATGGCAGACACTGTCAATGAAGTCGTGACTCTACGACAACCTACGATGACCTATATTGAGAAGGCATTGCATGAAGCACAGGTATCGTCGAACTTTCAACAAAGAAAGTATGTGAGAGAAATTTGTTCAAGAAAGCAAGACTTGGATAACAACTTTCCCACGGTGTACACCATTTATTCTTTTATTTCTATATCTGCAATTCTCTAAGAATAAACACTAATTGCTCTATATTGAATAATTAAACTTCATCTTGAAGCCGTAGATTAACCTTGTAGTGGTCTGGGGCGGAAGAGACGACGCTTTCTCAGAATAATTGCCAACATAAAGCGTTTTTCATGCTGCTTATTCGCATCGGAAGATAATGATAATTCCTGTCAATACTGTTCTTTTAAGTGCGTAGTATTTAAGGGGAACAGCCTGTCGTCCATCCATACATCTCAAGTGGCGTGAACATGCTCACAGTAAAGCGCTCAATACAGGCCATAACAAGGCTAGGAGTGCTCAAAACAGGGCTAAAACGAACGATCAAGTCTAAAGTAATATACAGGGTGTTTCAGCTAAAAAGCACCAAGTAAAAAAAAAATTAGGCATAGGCGCTACGCATCTCCAATTAGCGCAGTATTGTTGTGAGCCATATAGAGCACGTCAGAATATTTATCCAAACCTCCAAGCTCGGTAATTAACAAAGATTCCTTAATGAACTTTTTAAATAGTAACTCTAGAGAAAAATTTTCAATACAAGAGTTGTAGCGCTTGTTCAGAAACGTCGAATTTTTTAATCTACGATAAGATAACTCCCCTGCTTAATTTTTTTCCAGCCTTTATTGAAAGCGCGCAAATTTTAAAAAAAGAGCACGTGACTACCGCCAAAATCGCGCAGTTTCTAGTGCACTCAAATGTAAGTTAAACGAATTATCAAATGCTGCTCCGCGCACGAAAGTCGATTGAGCAGGCTACCGGTGACTGTATTTTCAAAAATAACCAAAAGTAATCGCAGTAAGTAATTTAAATCGCTAAAACGTTTGGGATACTTGCGGCTTACTCCGGAGCCGCGCAAGAGAGGGCACTACCAGCTCGCTGATTGATAAAGCCCCTTGATTTGGCTTGATCGAGGAAAGTAACGACGCTCTTCTCCGCGTGCGCGTCTCCTCCTCGATTCTTCTCGCCCGCCGCCGCCGCTCCCGCGCGCGTCGTAGAAATCAATGGAGGCGCGTGATGTCGGGCCGCTTTCGCGGCCCGGTGCTGAAGAAAACTTTGAAAAATGGTGATAATAAGATTTAGAACGCTGAAATAAACGTTTATTAAAATATTAGTTTCTTTCGAAAGCCGTGTAAATGGGGCATGCTAATTTAAAAGGAGCTTTATGCAGCGTTCCATCATGCAGATGTTTTTTCTGCCACATGATTACATGCTTTACAATTGCATCTGATATAGTTTAGCTTGCGTCATGTCCGCCTGTGTCTGGATGTTTTGTCTCTTTTCTGCGCGCGCATGTGCAACAAAGGTACTTACAGTGTCGCATCTTGAAATGCCTTCGTCGATGTGTTCATATCCGTCCATGTGTTATCTTGACGTGAACGTAGACTTGTGCGGTGATCTCTAAACTGAACAAGACGCTTGCGCAGTGTCAGAACGATCAAGCGGCGCCAACAGTAACTCATCTACCGCAATAAGAGAAGCACCGGAGAAAGATTTTTCAGAATAGTATTTTGGCGTTCGTGTCAAAGAAACTAGCACTTGTTTTAGCTGTGAGAGGAGACATTCCGTACCTTGAGGATAGGTAAACGCCTCTAGTGACGTATTATAATGGTTTACACGCAAATGCCGTTAAATTATGTACGAGTAGTAACAGAATCGCAATTGTGATTTTGATTCGGCAAAAGAAAAATATCAGAGCCAGAATCAGAGAGCAACATCATCACGACGTTTTATTATCATGCTCGCGGAACTCGTTGGTTGGCACATAGCTAAAAATAGCATCGTACAATATTCAGCATCAGAATCAATGCTAGTGCATAAAGTATGCTATGATGTAGGAAGTTTAGAAAAAGGCATTCACTCACAGAATAGATCGAGTAAAAAATTCCAGTGGCTTAGCTCGGCTATGCCAGGATATACGTAGCGTTAGCAAAGGTTCAGCTCATTATTCTGAGCTTTCCAGATTGTCTAGGATTAGCTTGATTGTCATGCTTACTGCTGCTCCAATTACACACACACGGTATACGTATTATGTGGCACGTGGATATTTATTTTTGCTCAACGTCAGGTTGCTTCTTCATTCTTCGTACGCTGAACCGCTAATTGCCAGGCAACTACTTCGGGATCCGATGACATAAGTTTCTCGGCTCTTCTGCGCCGTTGAGCAGCATTTGCGCTCTCCTTCTCCATGGCGTTACCCACCTGCAAACGCCAGTCAGAGGCGCTATCAAGCGACACCAGCGCGTTGTGAGACGGCGACTGCACAGCGAAGGAGAATAGCTGCGCGCGCCGTGGCTACGACGTCACCCCTCTCCAATGCGCAGAGCAGCAGCGACGAGTCGCGCGCGTCGGCGCTAGTCTGTCTGCCCGGCTACGACGCCACTCCTCCCGCTGTCCGCCACCAGCAGCGGCGAGCCGCGCGCGGCTAGAGTGTAGCGCGGCGGTGGCGAAGAGCGCGTGAGATGCCGGCTCCGCACTGATCCTCGCGCATGCGCAGCACGGCTCATGACGATTCACGCGAAATTGGCTCCGGCTAGGCAAGTGTAGCTAACGCTACAAAAGCGCGTTTTTTTTTTGTCCCACAACAATAATGGTCATGTGGCTTGCTTGCGTTTCCTTTCTTTTTTAAAACTCTGCGCTGGTCACATTCCTACCAAGAATGTCACGCTGATAGCGCACATGCTGTTCGTGAGCGGAAAGTGCCGGGCGCGCGGCGATAACACAAGGAAAGGAAGGCAAAATAAATGACGATTAATGTTGTGAGAGTAAAATACGCCGTTTCTACTCGATCTTTTCTGTGTGTGTTGTCGAGAAAACAGAAAAGTGGTAAAGGTATATTATTGTACATACACCGTTTGACACACGACAAAGAAGTTTCACTGCGACAAAGGTGGACGGAAAATGATATCTCGTACCCAGGAGCTGGTCCTTACAAACAGCGGCTGTGTTTTCTTGCAAGTGACACTACAGGAGGTTCTTGCAACAAATATAGAATGAAAATATTCGTTTAATTGAAATTCCGGCGCGCATTTACAGTCTGGCCACTAATTTTATCAACTCTACAGTCTGATAAGCCAAAAAAGCATTTAGAAAATAACATTATACGCATAGTGAGCAATGGTCAAAGTGGCGTCATGTGGCGCAAACAAAGGCTGTTTTCGAAGGTCTATTCAAAGTAAACAGCCTAATAGGCACAAATAAAGTGCCTTAACGTTAAGCACAGGCACTCATCACCACCTCATTTCACGGTGGACACGGCGGAACGCATGCCAATACGTTTGCTGGCACACTTTGCGGTTTCAACCATGGAAAATCTTTTTACGCTTCACTTTTGATAAGAATGTCCATGCGAATTTTTTGCAGAAGATTTGGACAATATTACGAACCACGTTGTGACAGGCGGGAAAGTACGTTTGCGCGGAAATGCTGTCAAGGGTGCTTTCCTGTAGCTTTTTCACATTTACCGTGTTTCGTACTAGTGCCTCTTTATTGCTTCGAAAGTAATTTTCAGCAATTTTGATTACCTCAATCACTCCTTGCGACGGAGTAGTCAGGGACTGGCGATGGTCCGAAAATTTTTTCTATTGTATCAACTTAGGAGGTGGGCCATTTTCAACTACTGTATTGCGACAATTGTCACACTGCATTCGCCTAATCACCCGTGAAATTACGTAGCCCGCCAGGTACACTAAGGACTCCTCTATTCAGGACTTAAATCTAGGGGGTCTTTTGGGTTTTCAATTTGTTTACGTTGACTTCTATCTCAGTTGAGTCTGGCAAGTTTATCAACTTATAGCCTTCCTCCTCAGCATAGCTGCCATGCTTGCTGGGTTTTAGGAACTGCGCTAGCGTTGCACTCATCAAGCTGCATTTAAAATCATATAGTCGTGGTACAGGGTTATTTGCACGCAGGGTGGAGAAGAAATTTTCGAGGCCGTGCTGGCTAAACCTGCTTAGGAAAACGTACTGAAAGTTGTACTTGCTGAGAAGTATATCTTGGACTTCTAGAGCTGTTTTTGTTGCTAGAATGATGCCTGTCTGCACAGGCTTCCAAACACCTTTGTTTTCGCTGCCAATATGAACTGTTGAGAACAATTCGGCTGTCACATTCAAAAGGCAACACTGTCCTCATGAGCTTCCTGAACCACATGACTTAAAGCGAAGTTAGTTGTTCGAGACGTCTTGAGACGAAGCCACCTAAATGCGATTTCAACGCACCTTGCAGTAGTCCATGCGTTTACGGATTTTTTTTCTTCTCCTCAAGTTCAACAAGGTTTCTAAGAACTACCAGCTGTCTAGCCGAACGTTTCCTGTTCCGCACGAGAAACTCTCCAGGCCTCAGGCTGCCACGCTTCGAATGCTGCAGACCAGGTCTTATCCTAGTCTATCAACCCTAAGTTCTTACACGGATGCTTTCGAACCGAGCTGTCCCGATTGTGGCGCGAGGAGCAATTTAGATCACATGCTCTGGCGGTGTCCCTCCTTACGGGGCCCTCAGCGCCTCACTGAAGAAGAGTGGTGCTCCCAGCTAAAGAGCTCGATACTACTACACCAGTTAAGGGCCGTCCAGAGGGCCCACGACGCGGCGGTGAGGCTTGGCCTCCCCGTCCCCACGTGGGAGCGGCCCGCGGCGCTGCCGCTCTGAACGGTTGCGGTGCTCCTCAGGACTATCTTAATAAAGTTCATTGTCTGTCTGTCTGTCCTCAAGCAGACGCAAACCAGAAGCTGTGTCGTTATGAAAAAGAGAAAAGGCCGGGCCTACTTTCATTTTATCGTAATGATTTGGATTAATAATAGATGCGTTCAAGTGCGGTGCAAGATTTATGTCCTCCTTCTCGTCATGCCTCACGAGGGCCCTTATGAACTCCATGTTTACGCAGTTTCTTGGCAAATCATGTCTCTCTACAGTTTCTTTAGGAAGGTAGATGAGTTGACCTTTCACCAAATTATTTCTTAAAATTTTTAGCAAGTGAGGTACATCGGCCATAAACCAAAGCTTTCTTTGTGGGTCGCAGGGGTGAGGAGTACTGGTACTCGGCCTGCTGTGCTTTCCGACGGTAATTCCAAAGAGCTTCCAAAGTGCCTGATTTCCACTGTCCATGTCAGAAACAACAACGTGGATACTGAGATCGATGGACTCACAGGTCGTAATCACATCAACTACTTGAGCTTTAAAGCTAGCAGCATGAATAGCCCCGTCAGGCGCAACGTCCACATATGTGGACGCAACTTGTTTTTGCCAGTTTTTTGGACTAGCCGGAAAGAAAGGGCAAGATACATTGCGTATAGCATCAATTGAACCTTCTGCATGGTCAACGTGCCTTGACTTAGCCTCAATGTGCTATGTATGACCATAACCGATCATTTTGGTGAAGGCACTACGATGTTAGACGGGTTGTTCGACGTGCCGCATTCCAGGACCAACGTCAGAAGTATTATTTTTCTCCGCACGAAATCAACGCAACCAAAAACAAATTGCACGTGCATTTGAAGCCAACAATTTCCTTATTCTTATATAAAAATGGAACATGACTGACTGCTGAGTAATTAAATATTCAATTATCCTCTAATTAAGATTAATTAGCAAAACTCGCAAAAAACAGCATATTACTTTATTTTCTTTCTTGGAATGTAATATTGAGTGCCTTAGAATTACGTTGTGCGAATTTGAGACATTTGCAGACAGTGCATCATAATTCGCGCCTGAAGGGGATAGAATTGCCAGTGAGATGATAGCCGATGGTTTGCTTCCATCTAGTAGAGAGACCTCCCAGCATGAATACCAAACCATGTGTTGCTAAGCAGTCATCAGGCAACGAACCATCAGATTAAAACAGTGTGGGCGAGGCCAATACACCACAACACGAACGGTCATATAGGAGACCAGACGTGATTTGCATCTGGTCTATCATAAGAACTACCTAACGTTCCTCTGGATTCATGAGGCTGACCTTCAGAATGTAAATCTATATTTAAGACCCAACGTGAACTCACAACAGTATTAATGAAAGAGGTACGATGTAGATTAAAAACATGCAGGCTGAACCATCCAATCAAAAAACTAACACAGCAAAACATGGATATAGGTGAATATCTGCAAATAGGCTTGGGGAACATTAACTGCATACCTTTATCTTGAGGGGTTCCATAATATCAGTAAGCAGCCCGTGTCGAAACTTTGAATGCTCGATATGCCTTTGCAGGGTGCGCTCTGAGGGCAATAGGTAACCATATTCTCTGAGAAGATTACAGCCCTGCGTTCCGCATGAGTGCCGTAGCCTCAGTGACTTGACGAGAGTCTCAGCTTCTTATCGCATTCCCTGAGTAGAGAACCACTCCAGCGACGACATCTGATCATCACTGAAAAAGGCCTTTGATCTTCCTCTTAAGTTGTGCCTTTTCCGCCTCGCTCTTCAAGTATCTTCTCTTTGCGGCTTCTAATTCCCTCTTGCCGTCCACTTGATCGCGCCCCAATGCAGCTACGCGTTCCAAGAATGCCTAATGGGATGATGAAAAGGGGAGTTTTTAGTATTTACCTAATTGGTGTAGTTTAAGCACGTAAAACAATTGTCTACAGGGCTTCCACAAAGGCGCGGAAAGGCCTTTTTCTGCGTGTACAATAAAGTAAGAGTGTGCGCATAGTGCCTTTTCGAAACCGACTCAGATAAGAATAGTGTAGTTAAAAGCCGAACCGAATACTGAGAGTACAGAATCAAATAGGAACAAAAAATTTGTATGAATATTCGCTACTTGTAGTAAAATTTATAGCAAAAAATATTCATGCGGGACGAAAGCGCTGGCGGCGAGTCACGGAAATACGTTGTAGCTATCGAACGACGCAACACGGATGTCTACTAGCAGACGCGCCACTCGAAGTGTGTAGCTTACCTCTGTGACCTTTGCTACTGGTGACGATTACTCACACATCGATGCCAAATTCCACAACTGATAAGAGGAACGAGAAGTTGAGTCATGTCCCACGAATATGGTATACTATCAGAGTTGGCTAAGAGTGTTTGTATACCCTACCACATTGCGTTATCCTTGAGGTGACATACAGGCATTATGAAGCACGCCCCAATAGCACACAGCGCTGCGGTACTAAGCAACCTTCCTGCCAGATCGTGGCAGAATGCGGTGTGGCGTCGAAGTGGGCCCTTCTCAGAAGGCGAAAGCCTTAGATGCGTCATTAAGCATGAAAATTGATCGTCGTCGGCATCAACGCGACTGATGCGAAAAACCATTACCTGATCATGACGTCATAGAGTTCATGATGATGTCGCATAACGTGACGTCATATGATGGCGTCACCACAAGACATCGTCGCTTTGCCCCGCCTGCTTGATCGGCTCACCGATCACGGAGGCAGTGCACAACCAAACGAGGGCCACAAAGCTTGCAATGCCTCTAATCCTAGAGGCAATGCAACATCACGTTAACTGCAGAAGGCTTTCAGATGGGTACGTGGGAGGATCAATACAGCGACTAAGAATAAAATGAACATGACTTTCGCCTTCGAGTCGTTGTAGGCAAATGCATAAGAAACCCTGTGAGTTTTTTTGAGACAGTCGTCGGGGAATTTTTAGCAACACTCTATTCTCCGTTTATGGCAATTATTCGAAAACTATTCGAAGACATGAGAACGACTTGCAATTGAGTTAACTAATGAAACATTCACAATTGGATTTCTTCACGGAATCGAATACAATAATACTTAATTCGATATTTCAAACTTTTTAGTATTATCACAACCCTACACCAAATGTCTGGTGGCGGCAGGGAGAGACTGATTTGAAGACAACTGTGAGGTTGGCCGCCAAAACATAATGAAAACGTTCCATTTACGAGTGGTCAAAACAGCTTCATGACACGCAGCACGTAGATGACAGCAGTCCTGAGATGGTGCTAATGGAGAAATGAAGATAGGGCATGAGTGCACGGCCGCAGGCTAAATACGTCCGTGAAACGAGACAATAGCTTACAGGAGGGTACACTTGAAAAGTTGGCGGGCCCTGTTCCGGTCACGCTGTTGTATTCAGGCAAGCAGGCCGTGTCGTCAGGCGTTGTGTGAAAGCGCAATACCATAGGATACAACCATGTTATGAACAAAAGGTACCACCTATCTTTGATCAAAACAGATTCTACATAAATGGGCTCTACATAAAAAGGCTGTACATAAATGATTACGGTGTGTTTGGCTGCGTCGTAAACAACCGCCTAGAAGATTATTGCTGAAACTCTCATAGATGGGACAAGGAGCAAGCAGGAGCACCCACTTACCACTGCCAGCTTGAGGATCACCTCTCAGTCGAGGGGGCTTCCTGTGCTTCAAGACCGGTCGGTGTGGAAATATTGTTGGGACTGCGTTGCGCTTTAGCTTTTTTTTCCCAAATTGTTGTAAAATAAGTGGCTCAATTTGGTCGTCAGCAAAATGTAGCTAGAACGTTTAGAAAACAGTTAGTCATTCATGCACGATGAATAATGTCGTTTACACAACCTCAAGTGAATAATAAGTTGCAGTGCTAAAAATTACTGGTGTAGCAATTATCTGCATTACTACGTCACTCCCATAATTATAACTAACTGCTAGCGTGGTGAAAACACATCGATGCGATGATTTTTGCTCGTGTTACATGCACAAAAACAAGCCCTCCAAAAAAAACCGCAGAAGGGTGATTTTAAAGCATTTGCTATCAGAGCGAGAATTTTCGGCCTCTGCCTCGAAGCCGATATCGACAGCAAGCGAGCGCGATCAGTAGAACACCCCCTGCACGTCGTCTGCGCGAGAAAAACCAAATTATAATCGTCTCCCAGCTATGCGTGCGTGGCATCCAATTTCAAAAGCAAATTGACGAACTGAAAAAAAATGTTAGCTAGCTGGCGCTGCTCATCTACAATACCGTGGACCTGCATTCTTTCATTTCATTTTTTCATTCATTTCACTCTTTCAGGGCCTGCATTCGTTGTATTTTGGTGGCAGAAGCGCATATCAAAGCAAGCTGGAATAACGCCTCTACAAGCCGCTGTTCTAGTTTTCAGTAAAACAGACAACGTGTCCTGCAAGAATGTTACAGCGCGGAAAAAGAAACGAACGGGCGAGTAGAGGCCACACGGATAAGCTCTGAATTGTACCCGAGGTTTATTTGCGAATACATGCATAGTATTAGATTCACAAATGCGAATCTGAGCAAGGAAAATAGGTAAGCACAAACACGGCACGGAAAAAAAACCATATGACTAAGGTGAGTCGTCATGTAGAAGAAAACGCCGTAAGTAATACCGGTGTCACAGGGGCACTTTTGATCGCGATCAAGGCCGTTCCAGATCAGGTGCTCCTACGCCGTCACTTATATTCGCGATCAGGCCCAATCGGGTTCAAGATCATCGCGATCTGCTCATCGATATCTGGATCCCAGATTGCAATTTGACGTTTGCGCCAAACTCGATCCGGATGAGTTTGGACCGAATAGCAGCGATGATTGTTGATCGCGATCAAGAAATCCGATCCGGACTGATTCTGATCGCGATCAAAACTAGCCGTGTGACACCGGTATAAGAGATAATCTAGTTTTTCATTAGTGAACAGAGGACATGCTAATGCAGGTATGACCATGACGAGCCATTTCGATCGCGGCCTGCTAGATAACGGCTTACTTTTGCTTTCAAAGTGTTATTGTTATTTATTGTGCGTTGCGCTTGTGTGTTTTTTTTTTGTTCTTTCAACTGATCGAATTTTTGTTACGATCTTTATGTGTGAATTCTCTCCCCCCCCCCCCCCCCCCCAAAAAAAGCCTCATTTGGGAGCCAGCGCCAGTAAGTGTCGTCTCTATTCGGACATTCGTTTGTTTTTTACACCAAACATTCAGAATAAAGGGGATCTCACAATCACGACATGCGCGAGCGAGAAGCTGTATCATCGCGCGTAATTCTTCGCAGCGGAAAGCAGATCCTATGGTTGTGCACTTTAGACTGAATAACAGTTGCTAACGTGTGAGGGGATGGACTCTCAGCTGAATGTTCAGCATATTGAGGACAACCCCATTTTTAAGCAACGCGCAAATAGTATAGGAAGCAAAGATGTTGATGAGCAGGCCGGAACGATATTAAAAATGACAGCATATCCACGTAGTGAATGATGATGAGTGGGCGAAGCTGCGGAGGTTCATCAGTAAACCGTGAATCTTCCGTGAATTCTGCCCAGTACATCATCACCGACGTGAGATCGGGTGCGTTTATACTAAAGGTTCGATGAGAGTTATGAAGACTTGCAGCTCACTTTAATTTTACATGTACACTGTGAATTTTCATTGTTTATTCACGCACAGGAGAAATCGCACACACGCACTACCTTGGAGGTCAAAATCCAGTGCATATATATACGGGGTGGTCAGTGAACGGTTGTGCAGTGACGCTGATTGCGTCGGCGCAGCTGCGCCGCGAGGCAAGATAAGGGGGGGGTGCGTAGGAGAGGAGAGGGCGATACATATCACGTACTGTCGCAGCGCATTGTCTTTAGGGAGCCTTCATATGTGCACGCCCCCTCCCTTTTTAAGACTGGTTACACACTACTACGGGACGAACGGGTGCCGCTATAAGGAGCTTCGCCCCTAAAATGTAGCATTCGGTGATGCTTTGATACGACCAATAGGAAAGGCGCCTTACCTCGCAAAGAACGCTGTTCTTTGTGGGAACAAAGTATTTTCGGCCGATGTTGTGCAGCCACTGCTTCTTGCGCAAGCCATCACGCTTACCATGAGGAATCGTAAAAAAAAATCACAGCATATCCACGGAGTGAATGATGATGAGTGGGCGAAGCTGCGGAGGTTCATCGGTAAACCGTGAATCTTCCGTGAATTCTGCCCAGTACATCATCACCGACGTGAGATCGGGCGCGTTTATACTAAAGGTTCGATGAGTTATGACGACTTGCAGCTCACTTTAATTTTACATGTACGCTGTGAATTTTCATTGTTTAGAAAACCGTTGCTTTAGAAAACATCTGGCGTCTTTCGTTAAGCAGCTGGGGTCTTTTCGTTTTGCTTTAGAAACATCTGGCGTTCTTTCGTTTTGCTTTTACAAAACATCTGGCGTCTTTCGTTGGTTTATTTCATCAATCAACGGCGTTTTGAACAAAATTTTATTGTTTAATCACGCACAGCAGAAATCTCATCAGGTACTACCTTGGAGGTAAAGAATGGCTGCTAATGGGAATCAGAGACAGAAGAAGTCGGCTTTTAGCTAACGCTGCGAATTTTTTATTGTTGAACAACGCACAGGAAAAATCTCCCACCGGCACCACCTTGGAGGTCAAAGCGTAAGACTGGTTACGCACTACGACTACTACGACTACGACTACGACTACGAGGGACGAACGGGTGCCGCCTTAAGGAGCTTCGCCCCTAAAAGTACATACCCCTTTGCACTCTCGTTGTTGCAGTTATAGGCGCAACAGCACGGCATAGCGCCCACACAAAGCACAGAAAACAAAGGGCGCGCAACGTTCGCTACGCGGAGGCCCATGTAAAATGGAGCGATCGAACAAGAAAAATGACAGCAAAACGAAAGATCCACTCGTATCTAAGGGCGACGGCGAAGGAGACCAATCGTCGGCGCGAAAAGAGCGGCGGAGAACGAGAGGACGCGAAAGGGGCGAGGAGGCAGAGAGGAGGACGCGCGCGCGGCGGCGAGTACAGTGAATGACGGTACTTTCCTAGGGTCAAGGGGCTTTAGCTGATTGAGCGAATGCCACTACCCCTGCGTTCGACGGCGTTTCATCGCTACGTCTGATAGGGCAGAACTCGCTGCAAACGACGCATATCCCAACTGCAGTAACAAGCAGGAATTCTACAGAGCGTAGAAAATGTAGTGCCTAACAATGTACTCGTGCCGGAGAAGCCCTGCATGCTTGCTTCAAACATTTGCGTCACCGATGCTTTGGTAAACGGAGCAGTTGGTACTCTACGAACGAGAATCAGTGGGTGACCGTACTACGCACTTCCTCAGGTTGCACAGCAATGGAGCTTGCATACGTTTTTTTTTCTTATTATTCTACGTCCCGTTGGTTGCGCGCTGTAAGTTTACCATAGTGACTATCACCATGCCATCAGTTGGCATATTTTTGGAGTCTTGCAGCACCTTTTAGTCTTCACAGAGTTTCCATACTGTGCTGTCTCATATCCTGCTGGAACAATTTTTAGTCATAAAATATAAGACGTGTCCTATACACGAAATGCGCGCTTAGCCTCTTTCGCCTGATGATATGCGTAATAGGAGAGTGGCAAGAAAATGATGCTCTGCACAAAAGTCATATTGCGTGGCGTCATGGGAATCGAACTCACGACTAATATGCCTTCGTTAGGCTTATTTACATATTTCGGTCAGTAAGTTGCCAAGTCTGTAAGCTGAGGTGATGATTCCTAGCCATTGCAGCTTATGTCGAGTTTATGTTTGCAGCAAAACACAGACGCTGGCCGCTAAGGGCTCCTAACTGTTCGATGCACCTTATCACATTTAATGTTGTTTTCGCACGCACTTTGTTATTTTCATTGATTCGGATACTCATGTGTGTCTCTAGTACGCCTAAATCGATTGGCGTCAAATGTGAAGGACAATCAACGCCGAGCTATATAGAAGAGACCGTGGAAGGAGCAGTTGCAATTATAGTACCTCAGGTAGAATTATAGGGTCTCATCTGCTCACTACCTAAATCCGAGGTATTTTTCAGCCTTCACATTCCAAGAGGGAAAAACACAATATACTACAGCGTCCCGGCTATGAAAATTCTGCTAGAAGAACTCGTAACGAGAGTGAGCACTTCACGCATGTTTGGCATGTAGGTGCAAAAAAACAGCTGTATGGACGTCACCATCGAAAAAGGAAAAGAAGCCAAAACTGAAGCTATCTAGTTCATCAGAAGAATAGCCAAGAAGAGACAAGGAATATAAGAAATAGGTTTGTGCAATATTGCACAAATATTTCTTCTTAGGAACCAAATATGCGCGCACATACCTCGAATCAACGCGAGGGAATAAAAGTAATGCACGTATTATTTATGTAAGCCTACAAAGGAGCCGTCGGACAACGCATCAGGATGCTTAACGAGAAACTATTACAATTAGGAATACGCAACAGCTTGAACCAACTTCTCGAGGCCCACCGAGGCACATGAGAGCTCGAACTAACCCGAACGAGTGTCATCAGAGTAATGCCAAAATCTACAGAGAAGAACGCTGAAAGCTTGGTGGATGGTGTGCGGAAACTCTCTTTCAAAATCTAAATACTGATCGGAATAAAGATAAAAAAACATGGCCGATCCCTCCTTCATAGGAATCGGTATAACACGAATGTGAAACGTGTCTTCACAGAAGTAGTGCATATTGTGTAGTGATATATGAGAGCTTGTACAATGTCTATTCGTATTTGGCAGCTACAGCACCGTTTGACGTTGATGCACCCATGTTGACGGCATGTCTCTATCGCTACGACTGACGCCGATGATCATGATTAAACCGTTGCGGTAGCTGACGGTGTGAACCTGTATTTGGACACAGCGAATCGTGAATCCCGCGTAAGGATGGTGTCAGCAAGCTCATAATCAACACTGGTACCTGCTATGCACTTCTTCAAAGCGTCGTCAATTAGGGAAGAAAAACGGCACGGTGTGCGCTTTCTAGTAATGGATAGCCGACGCCTGTGCTCATGCATACATAACACACACTGCGCTTCAGCAACACGGGAGGTAGAGGTTCGTAGCCTGACCCGCAAACGCGTGCGTCCTGCTGGCCTCTGTCTCGCAGGCGCTGCTCTCGCTCCACCAAGGCACGACATTCACCCGTCGAAATCGCGTCCTTTCTGCAACGCATATTGCAGTAGTTTTTTTAGTCGGTGCTCTCGCAATTGAAGCAGTCGGCGGCGGAGAAATCCAGTTGGTGCACGTGAAAGCTGTACTGCTCCAATGAGCCGACGCACGCTGACACGAAGCAAAGGCAAACAACGTACCTGCGTCAAGGGTGCCTCGGCGACGCCAGCGCGGCCAGTCTACCTCTCTGGTATCGAGACGCTTTAACCATGACCGCCGATATCGCGTGCCATCTCGGAGTAAGCACTAGTAAGTGTCGATCGTGAAGCATTACTTCCTTTCACATCTCACAGACGGCGGCACCGCCCAGCTCCGCCCGCCGCGAAATTGAATGTGTGAAAGATATAAGGCGCGTTCGCGCCGTGTGTAGCATCTCCCGAGTTAACTTAGTCGGTAGGGCGTCGGGCGCTTGCCGCCGCGGCCGCAACGTCGTGGGTTCGATTCCCAGGGGGCATCTTTTTCTTTGTTTTTTTCTTTCTCACCCGTTGGCGTTCATTTTATCAACGTCATATCCGTGACGGATGTACTTGGTGGATCCCGGCATAAAACACTTTCGTGCTAAATATTCGGCAAATCCAACGCATTCTGGGAATCAATTACATGCGAAGTATTCAGCGAGTAGCACCTGTACGGGATTGTTTGCTTGGAGCAAGTGCTACGAGGTGCTTCGGCGTGTTTCTGCAAATTGAGTCGGCTCACCAGGCACGCGGTGTACACTGGGGTGTAAAGCGCAGTTCTTGGTCTGATGTCATGTAGGCACTCACGTTAAAGCATACAAGCCAGTTTTATTGCCTGCAAGTGCACGCGATGGTTGGATCATGTACTCATCAGAAGTGGTTGTCGCAGGCGCATTTGCGCTAGGCTTTACGATAGCATGCGGAGTCATAGGCGGGCATATGTATAATTATAAATTGTTATCGAAGCGAATAGCCCACACGGCAACCAAGTTAAGCGCCGCTCTTAGGCGCCCGTTGCTGCGTTGGCCGGCGTCGCCGTTGTCGTTGGCGTATTTCATAGAGCGAACGAGTGCGAGAGAGAGCGAACGCCGAGCCCGTCAATATCGCAAACCACCAGCCTCTAAGATCGCTTTCTTCCTCCGTCACGCGCGCTGGCATCTTGGCGGAGCTCGGGCGCATGCGGGGCTGGCACGAGCACTGCGGCTGGCTTAGCTAGTTCTAACGGGGCTGTCGGCGTTTCGCTTGGTTCGCGACACCTGCAAAGCACAGAGTGGTGTGCGTAACTCTAAAGCGCTGTCGGCGTTTTGCTTTGGTCGCGACGCCTGCAATGCACAAAGTAGTGTGCGTAGCATACCAATCTGTGCAGTTTCTGTGGCAATATGTTCAGTTTCGCGAGCACTTACAGTTTCTGTGGCAATATGTAACGAATGTTACATTGCTACATCTGCGGATAGTCGAAACTTCAAACAGAGTTGGCGCTGCCCCAACAGAAGCTGCGCTCAGAATTCGCATTAGGCAGTATCGTAACCGTCGGTGAACTTTTTTTTAAATATTTGAAGCACTGACGTGGCCTGAGAAGTGATTTTTCTTCACTTCCATCGCGATATTCTATCAATCGTTAACGGCGCTGTTTCCGGCGCCACGTTTTCGGCGACAAAGGCTCATTCATGCTGTTCAGAGGAATCAGCATTTTATAATTAAAAGTTTTGTAATGTAACAGGCGTTTAGTGTACAGAACGAGCTGCCACAGTCAGATACTGTATCGGGACTTCCTGTAAAGACAATTATGGTAGTAAGCGCTTCAAAGGAACTGAAGCGAAATGTGGCATTCAAGCGAAAAACATATTGGCTAAAGATTCCCAATGTACGGGTTGATAAACACTGAATAGCTGTGGCGCATGCCCACAAACCACGGGCCGTGGTATGCGGATATGTGTCACGTGTGACTGATGGAATAGATTTCATGACGTAATAATAATAATTGTCGGGGTTTTAACGTCCTAAATGCACCATATGATTATGAGATACGCCCTAGTGAAGGGCTTCGGAAATTTCGACCACCTGGTGTTCCTTAATTTGCACCTACATCTAAGTACACGGGCCTCAAGCATTTTCGCCTGCATTGAAATTCATGACGTACGCCAGAGGAAGTCACGTTATTCATTTTGGTATGTACGAAGTTAAGGAAATGACTACGTGAACGCCAAGAGGTAGGCTGATAGATAGATAGATAGATAGATAGATAGATAGATAGATAGATAGATAGATAGATAGATAGATAGATAGATAGATAGATAGATAGATAGATAGATAGATAGATAGATAGATAGATAGATAGATAGATAGATATCAACGGCCAAAGTGCCTTCGGTACGCCAAGAAATGCTTCGCCATTTAAAACATACATACTTCCTACCACTAAAGTAATCGTATGACTGAAATATCAACGCCTTCGCGATATCCATCACCAGAGGATCTGGAGAAGCTGTATCTGAAGCAATAGTGAAACTCAAACACGTCGACGCTGCGGAGGAAGCGGCCATAGCCCTAGCTTGAGTAAATCCGAAAATTCAAACCGTTGGAACCAATGGAACTGGGCTAGGTCCCGTAATGCGTAGGACAAACAACATTTGGTCAATAAGAGAAACGAAGTGGGTGCCAACGGAAGGAAAAAGAGGTCGAGGTGGGTAGCTGGTGCATTCAAATGGGAGGTTCGCAGGAATAAAATGGAATTAGCTTCAGCAAGAGGGTAAATTGGTGATCATTGGGCGAGGCCTTCGTCCAGAATTGGATGGAAAAGCCGCTGATAATGATCATGACGATAATTCTTACAAATAAGATTAAACTCTGCTTCCCACGGCACTCGCCGGTATGTATCGCATCTCCGTACTCCTGATCAGCGCAGCTGCTTTAAAATGTTGTATTGGTGAGCATACTGTACCGGCATGTATGTTTTACCATGCATTTTTTCACACACGGGAAGTGCGGCATACGCGTAAAAGCAGTTGCTTAATTATTATGTGTTTATTACTACATATTAGGTAGGGGTGTGCGAATATTTGAAAATTTCGAAGAACGAATTGAATAGCGTTGTATTCGATTCGGAAGACGAATGAAATTGGATATTAAAAATACCCAATATTTTCGAAACATTTTCCCCAATAATAAACACCGATGAAAAAATTTCCAAGGAACGAAACAATTGAAAAGACAGGGATAACGTTTCTCGTTTTAGTCATGCCATCACCAAGATGCATGCAGCCGCATGTTTTACGGGGCTATCGACGCCTATGTAATCTCAGGATGAAAGCGTGTTTGTGTGAATCTCTACAGTTACCTAAACGACAGCGTCACCAATGCACTACCTTTATCATGTTTATCATGTTTAGTCATGTATATTAAATGCGAAGCATTTCTTAGCGAACCACTGGCACTATGAGCGTTTCTATCTACGTATCTATCTATCTATCTATCTATCTAGCCGCCTACGTCTGGGTGCTCTCATGATCGCCTCTTTAACCTTGTGTAGACCAAACTTGGCAAGAGAGGGTAAAAGGATTTGACGAATATGATTGTCGGGTCATGACATGAATAACGTGAAAATCCTGTCGCGTACGTCGTCAAACCCTTTCCACCGGACACGTGTGGCACATACCCGTTGACCACGGGCCGTGGTGTACGGGTATGCGCCACAGGTGATTGACGGTTTATATCTACCCAGGAACGGCGAGAACAGACATTGGTAACTCAAATGCGAGAGCGTTAACGAAAACGAACATCGGCAGCGTTGACTCAACGAATGGAAAGAATGAAAATTAGGATTTCAGCAGGAATCGAACCCAAGCATTCTACGTGGCAATCAGGTATTCTACCACTGAGCTACGCCAGGTCTATAAACTGGTTTGGAAAAGCAGCCTACGCAGGCGTAATAGCGGTGCAACGTCAATTGTGGTTGTGGTGCAGGCTATCTAATTTTACAAGAAAGCAATAAACACTACGTGATATTCCTGCGATGTGTACTTCTACGATATATGCCTCATATCAGATTAACGTCTGTAGTTCCAGAGTTGCCTCCGCTTTTTTAGCAGTCTAATAAACATTACGTTTGTATTCCTATGATTCAGCAAGCTGTATTGAAGCATTGCTCGACCCCGGAGGAATACATTAACGAAAGTTACATATGATATCTACATCACCGCACCCTAAAGTGCACTTCGTCCACTAGAACGACGCAGTCTCCTCTTTATTTCTTACAAGGCTGGGCGATGGCTTCATGCTGACCGAGGATGATGCCAGATTGATTGACAGCCGCTTTGAAGACTAGGCTACGTAGGCCAGATAGGCGCAGGTAGTCTGCGAATACGACAAACACCGTCCATTGATGTTGGTCTACGTAGCACTATCCAGGCCTACCAGCCTCGATGGCCTATACGTCACCAACACGAAGGGGGGCTTCAGGTTCCGACATGTCGCCGGCAATGTCGACAGACAATTTGTCGACGAAATGACCGAGGCATCCACGAATTCCAACAGATCTACTATACTACATACTTCACTGCACATGGACCTCTCGTCACCACGATCACGACCGGATCCGTGACCAGCTGCTGGTGCAAGTCATGACCAGCTGCTGGTGCTCACAGATCACGGTGATGATGCCCTTGTTCAAGAACTGTCAAGAACTTCTTGCACACATGCACACGGGTTTGTGAAACGTGCGTGCGTTCTCGGGACACGTATAAGCACTACATATCACCTTACCGCTTCTGGTGTTGGTAATACCCACGTTGCCATTGGCAGCGTTACCCAACCGTAAACAACTGGTTATATAACACATATGCGGCTCTTCAACATATATATGTGTGCGTATAAAATTTATACAAATCTTTAGCGTCATTTTGTAACGTGTCGCTAAGTAAAATGTTACACCACAGTCACCTACCCGCCGCATGCTTCGCATAACATCGACTCCCACGGTACGTGGGATCTGCCGATTTTTGTTTAATATTTATATATCAGTTTATTTAAAAGCTGCTGACAAAATGCCACTTTGAGTATTGTGAATAATCTTGTATTTCAACCTAGAGTTACTAAATATCCGGTGCTAAATATTTGTAAGGCTCTAGCTGCCGCTGTACACGAGCATGTCACAGTTTACATAATTTCTAAAAGTCATTGTATCATTTGTTAAATGTTGTGAGTACCTGTTTCAAATAAAATATTGTGGGATTCTTCGGTCGCTTGGAAAATTGTTACACGAGCATACTAGGGCTGCTTTGAAAATGATTGCCTTACTATTCGAAAACTACTCGAATGGTATTTTATTCGCATTCATACTCCATTCTTATTTGATTCGGTTCTAAAAGTCACCATTCGCAAATCCTAATATTAAGGTATTCCGTAGCTTTAACTCGCCATGGGCTTCTAGTGAAACTTTAGAAATTTACTATATGAAACGTAGACCGTAATCTCAAAAGCGAAAACCATAGCCCCATGCTCTATCTGCGAGAAGCAAGATGCAAGGTCATCATAGGTTTGTGTAAAAGGACAGCTTACAGGTTGCCAGTGTACGACTCTAAATGTCACCTTGCATATGGTACATGAACAAGTTGCCATTTTTCAGGACTCTTCCCACGGATTGAGTGTATGCCGTACGACCAATTTCCTTCAGCATTGTCGTGCGCTCTCATTCTCCCTCTCTCGAACCACCACGGTTTCTGTGAATAAAACATTGATTATACTGATATTCAAATGAGTGTGTGAGCATCAACGGCCTATGGCACTTCTCTGCGAACTCTCTACACGTGTTTCTCTCTGCGTCCTCTTAAGCCCACTTCTGCTTCAATGCAGCAACCCTGCTCTTAGCTACACCACAAGTGGACGCTGAAGAAAGCGTGATGACACGAACCAATGACTTTGATCCCTACGTTTACCGATACTAGGCAACATGCGCGTTGCGCTTTTGATGTTACCAACGCGAAGCAGGAGTCGTCACAGGTGTCCAGCAAGTCCGCCCCATCGGTGATTGACAATTGTTGTTAATGTAAATGATACATTCAAAAACTGGGAAAATAAATGTGCGCCTTCTATTTCGCTTTGCACGTTATACCCTTATGTGTAGGTAAGCAATGTGTCCCAGTGCATTGTGCAAAAAAGTCACAGTTTCGCCGTGACGGCGAAGCAATGAATGCGATACCAACAAATCAGAATGTCGCACGAAGAATGGCAAGCAGCTCGACACTTGCAACGCACCGCTCGAGCTGAAAGGACTGATGAAAAGAACACACACATGACGACCGCGCACTAACAACGGTCACAGTTAGACACTTGCAGCACGCTCAAACACAAGGAAGAACACTAGAAAACATGGTTGATCCCTCCGTCATAGGAATCGGAATAACACGAAAGTAAAGCGTGCCCTTACAGAACTAACTGCATGTTTACTGTACATTGATATAAGATAGTTTGCACAATCTATATTGATGTCTGGTAGTTAATGGCACCTTTTAACGTGTATGCACCCACTTTGTTGATTGGTGGTACATTTCCATCCCGACGGCTAACGTCCATGTTCCATGTCGTAGTCGGTAATGGGTCGTCCTCTCGAGCGCCTTCTAGTGGGTCGCTTCTTCTCTGAGAGCACGCTCCTCGTGCAGAGAGTCGGCCCCGCTTTTGACTGTCGCCGTCGCCGAGTGCCCGCTAATAAACGTCTTGACAATTTGATGGAGAGTGCTGTGCCCTTTCAACAACTACGGTCCGCATTCGATGCCCTTGGAGCTTCGATCCCGTACCGTGCCTGCTACCATGACTCAAGACGCCGCCCAGCAAACGCCTCCTCTTGCACCGACGCCATGTCCAGGTGTCCCCCGCATCCGCGACCCTCCTGTCTTCACCGGCGCGGATGGCACCGACGTCGAGGACTGGCTCGCGATCTACGAGCGTGTGAGCGTCCCCAATAAATGGGACGAGGCAGGCAAACTGAGCAACCTCGTTTTCTACCTCGCGGGTGTTGCCGGCCTATGGTACAACAACCACGCATCCGATTTCGCTACGTGGTCGGCTTTCAAGACCGCCATCATCGACGTGTTCGGCCGCCCTGCCGTTCGCAAGCTGCAAGCCGAACAGCGTTTACGTGAACGAGCCCAGCAGGCCGGCGAGTCTTTCACGAGCTACATTGAAGATGTGCTCGACTTGTGCAAGAAAGCCAATGCGACAATGTCTGAGTCCGACAAGATCCGGAACGTTATGAAAGGCATCGACGACGATGCCTTCACCATGCTGCTCGCCAAAAACCCTCGCACTGTGGCAGAAGTCATCACATTGTGCCAAAGCTACGAGGAGCTGCGCCGGCAGCGGCTGATGACGCGTCGACCTCCATCACGCGACGCCGATCTCGCTGGCTTGTCGGCCACGTCGGACCACTCCGTCTTACTCGCCGAGATCAAGTCCTTCGTGCGCGAGGAAATTGCCCGCCAGTTTTCTCTACTGGCCTTCGCTCACCCGCAGCATGTTGAGCAGCCGTCGACCACACTGCTGCCTCCCCTACGCCGGGCAATCGAGCAGGAAATCGCGGAGGTCATGCCGGAATACCACCAGCCCCCTCCAGCGCCTGCGCCTCTCAGTTACGCGCAAGTTGTAGCCAGGCCGCCCCCAGCGCTCCCTGTGGTGCCCCCGCTAACTTACGCCGGAGCCGTCGCCAGGCCTCAGGCCTTCGAAGCGAGTGTGCCGGCTGCGTACGCCGACGTCATTCATACGCCTCGACTGCAGACCACCATGCAGTCATATCAGCCGCCTCCCCGTCCCTCGCGTCCTGCGACATGGATGGGACCTAGCCCGGCAAGCCGATGGCGCACTGCCGACAACCGCCCCATCTGCTTTGCGTGCGGTTGGGCCGGTCATGTCGCCCGCTATTGCAACCGCGTGCAGCCGCCTCGAGTCGGATCAACCGTCACCAACCAGTCCAGCCGCCCGTATTACGACCCGCCGCCGCCTATGTCGCCGACGTCACGCCCAGCTTCATCTACCCGCCGTTCACCGTCCCCACGACGCCGATCACTGTCGCCGATGCGGCCTCGTCCGGTCGCACGTGAACAGGAAAACTAGTCGTCGCAGTCCAAGAGGCAAGGGCTGCGACGCTATCGAACTGCCAAAGCCCTCAGCAAAGCCCATCAAACGTAGTAGACGTGTTTGTAGATGGTGTGCGCACATCGGCCCTTGTAGACACTGGAGCTGCTGTATCCGTTATGGACGCTAAATTTAGCCGACTACTACGAAAAGTGACGACGCCACTTTCCGGGCTCTCCCTCCGTACAGCCAGCGCCCAAAGTATTCACCCGACAGCGGTGTGCACCGCCCGTGTCATGATTCAGGACGCTCTGTACGCCGTCGAATTCATCATAATTTGTTCATGCTCCCACGACGTCATCCTGGGATGGGATTTTCTCGCACGTCACGACGCCGTAATTCGGTGCGCACCGGCCCAAATAGAGCTCTCACCATTTCCAGATTTGACGCCGGCGGACAGTCTACCGGCTGCGACCAAGGTACTCGTCAAAGACGACACCACACTTCCTGCAAACTCGTCAACGGCTGTGTCAGTCTATTGCACCGGTCTCGCTGACACCGTTGCACTCCTTTCTCCATCTGACCGCGTTTTCAACAGGAAAGGCTTGCTGGTGCCATTTGCGACCGTGAAAGTCACTCAGGGCGACACCGATATTTTTGTTACGAACCCATCCCCGTACATTGTTACATTGGTGCGAGGGGAATGTCTCGGCAGAGCGGAAGCCCTCGAAGACGCACAAGTTATGGACGCACCGGGTGACACGCACTGCGCCAGCTCCCGTTCGCTCAGTGCTGTTTCCACATCTGATTCGTCACCCGATGATGTATTTGGTTCCTCGATTGCTGACAACCTTACATCGGTCGAGCGTACCCAGCTTCTATGCCTGTTGGAAGAATTTCGTTCTTCGTTCGATGTCGCGCAAACTTCTCTCGGCCGCACGTCTGCTGTCACGCATCACATCGACACTGGCACCCAACCACCACTGCGGTAACGTCCATATCGCGTATCGCCAGCAGAGCGTCGTGTAATTAACGAGCAAGTCGAAGACATGCTTCGCCGCGATGTTATTCGACCCTCCAACAGCCCGTGGGCTTCTCCTGTCGTTCTCGTTGCGAAGAAGGACGGCTCTGTGCGGTTTTGTGTGGACTACCGACGACTCAATAAGATTACTCGTAAGGACGTTTATCCCCTACCTCGAATAGACGACGCCATTGACAGCCTGCAAGGAGCAGAATTTTTTTCATCGCTCGATTTGCGCTCAGGGTACTGGCAAGTCCCCATGGCTGATGACGCTCGACCGAAGACAGCGTTTGTCACACCCGACGGCTTGTACGAGTTTAACGTCATGCCGTTTGGGCTGTGCAATGCGCCCGCGACCTTTGAGCGCATGATGGATACCGTTCTGCGCAACTTGAAATGGCACACGTGCCTGTGCTATCTCGACGACGTCGTCGTTTTCACCCCGGACTTCTCCACGCATCTTCAACGCCTGCGGCATGTTTTGACGCGTTTGAGCGAGGCCGGGCTACAACTGAATCTAAAGAAGTGCCGATTTGCAGCACGGCAGCTGACGATACTAGGATACGTCGTGTCCAAGGACGGAATTCTCCCTGATCCAGCCAAGCTTCGGGCCGTGACAGAGTTCCCCAAGCCTACGTCCGTCAAGGAACTGCGCAGTTTCGTAGGATTATGCTCCTACTTTCGGCGCTTTATCCGAAACTTCGCGACTATCATATCGCCGCTAACAAAGCTCCTTGGCAGCAACGGGCCCCTCAATTCGTGGTCGTCACAGTGCGACGACGCTTTCGCAAAGCTCCGTCGTTTGTTGACGTCTCCTCCCATACTACGCCACTACGACCCAACGGCCCCTACAGAGGTACACACGGATGCCAGCGGTGTTGGCCTCGGCGCTGTCCTTGCGCAGCGCAAACCTGGGTTCCCAGAATATGTCGTGGCATATGCAAGCCGTATGCTTACTAAAGCCGAGACCAACTACACCGTCACGGAGAAAGAATGCCTGGCAATCATCTGGGCCCTTGCGAAGTTTCGGCCCTATTTGTATGGTCGCCCATTTGATGTTGTCACCGACCATCATGCACTGTGCTGGTTGTCGTCGTTGAAGGATCCCTCAGGCCGTCTCGCCCGTTGGGCACTTCGCCTGCAAGACTACGACATCCGCGTGCTGTACCGCAACGGACGCCAGCATGCTGACGCCGACGCCCTGTCGCGCTCTCCCTTGCCTGACGAAAATGCCCACAGCTCAGTGTCTCACTTTGCCGTTTCTTCCATCGACATTCACACCATTGCTACCGAACAGCGCAAGGACCAATGGATTGCCTCACTGATAGACTTACTGACTGATCCGTCGGCCACACCATCTACTCGCGCGTTGCGTCGTCAAGCCCACCATTTCGCCGTTCGCGACGACCTGCTCCATCGACGCAATTACAACGGCGACGGCCGCCGGTGGTTACTAGTAATACCCCGCAGTCTGCGTTCTGACATATGCGAGTCGTTCCACTCTGATCCGCAGTGTGCCCACTCTGGCGTATCGAAAACCTACCACCGCATTCGCCAACGGTACTTTTGGCGAGGGATGTACCGCTACGTGCAGAAGTTCGTTCGCTCCTGCATCGACTGTCAGCGCCGCAAAACTTCAACGCACCTGTCGCCGGCAGGTCTGCACCCTCTACCTTGCCCTGACCGACCGTTTGGGCGCGTTGGCATCGATCTGTATGGGCCACTTCCTCTGACATCCGCTGGTAACCGCTGGGTCATCGTCGCTGTAGACCACCTCACGCGATACGCTGAAACTGCCGCCCTCCCTGCGGCTACAGCGCGCGATGTGGCCTCCTTCCTGCTCCACCGATTCATGCTGCGTCACGGTCCGCCCCAGGAGCTGCTCAGTGATCGAGGCCGTGTCTTCTTGTCGGAAGTCGTGGAAGCCATTCTCAAAGAGTGCAACGTTGTTCACCGCAAAACTACTGCTTACCACCCGCAGACGAATGGCCTCACCGAACGCTTTAACCGCACGCTCGGCGACATGCTCTCGATGTACGTCGCCGCCGACCACACAAATTGGGATGCCATTCTACCCTTCGTCACGTACGCCTACAATACCGCCTCTCAGAGCACTACTGGTTTCTCACCATTTTTCTTATTGTACGGCAGGCACCCGTCGCACACAATCGACACCATCCTTCCCTACAAGCCAGATCAATCTGAATGTGCGCCTATTTCGGACACAGCCAGGCTTGCTGAAGAATGTCGCGAGCTTGCGAAGACCTTTACAACGCACGAACAAGAGCGGCAGAGGAGCATTCGCGGTGACACCACCACTTCTGAGTCCACGTTCCTCCCTGGAGCGCTCGTGTGGCTCTCGGTCCCGACCACTGCAACTGGCCTCTCTTCCAAACTACTGCCCAAATACGAAGGCCCCTACCGTGTCGTGGAACGCACATCCCCGGTCAACTACCTAATCGAACCCATCGAACCATCTTCGGACATGCGCCGTCGAGGGCGCGACATTGTCAACGTGGAGCGCCTGAAGCCCTACCATGACCCGCTCATAGTGACAAGCTGCTAGGTCGCCAGGCGGCTCCCTTTTCGTACCCGGGGTAATTGTAGCGAAGCGTTCGTAGTCGGTAATGGGTCGTCCTCTCGAGCGCCTTCTAGTGGGTCGCTTCTTCTCTGAGAGCACGCTCCTCGTGCAGAGAGTCGGCCCCGCTTTTGACTGTCGCCGTCGCCGAGTGCCCGCTAATAAACGTCTTGACAGTTTGCACAATCTATATTGATGTCTGGTAGTTAATGGCACCTTTTAACGTGTATGCACCCACTTTGATGATTGGTGGTACATTTCCATCCCGACGGCTAACGTCCATGTTAAATGCTTAAACAAACCCTTGTGGTAGCTGTAGTAGTTAACGGTGAAAACGTAATCAGAGAACGAGGTGTGATAGCCAGAAGAGCGTCGTAAATTGGACGCAGAACAGGGTCGCCATCCCGCGGCATGTTAAAGTGTGATTGAACACCACGGCCAGAATAGAGGGAAACGCAAAGCGCGCTGTGGCGCCCCGGTAGACCGGCCACGATTTTTCTCGGGGCGAGCGCGTGAGCGGGGAACGCGGAGTTACAGCCAGGGGAGGCAGGCGCGCGTCGCATAGCTATTTTTGGTTTGTATTTGCGTGATGCTATGAGCGAGGCTGAGGCTTTTACGACATTTGGGCGAAGGTCCGCACCTCGCGGTGTGTTAAGGCATCGACAAAATTTAACTTCTATCGAAAACGCTCCGAATGGGACGGATATGCAACGCGTTGAAGGTGCTAATCGCGGAGGCCACAGTAATGACGAATTACTTTACCTCACCACTCCTAGAGGGCAACACCGCCTCACCGACCGGGAGAGTGGTAGATATAAAAGGCACGTTTGTAAAACCTCTTGAGTCTGTGACCGTGGCGCAGTGGATAGCGTGCCCAGCATCTGTTGTTGCGGACCGAGCGGTCGTGAGTTCGATGCCCGTTGACGGAACCTTTTTTTCTTTGCCATGTGATCGTGTAAATTTTTCGACGTCATTTCCGTGACGGAAATGCGTCACAGAAGTCTTAGTGGAACCCGGTATAAAACACTTCCGTGTTAAAAGAACGCACAGGTACACACATGACTACCGCGAACTAACTGTTATAGTTGCTCCTTCTTCATGTTTGAGCAGCGCGCCACAACCTAACGTTTTTACACTTCTTTTTTTTTTAAACTGCAGCACGTAGAGTGAGCCCAGCTTGTCTCCTGCCACGCGGTGGCGTTCGACGCATTGTTTACTTGGCTTTCCACATCGTCAGTGGGTACTGAAAAGGGCCACTTTTTAGTGCGCGTCTCAAAGGCAGCTTTCAAACTGAACGAAAATGTAGGAGCGCTGTTTTAAAGCACGCCCTTCGGGCAATCATCTCACACTGAAGCACATTCAAGCTCTGCGTGTCCTTAGCACTTAACGGTGTATATAAATAGCTCGCGGTTGTTATGCCGAACAGCCGGTGACGCGTGGTCGAGTTGATTTAAAGCAGCGCGCTGCGGAGCGAGCGGTCGAAGGTTCGAATCCCGGTGATGCGCTTCGGAATTTTTTTCCTTCTGATTTATTTTTCTTTGTGGCGTTTATTTATATACACATACGTATACATATCCGGGACATGACGGCGACGGCAAAAACCAACCGAGAGTGTCCATATAATTGCTAGCGCAATAAAAGAGCAAACACTCCACAGAAAAGCTGTACAATGAGATGAAGAATAATAGCGTAGCCAATACGAAAGGATGCGCAACAACAAGCCTCAGAAAACCATGCTTACGTCCAGTTTAAGTTGTATGCATGCCTAAGCTGTACCTTGCAGGAATAAAGCTTACCTCGCTACAGTTATAATGAGGTACAAAAATTGTGAAAACGTGTTCCTTTATAAAAACGCTACGTCAGTATACGTTCTCGCGTAACTTTTAGTGATGTGATAAATAACAATGTCAAAATGTTACTCTCAATTATGCGTGACCGTGCTCAGAACGCAGCTTTAGTCGCTAGCGCATGCGTCCTTCGTTGATTGCTGGATGGAAGTCCCAGACATCGGCCGCTCACTCCGCATTTTGGTTCATATTTGATATGTCCTGTAGTTCTATTTTGTGATTCCGCTATCTCTTCCCCGTGCACTGCGCTATGCTACTTGGGCTGCAGAACATAACGCCCTGTTTACTGAGGGTAGTCCTGGAATCTCCTCCTCTTTATGTCACTTAAGGCTTAGGTGGTCGCTGATAATGCGTGGAGCCTATTTTTTGTTGTTAAAATAATTGAGCACATAGCTTTCGCTGTAAATACGATCAAAACGCGCCTTCGCAATAGATCTACGGTCTAATTTATCTTTGTGTTTTCTTCACTTCCATCTCGTATAGAGGTTACATTAAGAGTAGCTTGCCATTTTAAAGGCTAAAGCACCGCGAGATACATTGTAACCTTTAGACTGCAACTTATAGAATCGCAGTCATTCATCCGTCAACGGATGTACACTATGGAGTGGAAGTTTATTGATCAATGTGTCACATTGCGATCTGTCTTTTTCAAGGCTGGCTTTATCAATTGAACAGCGGGAAACGTATGCACATAACGAGTCTTGACAGTAGACAATCTATTCGTAGACGCAGCGAATTTATATTGCGCTATACTGTGGCAATCGATGGTTGGGTAAAAAATAAACTAACGACAAAAATTAAACTACCAAGTCGGTCGAAGAACCATTCCGTGGTGCGAGAAAAAAATGTTTTTCAACACTCACAATACAATTAATCTGAATTTCCTTGTCGTCTTTTCTAGTTTATTTTTGGCGCTTTAATTAAGTGGCCGTAAAATACAGCGAACGCCAGGTGACAACATAGCACAAAGACGCATTAACCCTTGTCAATTTGTCAACACAGAAGAAATAGATGCAACTAAGTTCACAAAACAGCATGCGACAGCCGCTCCATTGATGGCGCACAGAGAGATGTGTGAGCTCGCGGTGAGCCACAAATGTGGCGTTATAGAGGCACCGCTTCATCTTCATCGAACCAGGGACGGCGTCATCTCTCCTTGGCGTTGCACAGCTTGAGGTGTATGTCGGGAAGAGCACTAGGATATGAGGTGGTTAGTGCGGTTGTTGAAGTCGCGCTTGTGTTGCTCTTTGTTTAATCGATTTAACGAAGTTTTACGCTCTGAGCTTGTTAACATGCGTGGTCTAGTCGTGGTTTGTGCGCAAGTAGCGAGCAACTGGTGATACAGCAAGCAAGGGCACTCCTACACGTGCGCGATCTACCGCAAATCAGGCACGAGATATTGCAACAGGGAAGTTCAGTGCGCTGCGCGGCCATTGCAACGAGCTGCATTGCTGATTTTTCGCTTGTCTGAGACTGGCAATTGTCGAGCGTGTTGCATCCATTGTTACGTTGGCCGAAGACAGTAGTAAACTTGATGTCAGGTAAGCAATATTATCTCTTTAGTACGTTGTTTGCTTTTGTATATGTGTTTATGCTGCGTGTTAACCTGAATTTGTGCTCATGGTTACGCTACGGTAAGAGATGGGTCATGTCAAAAAAATAAATCGTGTCATGTATAACTTTATGCAATGCATTGTTATTGGCATTATTTTCTCTGCGTTAGATTTTACAAGATGTGTTTTTGGGCGTTTATTGATAAACATCCGACTAAGATTATTTGTTATCATGCACGTTTATGTGAGAAGCGATGAAGGAAACAAGTTTAACCTTTCTTGCTGTCGCTGTCTTGGTAACTTGAAAATGCTAGATAAATGCTACAATCACGGTCTGAAACACTGTAGGCGGCATCAACAAAGTGCCCCAGATCAGTGTTGCCCAGACGACTCTTTGAGTGCGCAGTAACTCGCTTCTCCGTGGCAGTCTGGGCTGTATGTCTCGCCTCGGTCGCAGGTAGATGACATCTCGTGGCGTCAATACGCAGAGGGTCGGCTAATTCAACTTCTCGCCATACTTCAATCTCGGCTGCGGTATTTTGAAGTGCGCGGGTGAGGGTTTAAGGTGGTAATGCGGGCGAGTTGATGGCGATCACTGACATTCATTTCGGTCGTGCAAAAACATTAGACACATAAAAAAAACTGACCGCGTATCTGCGTTCTTCGTTGCAAATGTCGTCGAAAGACGATAGTCTTCTACCGGCCGTACTACATGACTCCTGGTCCCATCCGCGGCCAACCGTGATGTTGTTCTCGTACCATTTCCGTCCTGGCATGATAAATGCAATAGAGGTTTGTTTAAAAAGATTTCATTTTACCGAATTATTTCATAAATCGGCCATTTATGTTAACAGTAGGGTCTTTAGAGGAGGGCTTTTTCGTGCATAGCGTGCCATTTTCAGCGCAGCCTAAGAAACACTAGGGCCTTTAAAATTACGTATCTATGTATTTTCTAGTAAATGAATACAACACTTAATACTTACGTATTGATGTTGCGCCTCAGATATGCGTAATATTTGATTTTTGATCGACAACGTCCACAAGGATGAACGCAGCTACGAGTTCAAGATGCCTGGGCGTTCAGCAAGTGCTTAAACTTTGGCTGGGTGGCTGAATCGTGTGACAGACAGACAGAAAGACACATCAAAATTTCTCCGTCAAGTATCCGAAGACAGACTATCGTCTTGAAAAAGATACCCGCGTAGTGTTACGTCGCGCGTGCGCGCCTGGGCAATAAGTTTTTTATGTTTCCTTGCTGTAAAATCAGTTGGCAGGGTTCCGTTTGGTTAGAGTGAACTGGAACAGGGTAGTGCTCGGAGCGGCCGCAGCACCAATGTACAGAAATGGAAGCCCAAACAGGGTCAACGCACCTGCGGCGCTGCGATCGGTAGTCTGCAATGTGTCGTCTTTTAAGAGTTGCGCGCGGCTCTGCCAACGTGGTGCAGGGGTAGAATGCCCGCTTCACACTCAAAAGACCCGGGTTCGACTCGCAGCTGTCGATGGTCGGCTTTTATTTTTAGTGTCACGTTTTATAGCTGTGTTGCTCTTCCTTCGTTTCTTAAAACTAGC
This sequence comes from Rhipicephalus sanguineus, assembly GCF_013339695.2. Taxonomy (NCBI): domain Eukaryota; kingdom Metazoa; phylum Arthropoda; class Arachnida; order Ixodida; family Ixodidae; genus Rhipicephalus; species Rhipicephalus sanguineus. Next base: position 64,461,899 of record NC_051182.1, read on the forward strand.
TTCTGTTGCTACGTATTGCTAGAAAAAGTAACGTAAAATGTGAAATCTCGTTTCGAGTCTCGCATTCGCGAAAATCTCGGAGGTCATACTTTACGTTTTTATTCAATCCCGGGTGGTGGCGCTTTATATAACTGCACTCACTATCAAATTTCTTTTATATTACTTCACTTTTTGCGTTACTTTTTGAACCAACACGTAGCAACACGTGCCTTTATAGAAATATATATTGTAAGGCGAACGCCTTAGGCCTTTATGGTTGAAGGCCGCGTTTCCAGGGACACAGAATTTCACGTGAGCGCGAGAGCAGCGCGTGCGCTTCGTCTTTGCGGAGTGTGCGCGAGCAGGAGCGCAGTACGGCTGAGGGCAAGCACGGTGGCGGAGCAGGGAAAAAGCAGAGAAATGTCAGCGGCGGCGCGCTCAGGGCGTTTTGAAAACGGCGGCACCACGCTCACCGCGCACTGGCACGCATTGTATACGTCACCGTAGGGGTTCAGAGCTTCATTGCACATCACTATGGGTGCGACTTAGCTTTCACCTTCACATTCGTAGAAATTTCGAAGCGTTCCCCGTGATTGTTATCCCTATTAACGGCACACATATTTTAAGCACTGGTGTTGCGACGTGTCCTTGCCCAATCGCAAAAGCAAAGATCTGTCTGGGTTTAGAGCTGTGCTCTCATTCATTGGCATCCACGTTCACCGAGCCAACTACGCTTCCTTCACGATAACCGCATTCTCAGCTAAATGTATACGTACAATCATTATACTATAGGGCTGCACTTTAACACCAAATCCAGCTCGGCAACGCTCCTAGGACATAAACAGTACATGGAAAAGAGAATGCCCGACAACGGAAAGTGTGAATAGCTCGTATACACCCTTTTAAAGTGCCACAAAACGAGTGGTTTATTTCTGTATGACAACACCTGGCACTGACAATACCGCCGTTTAGAGCAAGCAGTTGTTGCCTTACTTCGTTTTATCACCGTGATGGAGGAACTGGGTGAGATGCGTGCCTAACTGAAGGCCAGCTATATTAATCCCATTATCGAAAGCAGGTAGACAACCTACACTACGTAGAAGCAACATAGACGAATGATGCTTACATGCTCTGATGCCAAATCACTCGAATGGGTGATCAAAATTCGACCAAGCTATATATAAAAATGACAACGTTTCGCAGTATCATCACTGCGTTAACAAGAGTGGTCACTCTGCAACCTGTCATTTTTTCTCTTTGAGCCCCCTCTACTCGAGGCGTCATTATACAAGCAACAATAAAAGGAGGTCTCTTATAACGATGAAAATAAGCATGACATCATCTGGAGATACGGTATTAACCGCGACCTGGCAGATTCTGAGCGGGATGTTCCAGGGGGCGCTCAAGGTACATTATGGCTGAACAGCGTGAATGAAGGGACAGTGGAAGAACACGCAGCGTAGGGCTCCTACTATTATCTGTTTTCTTTAAGGGGATGACAAACCTCATCAGATGACTCGGCTGGGCAGCACGACGAAATTCAGACAATGGTAAACATGGTATGCTCAACAAATAACATAAGCGCTGCAGTACTTTCAACAGCACTAGGGGTTAAAACAGACAAAAGCAAACAAATCAATCGCAAGGTAATTCATCCATCCTAGCTGCCTAATGATATTGATATCCTAGGTAATAGGAAGGTGGGCAAACCAAACTCCGAACACGGCAACTTCTACGTAACCCATGTCTCCAAGTGACTTTCATGCGGGTATTGTGAATGATGAAACAGAAAAATCTTCGTGTTTTCTCAATTTCGCCAGTTGATAGATGCATACGGGAAGAATAGCATGTCATTTTAGAGGCTACGTCGCCGAGAAAGGCTGTTACTCTGAGAAATGAACTTATAAATCTGTTGTTGCTCACACTTCAGGCGACCTATACGGTGTATTGTTAATTCTTAGATATGTCGCGTTACAATTCGGATCCAGCGTTTTGGACACGTGCGGTAAGACACAGAGGCAGTTCGGACTACAGTAGTGTATTAGTCGCACCCTCGGGTTTGAAAATCTAATAAGGAAATAAATACCTGCGCTAGCGCTTAATGAACTATGAATTGAACAACTGACCAAACCTTGTTTCGTATGTGATAGCTATCTTTAGATCCCCGAAGGAAATCATAGAAGTAAAGATTATGGTGGCAAGCGATGTTATACAAAAAACAACGCTAAACTTTAATTACGTGAACCCGCATACAGAAGAGGTAATTTTGAAAAATGGCAGGAAATCCGTATATAGGCACGTAAGGCCCTATAACGAAATATCTTTTATGGCGGTAATATGTTTGTACTGTTGAAGAAAAGAGACTTGGGAGGGAGCACGCCTAGCGTCCACGAGCCAACCTCCTCCGGAGCCGCTGGCTTCTCGTACTCGATGCTCATGGTAGAATTTCCAGCATCCTCACGTTTCTTTTTTTTTTGGCTGGGTTTCAGACTTGTCACTTGACGCTCCCTCCTAGTTATTTACCAGCCGAGCTGTTTGAGTTTGGAGTAAGGCCTGCGTCTTAGGCAGAAAACTCGGTTGGTACTTGCCACAGAAGGGGGATATGTGCCAAGCAGCTCCTAGCATTGCATAGGCATGGCTGGTATAGCTCAGAGCCGTATATTCCCTTTGGGAGAGTTCGGCGCTCTTTTGATCTCGCCGCCAGTCTGGCAACAGCGCGCTTCCGCGCCGCCGACGCCATTTCGTGCCGAGGTTTCTCGTGATGCTGTACCCGTGACGTCGCTGTCGGCATTTATGCTTCCTCTGTGACCGACCTGGTGTGTCTTTGCTGCTGATCGTGCACGTGTCGGCTGCGTGGAACATCGTGGACCTGCACGGACGTCGCAATGGGGGCTTGCAGCGCGGTCGCTGAAGAAAGGGTTCGCCAGAGACGGAGCATTGCGGGCGCACGCCAACGCGAGCTTACAGTGCCGCGGCACAAAATGGCGGACAGCGCCGCGCCGCCGCTAAATTTGGATGGTTGTTGGCTCCGCCCCTCCGCCGAACTCTCCGAAGGAATATACGGCTCTGGTATAGCTTAGCAAGAGGGCGGGAAAGGGAAGCGAGGGTGAGGAGAAGTGATGTGGCGGTGAGGAGGAAGGAAAGCAGGAAGCGAGAGATTAATGTATGGGTAGCCTTGTATAGTATAGTTTTGCAAGGAGTGGGAAAGAGAAGTCACTGTGAGGAGGAGTGATGTGAGGGTTACGAGGAAGGAAAGGAGGAGAGCTGGCAATACAGAAATAAGCAAATAAAGAAATATCAAAGTGGAAGAATATGTAGAAACAGGTAAAGAAAAAAAATGCGAAAGAAAGAAGAAGTAGGAGTAGCAGAAATATAAAAAATGATGGCTGATCCCACCGTCATAGGAATCGGTATAGCACGAAAGTGTAACGTGTCGTCACAGAAGTAGTTTACTGTTTATAGTGCATTTGTATATGAGAGCTCGTACGATGTCTACTGTTGCATGGCAAATATACCAACCCTTTATGTGGACGCACCTCACTCACGTTGACGCATAGCAGCACATCTCCGTACCGACGACTAACGCCCATAATCATGATTTAACCCTTGCGGTAGCTGGATTTCTTTACATATACGTGGACACCGCATATGGCAAATCCCGCGCAAAGATGCCATCAACAAGCACATAATAAACACTGATACTCGATATGCACTCCTTCAAAGCATTGTCAAATATGAAGAGAAACGCTACGCGCGTCGTGTCTTCCCTCTAGCCTGCCCGTTACTTCTCACAGGGCGAGCGGGGAACGTGGTGCGACAGCCAGGCGAGCGTCTGAGAGCTATTTTCGATATAGATGGATGCTAAGAGCGAGGCTTGGGCTAAAACTGACACCTAATGGTGTGCTAAAGCGTTGACGAAATTAAAGTTGTATCGGAAACGCGCCGAACGGGATGGTCGTAGCCACGGCGCGTTTTTTTTTTTTTTTTTCGAGCCTGGTGTCACAGATGTCCCCGCACCGTTGTAAAGGGGACGCTCACAGCGTCCATCCATCAATCCAAGAGCATTGTGAGAGGAAAGTGTGAAAGATAGAAGGCGCGTTCGTGTACTCTCCGCAATGTACCTGCCGGTAGCTCAGTGGGTTAAACGCCCGCCAGCCGGCGTCGTGGACCGAGAGGTCATAGGTTCAAATCCCGTCAACGGAGCTTTTTCACACAGTTTTAAATGAGAATGCATTTCTTAGTCGAGCCGTGTCAGACGTCGGTGTCCGCCAGGGTTGCCGTTGGGTAGATATGAAAAGGAGCCAGAACTCAAACTAAAAGTAGCCAAAGTAGCCATTCCAATTAATTTTATCGCCAGTTTTGTAGCCAAATAGAATAGAAGCTGTATTATTAGTAGAGTTTTCCTCATTGAGCAATAAATACTAGCTACTACCCTTTTGAATACAAACAAGACCACAGGAATAAGTGCCCGACTTTTTCCCTCTTGCTTGGTCTTCAAGTCACAGATAAGTTGGAAATAAATAAATAAATAAATTCAGTGCACCTGCATATAGTTTATGTAAAATAGATAAAGTTCTTGCCAGATGCCGAGCATTTTCAGAACACTCCAGCCAACAACTCAGTAGAGACATTCAACGTTCAAGCAGTTTTTCTGTGACGCCGTAGACCGAATTTTATTAGTAGAGTTTACATAATACCAGTCTAGCTTCAGACAGTGAAATCTGACTGAAGATGAACAGCCCAGTCATTCTGTTACGGATGTCTGTTTTTGTCAAGTTCATACGAATACACAATCTGCGCATCAGAATGACAACCTTGCGCGTAGCATCAGCATAGATGGCGAGCACCGTGAGCAGCGCGCTAGCCACGCGTTTGCCACCATGCACGCAACTTCACCGCGCTTTGCGTTGTAGTGCCTCGATGCGCAGTAGTCTGCTCGTGAGGGGAGGCCGCCCGCGCATTTTTCGACACGACAGAAAAACTTTGAAACATTGTATTTGATGTACAAAAAATAACAGAAGATGGACACTTCATGCTCCAAAATATAAGTTCAAAAGTAGCCAGAAAGTAGCCATGGAGCCAACCTGAAATTTTCGTCGCCAGACAGGCTAGTAAAGTAGCCAATTTGGCGCAAAGTAGCCACCAACGGCAACCCTGGTGTCCGCGCGCCGGCAGGTGTTATCTCTCCGCTCTCACTCCCTCTCCCATAGCAACAGCTGCGGGCGCGCGCGCTTATCCTCGCCCCTAGCAACCGGAGCAGGTGGTGCGGGGGGAGTAGCGGAGAGAGTGGAGAAGAGGAGCGCGTTCTTGAGTGTGAGGGCGCTCGCATCGCGGGAGCTCGGCGGAGCTCCCGCGTGTGTGGAGAGAGTGTAGGAGAGGGTAGGTGCAGTGCTTTGCCGCTCCTTCTCTCGCTGTTCGCTCTCTCTCCTCCCTGCGCCCCACTCTCCCGTCCGCTGGAGGGAAGCGCGCGCCTCACTCTCGATTGTTCGCTGGCTGGGCCAGCGCCCTCTAGAATATTTTCAGGCCTGCTCACTACTCCGGGCATGGCCTGTGACGTCAGTCATTTTTTGACCCTCGTCTTCTGCCGAGTAGATGTGCGCGTGCATGCTCACGCCGTTCGAGAGAGCAGGATTGCTAAGCCTGACGAAGCCTGCCGTGGTATACTGGTGCTTCTTTTGGCGTCTACTTGAAGACCGTGGTCTGCGTTTGTGAAGTGCTGCGTGGTGATGTGATGTGCTTCGTTCACGGAATGTTGTACACCTGCAAGCTCTCCCAATGGAGCAGTGCTGTGGGCCCAAGTGTCGCCGATATTGGCGATGTACCGAAGGTTCCAGTGGTTTCATTCTCCCAAGGCGACCAAAAAGAGAAATGAGAGCGTGCCGTTCATCGGGATGACATCGATATGCATTCTCTCCGTGATTCAAAGGTATGTGTAGTCAATGCTACTTGCTTTTCAGATGTTTTAAAGGCACCACCTCTAACACGTTCAGTTATATCGATAAAATAATGTCGTGTGCACTTCTGACTTGTTAGCGTAAGCCTTTACATCAGGCACATTTATCTGAGCGTCGCAGACGCTCACCCCCGCGATGATGTAGCGTCTCTATAGAGTGCATAGATTTATCGTTTTTGACGAGCGCGTCTTGCCGAGACGCGGTGAGCTTGGCTGCAAAACGACGGCGAAACGAAGTAGACGCACCTTGATGCTCCAAACAAGCGACTTCACAAGCGGTGCGAGAGGTGCGTTTTGCGTTCCGCTGCTCGCACCCCGAACTCATAAAAATGGAGCAATAAACGCGCGTGGCAGTATATTCTCAGAACAGGCGTTTTTTTCCTTCAGGGTCGGTAAACATTTAGCTATTTGCGCGTAGCGCCGCGGGCTTCTTTTCATTGAGAAAAGCTAAGGAGTGTCGGTGCGTGGCGTTGTGCATCTGTTTTGTACATAGTATTTCTGACCGGTGCTCCGACCACTTTTTGCGGTATTATAATTATGCGCCAGTTTCGCCAGCACCTTCGCCTAATTTGTTTCCTTGAAATGTGTACTGCTGCAAGTCAGCCGAAATGGGATGCCTGTAGACACCTCATAGATTTTGTTGTTTTGTAACTGAGCACATAAGGAGTACAGTGCAGCGGAAAGCCTGTGATAAACCGCTTTCTTAAATTGTTTTCAGGTGTGTGAGCTCGATTTCAAGCCAGAACACTTAAGGACGACTACCAAGTACACCGATGCACGAACCGGCAGGACAGTAGTAGCTCCCATGGGGGCTACTCTGCTGACTCTATACCTCTGGACGCAGTGCCGACAATATTTCTCAGTTTACCAAATGAATAGGAACAGTTTCCGCGCATCTTATGGAGAGTGTGACGTGTGTGCGTATGTGTGTGTGTAAATAAAGAATGAAGTATGAATCAAAGTTACCTTTTTATTTCGTCACTTTTCGGGGCCATCAACCTTCGCAGTTATAAATCGGTCACATTTTCGATAGCGCACAATCATTTGTTATTTTTAAGTGGAATAATAAGTCGCTTACAGACCAATCACCAAAGACTCTAAAGCGTAACACATTCCTTAAGCCAGCGTCAATCCCGACGCAAAAGGCAAAATAAAGCTGTTAAGCATGCAAAACTAGCCGCGAACGCTTAATCATTTCATAGGAGACGATAGTGGCAATGGTTTCACTGTCTCCCGCGCGTTCGCTCGCTCGGTCAAGACGCGTGACGTCACGGCGGCAGTGAGCAGGCCTGAATTTTTTTTCTAGGTGGCATTGGCTGGGCTCCTCTCAAGGCGATGGCAGAAGTCGGTGAAGGCGAATGTCTGACGGCGTCATTATTTACGCCATTAAAATTACTACGTCATGCACTCTCACCGCAAGAAATGCATTCGCATTTCCTCACAATTCCCTTCGGGGAGGTGGGGGCATTTTTCTTTCTTTGCCATATGATGGCGTTCATTTTGCTGACGTACTTCCGTGACGGAAATACGTCATGAATGTCTTGGTGAACCCCGGTATAAACGCTTTCGTGTTAAAAAGAAATAAATATGCGTTCGCCAGGCGGTGGCGTTTGCTTGCCAGTTCCGCTATTTACTCAGACTTCACAGCCGTAGAACTTGGTTAATCTTTTTTCCTCCATGCTTGCGCCAAATAACTTTTAATTCGCTTTTGTACGCATTCTCCGATTTGTCTCATTGTTGTGGTCCTTCCCTGTAAGAACGTTGCGCTAATATTGAGGAACAGGCATTAGATGGTGGGCGGCCGCACCATGGTGTAAGCTGTATGGTCGACGACCGACGAAATGAAACTCGCAAGACGACCAAATAGCCATGATGTAGGGCAATCGCCAAATCAGATATATTTACAAATGTCAGGGGATGTCACGTTCACCACAGCATAAGAAACGGAACGTTCACCCAAACGTATCAGAAGCGCGTAACGTTTGCGTACTTGCTGACACACCAGTGTTACGTGACTGGTCTTTTACGTCGTACATGTTCCTTTATTACACCTTGGGTGTCCGAGACGTCGCCTCAAGGCACTCAACAAAGGACGAGGCCGTTTGCACAAGGTCAATAATGAGCACGCTCAAAACCACAGCACAACACTAACACAACCGAAAGTGAAATCACTTCAACGCACTCTTCAACCACGAATGCCTAAAGTCCTAATTACTTCCAATTCCCCTTGCTATGACATGCAGTTTGAAAACACGGGTATGTTACTCACCGTAACCAGAAAAAAAAAACGAGCGTGAAAGCCGCTCCAGTCAAAGTATGTAGCGAGGTGATGTGTGCGCTAAATATGAGGCAGGATAATTGGCATCCTTCAGCGCACGTCAGCTCATCTTGAACCAACCATGATGTGACGTGTAACGCGATTTGAAAACATATCCCACCAAATACGGCGTTCACATTTTCCAGGTGGTCCGATACAAAGCCCACGTTATATAATACGCGCTTCCAGTAAATAAAATTGGTTTGCGCAGTTATTTTACGTCCAATAGGCGTCTGCCGCCAGGGTGAGCGCGTGTGTTGAGACGCTGGTTTGTTCTTTGATTACTTGTACGAGTGCCGAGTTACAATATGTTTCTCTTTTTATACCACCCTGTCCACCGCCGGTGACAGTTGTCCGAAAACCTTGATAAAAATATAAAGAGTATAAAATGGCTGGAATGGGTTAAGGTAGTGATTGTACGTGATTCACTGGGCATTAAGCTATGCCACAAATTATAATTGCAGTCGTATAAATTGTTCAAGTTAGTATAAACAGCAATTTCATGAAAGAAACCCATCGGACCAGGCTAGGCACACACGTTTTTTTAGTTTCGTCACCCATCAAAATACGGCCGCCAGGGTCACGTACCGTACCCGCGTCCTTAAACTCACCTTGAACGCCCTCGGGCCACGCAAAATGCATACAACACGTCGACTGCTACTCGAATGCGCCCAAGGAATTTTACAACTAATGTAGCCAGCGTAACTTAGCGAAGCGACACTCTCCACCATTCGCAGTGTTGTTTCACGGCCGTTACATAAAAAGATGCGCGACCTGTTGCGTAGCGCCGAAACGGCATCTCAGGCCTAGTGCTTCTCGCACCAGATGTGGCGCCACTGCTTGGGGGCAGCTGTTCACGAAGAAGGGCTCTTGCTACGCGCGACATGGACTGTAGTTAGGCAGCAAATAACGAATTTTATAGTGACACATTGCATGCTGAATAGGGAAGTCGGTATTAGAAGTGCAGATGACGCCGCATATGTCAGTAGGTTGCTAAGGAGTGCCAATATTTTTTACAATGGGACTTTTCGTGAAGGTTGCCCTCATGACTCACTTATATAAAAAGAAGTACTCGTTATTACCAATTACCCGGAGCAGACTAACGTTTTTCTTCAAGACGAGGCAGTGAGTGGTGCTGACACTTAGGAAGGCGGCCAAAGTGACCCGGGCGCTATTTCCATTGAATTTTAACTTTTGCTATTGGCAATCAGACAAGCGCGGCAGGTTGATAAGTATGCGTGACATAAAATTAGTAGGTCATGAAGAAACGAAGGCAAGAAACAAGATGGCTAGAAATGGCAAGCCCTTGTCCTGTGTACGTCTCTTCCTTTTGTCTTCGTTTTTCTACGCGCTCCTCATTTTAGCTCTTGCCGATGTTACTGATGGGCATATCTCTTCCAACCGCTTCTTTCGCTCTCGCACTTGTCCTGGAAACCAGCTTGCTTACCCGTCACGTCGTCCCTCCTCCCCACTGAAAAAAGTTCTGGCCACGTGCCTGGATGTGCGCTATCAAGCTTTGATTTGGAAACCAGATAATAGTATGCGTGAGCTTGTAGAAAATTTATAGCTGTGTGAGCAGACGACAGAGGCGCGAATTGACTCGCCGAGCAGTTTACCGCATTTAGTGCAATTTTATTGTAAATAACAAATACTTTGTTTACAGACAGAGAACCATCACTGACAGATGTTTATATGACAATGTAAAAACTCGCTCTACAGTTGCACTTACATTCCCCGACCAATTCGCTAAAAGAGGCCGCAGCAACTTTTTAAAGAATATTTTGAAGAGCTCCTCAGTGTGAGCGTTGTATTTTTCTCCACATATGAATTGTGCATGCAGTGTGAAAAGTAGAACCGTTGCTAATGTCCGAAGGTGACACTTGGTTGTTGATAAAAACGGCAGCCTTTTCGCGCGTTTTGTAATGCCTCGACAAAAGCCCCAACCTCTTTGTTGTTTTCATAAATCAGGCGTTCCTTCATTTCATCTCGTATGGCCTACAATTTTTTCAACTGTTCTCCTTCACGAGTAACTTCCTTTAAAATCTGCTCATTGTCTTCTTCGACTCTTCCAAGCCATAGCCAAGATCTAACGTCGTTGGACAGGCCTCACCTTCAGGAAAAGTAGGTTCTCTGCGCGAAAAGTTAATTAACATACTAACGGGCTGTTATTTTGCTCCCACTTGCTTCCTTTCGCCGACAGCCCTTGGCGAGAAATATTCTTGAGTGACGTTTCCCGACGCTGTACATGACATGGGACTTTGTGATACTTCGCAGTAGCATCTGTCCTGGCGTTTGATTTGCACGGCGGCACACAACAGTTTCGCCGCATCGCACCGCTAGAAAAAAACAATCGTACCAAAGCACAGAAAACACGAGGCAAGCTACGCACACACGATCGCACGACAAATCACATGAGAAAGCGTACGAGCACACCTTAATTCCTAGGCAACCACAATATGGCGCGAACCGGCGTCTGGATTGTGCCTCTGAACAGCGCCGTCCTCGCCATCAACAGCAACCGCACCTGTAAACTCAGCCGAGACGCACTCGCCCATTGACGGCGACGCGACACAACAGGCCGCACTTTATTGTTATATAGCGGCCGTGATTTTTTAACTGCTCGCGAGAAAACAAATATCGATTGCACCGCCTTTGCACCAGTGCTCTTGACAGGGCTGGGCTACCTGATGCATTACAAAAGCGTAAGACATGGCGCTGACTAACAACCATAAGCAAATTAAATGCAATACAACTATAGGAAGCTGGAAACTACGTAGACAACAAAACAAAAACAGAATATGAGCATACGGCCCTTCAAATTGTTCGAACACTTGGCAGAGCTCAGCGCGAAGCTTTTTGGCAAACGTATGTTAAAGCATAGCTGGACTCATATTGTCTGCTATGTATTATGCCTTTTTAGAAGTTGTATTTACTTTTTGTAGTCTGTTATAGAGTCACTATCTGGCAAGTTTCATCTGCTGTATTTAGCTTCCATTGTATTTCTTTATCTTTTTAACTATTGTACACTGTATCATTATGAAAAAATTTTGTGATATTATTAATATTTGTAAAACTTTATGCCGTCTATAAGCCGTAGACATAATATTTTGATGCTCCCCTTACGCAACACCTTGTAGGGCCTGTAAAGTAGATTGAATGAATAAAAAATAAATTCCATGAAAGCTCTAAACTGTGAGGCCACGTATTACATAAAACATTATAAGCAGCTCAGTTTGACATTGGAGGCTTGCCTTCCGGATAATTCATCTGGGCAGCAACAGAATGTCGTTACATGATACACGGACCTTACAGCATGTGTTGAATTTTCGCAGTGCCCTTGTCCAAGGAAGTCGAAATCTAAAATATATGTAATATAACCAGAAAGTTCGAGATATAGTAAACACTCGCAGGTAGCTGAAATAAATCAACAAAATTTCGCTTCAGAAACACTGTGTCACAGTTAAAAACAAATCGCCTCAAGAACGTTCACGGCTGTCTCACTCGATCTCCAAGATTCCAAGTCTTCATATGCGCCGAGGGAAGCTTCCTTGCTGTGGTTCTCCTCAGGGTTTACAGTGTCGATGATATTCTACTTCACCGGCGAATACCATGAGCGAAACAATGTTACATATTGCGTAGATAACGACGCAATCAGTGAAAGGAACGGTAAAAGAAATTAACGTGTCCTCGCGACTGCCAGCATTTCCACTTATTCTAGAAAGGAGTCCGTATTCTTGAATGGCTCGCACAAGTCGTCCGTGCTGGTGCCTGCAGCAGATACATTGAGAGACATAGTTCAACGTATATCTGTTGTGCCATTTTTCTTGACATACAAGAAAAGATGGTGGAGGCGCGTACAAAAAGTGAAACTGTTCACTTGACGGGTATACAGTCCCCCATTACAAGGCATACAGCATGACAGTGAATGCGGTACAAAGAACATAAAACACCCATTACGAGCATTTTGGGTAACAAGTAACGCAAGGTATTATATTTTCTGTTTTTTTGTTTCTTTTTATATAAGAATGAACGCCCTTCATGTGCAGCACCCATAAACGCGAAAGCACATGCTATACTTCTGAGTTTAGACAACGGAATTCTAACAAGAGAATGAGAATGTTTGCATAAATGCCAGAATTCTTAAGCACTTCTATTCACAAGGAGTTATTGGAGTGATTAACGAGTTTTAAATTCCTCGTCGTGCTATGTAAATGGCATAAAAGCCAGAATTATTAGGGCCACTGAACACATTCACCTTTCAATGATGATTTTTTAGCGCTCGCTCACACAGCGAAGTATTTGGAAGCTCATTCCAGTCTTTAAGGAAGGTGACCGTTGATCTGCAGGTAACTACTGGTCAATCTCGCTCCCGAGTGTTTGCTCTCAGATGACGGAACTTGTGATCTTTTCTCCTGTTGCTAACTTTTTATCACCTACAAGCTTTTTACATCCAAATCCGCACAATATTAGTAATGATCGCTCATGCCAGGCCCTGCCAATATTATTATGGCATGATGTCCCTGATCATCTAGTCGATACACTTGGTTCCTCTTTTGCAGCTAACGCCGTTACGAGGTCACAGCAACAGCCGATTTGGGTGGCGTAGTTGCGCACCGCCGGTGTCTGTAACCGCTATCGTGCACAGTGAGAAAAGAAACCCCAAGGAGCCGGTGATGTTTGAACCCAAGCCCTCTGCGCGGTATTCAAATGTTCTTCCAGTGAGCGACGCCGGTGCTTGAAACTCCTTTCCAAAAAGACCCTACAAAGGTGTGAGGTCCGGCAAATCACGTTAGCAGATGCACTATAGCTTGGTAGAAGAGTAAAATAACAACCAGGCGTCCGCAATACGAACTGCGTAATTAATGGGTGGCTTAAAGTTTCCTACCCATTACAAAGGCCTCATCAATTCACCATCCGTTTTCATTAGCTGCAGCATCAACAAAATGCAGACATTTATTTATTTATTTATTTATTTATTTATTTATTTATTTATTTAATAAATACTGCACATTCTTAGGCCTAAGCAGGGGGGGGGGGGCATGACATGACTAACAAATAGTGACACATTGCAATACAAAAGCGACGTAGAAAACTGTTTTGCGTTTAATAGGAATAACAGACATAATAAAGAGAAAAAGCTCACATTATGTTTCATGATTACTCAAGCACGAAGACTCACACCAAATGAATACAAAACAACATAATCATTTTCACTATTTAGAGCAAAATAGCGCTGGATTAAAAAGATGTGCAAACTGAAGTGGTGCGACAAAGCAATTTTAGTGTGGAACGAGAGACGAAGAGAAACGAGAAACAGGCACGAAGACGATGCCTGAGTTATATTGTTCCAATCTGAGATCCTTGCGTAGAAAACATAATGCATATAAGCGTCACTTCTACAGAAATAAGGTTTTTGGAATTTAGCGTCATGTTGCCTTGTGGGTCTGGCTCATGAGGGTGTTAGATATACTGAGATGGGTCAATCGCAAGTTCTTGGTTAAGAAGTAAAGAAAGTAAGTCAATTGTCATCTGCTTTTGAAGCGCGCAAAGAAGGGGAATGTTATTGTTTCATTATTTCAGATGGAGAGTCAGTTCGGCAGAATTTGGTAAAAATGAACCGGACTGCTTTCCTCTCTATTCTTTCAAGCAATTAATGTTAAGCTAAGTGCACAGGTTCCATACAACACTGGCATATTCTTATTTACTTCTTATTAAATACTAGTAGTACAGTTCTCTCGCATAGCTTGGGACGACGTGAAGTTTGTGTGAGGAAGAAGACCTTTCTAAATGCAGATGAGCATAAGCTAGTAAGTAATACGTGTATTCTAGGATAAGTTAGTTGTTATTGTAACACTTAAATATTTGTAATTGTCGAATTGCTTCAGTGATGAAAAACCAAGGCAGTGAATAAAAGACAGGGGCGCTTTTTTTTCTACGCGTGATATGCAGGAGTATGGTTTGAACGGCGTTAAAGGGGCTCTGAGACACTTTTCCAAGTAACGATCGAATGGCTTCATGAAAGGAGTTTATTGCCTCGCGAATCGACCGCCGCCATTTTTTTAGAATACTTCAAGTACAAGCGGAGTTAGAGAGATTTGTCGCACACTGTAATTGCTTTCTCTCTGCTCTCGGCCCGGCGAGCGCACTGGAAGCTAAGCAGGGAGAGATGGCACGGGGAAAGAAGGTACGTCACGCTCGTGTCGTGACCGTGATCACTTTTAAAGACCATTGTCTTTATTGGGATACTTGAACAAAGAAATTTTGGCCTGTCTGTCTGTCACACGATTGAGCCACCCGGCCAAAGTTTAAGCACTTGCAGAACGCCCAGCCATCTTGAACTGGTCGCTGCGTTCATACTTCTGAACATTACCGATAGAAAAGCAAATATTACGCATATCTGAGGCGCAACATCAATACCTAAGTATTTGGTGGTGCGTTCCTTTACTAGAAAACACATAGATACGTAATTCTAAAGTGTTTCTTAGGCTACGCTGAAAATGCGACGCTATGCATGAAAAAACATCCAAGCGGATGAGCCGCAGTCAGTTTTATAGCTTCTAAAGTTTAACTTTAGCAAAGTGGCTGGAGAGTTTAATATTTTTCGTAAAAATTTTTCACCCAGCCAGACAGATCTCTGTCGAATATGTTCACATTTAAATAGGACTCAGGTAGTATCGCTGGCAGAAGACTATCGTCTTTCGACAACATTTGCAGCGAACCATGCAAATACGCGGCCAATCTTTAGGTGCGAAGCAGCTTATCGTTGGGGCTATGTGACTCCCTCCCTTCGCCGTTCGGCGTCAACACCCCCACTGTGCATGCGCATTCTCCTCCCCCTCCTCTTCGAAGCTCCTGTGCCCTCCTGGATTGCTCAACGAACCTGCGGCTCTGCGCGCGATACTGCGAAGGGTTACAGGCGCGACGGTAAGCGCTGCACACTCCGCTGGGGGCGCCACTGTAGCTCCGCGGTATAAATGACGCGCGCTCGCGCTCCGTTAAGTTGAGCTACGAATCTCAACTTAACGGAAACAACGAACTGAAACTAATGGGAACTTGCCCGACCCCATGCTGCTTCGCATATTATTGAGGGTTCTCTACGGGAATGTGGTGTAACTTTTTTTTTCTTTTCTTCGAACGCTTGGCATACTTCCAGTTTTATCGAGAGCGCGCGCGCAGGCGCGTGGCGGCCCTCGGTGACTATGCGGCACGCGATGCTCAAATCAGCAGGTGGCCGTGAATTTGGGTATATGGCGCGGACATGTTGGTATATGGCATCATTTATAAGAAGAAGAGGGAACAATTTCTAGCTGACTGAAAATTTGTTCTAAATTCCAGGCCACGTGCTGCGCAATAATGTTTCGCTCGCGTGTTCTCAGGAGCCTTGACTACAGATCGGCAGGATTTTGTGACTATGCTGAAAAGTCTTGAAGGGCCCCTTTAAGAAACGTTACATTTTTTATGCACCACTGGAATATGTAATTTAGGTTGTTATTTAACTAAACCTGGTCATCGGGATGAAAATTTCTTTGAAATAGCTTTGAAAAGGACGCAGTCATTTGCAAACAATCGGATTTGAACACCCTGGGTTACTATTTTAACAATGTCGTTATATAAACCGATAAAAGCAGGGGGCCCAGGACACTACCCTGTGACACCCCTGAAGTGACTGGTAGCCTTTGCTAGCGTCGAATCTGGCCTCCAATGTTGGCCTCCAATGTCAGTGTATTACGTGAGCTGTGACGTAGCGAGGTATCCACTACGCCTTAGCTCACGACTTTGCGTAGCAGCGAAGTACCTACTGCGCGTCCGTGAAGCAGTACGTGCACCTGCGTAGCTGCACGCTCAGTTGATTCCGTGGCTGATGATAATGATGATGAAGTATAGCTCAGCCCTTCGTAGCAGGGCTGGGCAGTATCGAAGATACATATATCTCAGATGCTATCTCATATACTCTTTGGTTAGCTTGTATATGCATACTGACACTTTAGACAGACGGAATACCGGTATCTATATTTCCGATACATCGTACGAAGTATCGCGTATTTTATTATGCACCATTGGCCCAGGTGGCTTGGGCTATTTAGCAATTTGAGGCCGTTCAATATTATTGCATATCGCACATTACCAATGTCTTAGGCAGATGTCAAGGAGCAGTGCTGTCGTTAATTATAGAGATTTTAATAATTAGTTTCTGAATTATACCTGTGTGGGACGTTGAAACGCCAGAAAAATCAAAAGAGCTAGTGCTCACTGCATACCATTTTACTCTTTGCGCTTCAAAAATTATGTTGCCAACACTTCTGATAAAATATACTGCTCATTTAGTTAACAGATTGTAGCTCTGTGTAGCTTACCCGAACCATGCGTTGTTAATCGCTATAGGTGAGTAATTAATGCGGTACCATTTAGAAAAATACCAACAATTTTATTCTTTGTGAAGCCACGGGCCGCATCTTGGGGACCCCTGGCTTATGTTATACTTTGCTGGGGTTCTTTCATTTACTTCTAAATACTGCTTTCATGCTCCGCAACATACTTTTCGAAACGCAAAAGCAGGCGCTAAACAAGAGAACAAAGTTGTATTGAACTTATTCGGCTGTCAACGGCACTTCGATCGCCGCTGCCCACGTCTCTCTTAGCGCCAGCATAATGTTTCGAGTCACTGGTCATGGCACCTCTCACTAAAGCACCCGTGCATAAGCTTTACGAGTCCAGCAGTCTTCTCCAATATACGTTTTCTGCCGGCTGGTTTCTTTCTTTTAGTTCGGTATTTTGAAACATCGGGGCATCAGACAGGGTACTTACGCCGTTATTAACCCCCACGTGGACGGTCGGAAGTATCACGAGGCATGCTGAATATTTTCTAAGCCATTTTTAAAGGCTGCAGAGGGTTAGTCATCGCTGGCAAAATTTTTATTTTACCCACAGAGGGATGCCGAAGCACTTTCGGTTAGGTTCGAACATACGTAGGGGTCGGCGCTTTGAATCATCATAGAAGTTTCCATTTTTTGATTTTAGTGTTTGGAGCTTGGTCTAGTTGGCTTTCCATCCATCGGCGCTATCTAATATGCCTCTTGGTCTGACTCCTATTTAGCCGTTCAACTTTCTGAAGCCATTGCTTTCACATCTCCTAAGAGTATATGTCTGCTGGTTGTGCTTTATTTCCGAAATCTTATTCATTTATCATTAGAATGGCCGACAACTCTATCTCAGATGCCTGTCGTTGCGAAAAGACTCTACACCACAATATGTGCGTGTATCCAGGATATAACATCCATAGGCAGTACCTGGCGTCTGCTCTAGCGCACCTTTTGGCAATAGACCAATGTCTGTTGAAACCATTCCTGCATGACGTTGACAGAAGACGTCGCAGGTGAATGCGACGAAGGCACCAGTTGGGTTTTTTTAAAGGGCCCCTCACCAGGCTTGACAATTTTGAGCTAATGACCGCAATGTATACACTGGGCGTTCAGGATCACGTCTGCCAAAATTTGCAACGCTGCGCGCCGCGGAAATGGGTCAAATTTCAAGGTGAACGCTGCTTGCCCTTCCTCTCGTGGGCGCGCGCTTTAGAGAATGAGGGGATGACGTACATGAGAAAATGGCCCTACGTATATGGTAATGCTGTGACATCGCTCCTCCACGTAGACGACTGTGCTCTGACGTCGCCAACAGTAGCACGTGACACTGCAATAGTTATTTGACACGACATGTGTAGTTTGTGTAATTTGTTGCTTGAATCGATTAATAAAACTTGAGAGAAATAATGAGACACACAAAGGGAATATGTGCGTCTTTTTCATTTTTTTTTCGTGAATTGCAGCGAGATGCGGGGCTAATGTGCCTCCCTTTCCCATGCGTTCGGGTCCCCGCGGTTAGCGCATCGAGCAGACGCCTGCCCTGGAAACGAAAGTATTGTTCTGGCGCGTTCGAGCACTCATTGTGCTCATTTATTCTACCGCGTCCAAGTAAACGTTAATGCGGCCCTCGCTCATGATACCGCCACTCTCGTGCCCGTACAAATGTCTCAACTTTCATACCCGTCCCGCAGAAACAGGCAGTACACCACAGAGAACGCCGACAAAACGCCCACGGCCGCTATACATAAAAAAAAAAAAGGTAGCGGCCGTGCAACGCCGCTCGCGTGCTCGGGCTGGCTCGGGCACGTCATGCGCACGTGACCATCATGCGCATGACGTGTTCATGCGTATGTGTCAAGTAAAGAGGGCAGGGAAGGAATTTGGCTTGCTAAGGCTACACGGGGCGAGTGGCAAGGGTTTGAAACTCGCCTCCTCGCATCATGGTTTCGCGCCGCCACAAATTATCGTTTTTCTCAGCTCGTAATGAACCGATTTTAAAAATTCTTGTGACATACTGCTCTTCATTCGGGACATAACAACTTCCAGCGTCTAACTAAAATTTGCTATGTGGCCTGGTGAGGGGCCCTTTAAGAAACGAACTTAGGCAAGCGTCTGTGAGAGTGATGTCGCATACAACGCGAGAGTGGCGGACTGTGACCGACGGTGTGTGTGCTGTGTTATGTGCTGTCTTTCCATCTCTTTCCACTCCATCTTTTATTCTCCCCCATCCTGTTCTCATGTGTAGAGTAGCAAACCGGTTGTCCTAAACTGGTTTATGTATTTCATTTATTTCAGCACCTTCAGGGCCCGAAGACGTTACAGAACCTCTACTAGGGAAGTGGTTGACTTCCCTTCCCTTCTTTCTCCATTTCTTCTCACTCTCTGAAATTTTGCCTATTTCCACATTTGACAATAATTCTGGCTAATTTGGGAAGTTGGCCGAGGTCTACATCGTAAAAGTGTTGCGCAGGACTGTTAAGGCAGCTGTACCTATGCCACACCTGAGTTTGGAGTTCCTTTCTTTGATTCTACATATAGCCTTTTACACACTACAATGTTTTTCGCTGTTTGGAGCCATTAAGGCCACGATCCTCGAAAGTTGCTAATGTTTTCCGATTTTTTTTCTAAAGCGCTGTCATGAAAATAAGTTCGATGCCAAATACGTGCGGCTCATCTTCAATATCTGTCAAACCGTTTTTCAACGTACTTTTTGGAAGCTTTTATAGCCCATGCGAGAGCAGCTAATCATAGTGGACAGTTGGCAAGGATAGTTGTATTTAAAAGCTTTATCGGCTGTTTCAGGTTTGCTTATTGTAAGCCCTGCCCTCTTTAAAGCTTTGTAACTAATTCATTCACTATATTAATAAAACCACTGCTTTATCTCGTGTAATCAAAGTAAAGCAGCCTCAGTGCGCGGCTTGCTGTTATCTGTTCGTCGGTTGTCCCAATTTCATCGTGGTTGACCGGTTCTGCAATACCAACTAGTCCAAATTTACGCCTTGTTGAACCTACAACTACCTAACACTACGCACACATTCAGCTGTCGATGTACAGCTTACATAACACTCTAATTAGGTGATGATATGAGGACCCCGTCAGGCAGGCATATATGCTGCGCATCTTTTTAATACGAAAGTGTTGTATGCCGGGGTCCAGCACGGCTCCACTGACGCATTTCCGTCACGGATATGACGTTCTAAAATGTAAAGACTAACATATGGCAAAACAAAAAACTAGAAGAAAAATTTCCTCACCGGGAGTCGAACTTACGTCCCCTCGATCCCCGGCGCGCAGCGCGAAACGAGTCCGCCACATACTAAGGGCGTGTTATTTATATACACCATGTCTCGGTGGCTGTACTCGGAGATCGCGGTACATCAGCGTGTTTTCGTTATCACTAGAGAGACGGCGCGAAGGGCTCGAACGACGCGCGTCACCTCACGCGTCGAGATGAGCGTGCGCCTCTGGAGGGCGTGGTCGCCCCTGCGCGCGCGATTATCTTGTACGTCTCGCGCTGCCATCGCAAGTTCGCGCAGAAGTTACAAAGAGCACGAAGGTCACTTCGCTCACTTCGGCGGCCGCTTTTGCGAAAGTAGCGCGCAGTTCACAAACAAATAAGTTACAACTGTGACAGTTGGCGCTCATCCTGTGTATACTTGTGCGTTCGTTTCGTGCGTCCTCCTTTGCATTTGACCAGCGCGCTTTAACTGTCGAGCTGTGACACTTGTTAGTTCGCGCTCATCGTGTGTATGTTCGTTGCGTGCGTCCTTTCTGCTTGAGCAGCGCGTTGCAAGTTTCGAGCCGATTGCCGTTCTTCACGTGACATTTCAACTTGTGGCTATAGCATTTATTACTTCGCCCTCGGGGCGAAACAATCCACAACAAACGCTCAACTGCGTCAGTGAAGACACGTTTTACTTTCGTGTTATACCAATTAATGTGACAGAGGAATCAACCTTGTTTTTTTTTTGTATCTATAGCCTACACTTTGCCATGAGCCGACTTTGTTGCTCTTTACTAATGCCTTGAAATAAAAATAAGTAACTAGTGCATTTTATAGCAGGTTTGTGAGCATTTTTATTTTTATGGGGCTATAATCAAACGCTTAGTGATACGTAACCCAAATTATGATCAGAATACGGTAGGAGTGCATTTGGCGTTTGTAAAAATGGCAGAGAAAAATTACTCATTGCTCATCGTACATGCGTTGATATTGTGAAATACTCCCTGCCCGACAGATTTTCGTGCAATTCTAATACATGATATGCCAGTGAAACGCATAAAATATTTTCACATGTTGGCAGTGGAGCGGCCGTGGTTAAGGATACTCGAAATTACGGACGCGCAACTGCGAGAGAGAAGTTGTGGAGATCGGTACAATTGCCTTCTTGGTGGCTGTTCATACTTTCTTTTTGCGCTAAAGGCGATAATTAGAACAGAAAAGCCAACACAACTGATGTAATCCGTTGTCCTCGTCTCTGCCCCCGTTCTTGTCTTTAGCGCAAGAAGCTACAAATGTCGGAAAAAAAGCTTGTAATCTAACTGCTAAATGGCAACAGCCAACACAATGGAACTATATCGAGGAATTATTGAACGTATTGAATCATCTTCAGATACAAATGACAAATATCGTATCGGATACCTTTATTCTTGCGTATCTTGCATCTGTATCTCACAAACTTTACGTCTCGGTATCTTGTATCGTATCTCGATACACTCGCAAAGTAACCTGGCCCAGACCTCTTCGTAAACAGAGGACGGCTATAAAACACGCACTCGTTGCGCAGATCACATGGCAAGACGCGTAGTGCGATCATATGGTTCTGCTGCGCAATATAACGTCTGTAACGTGGCTCGTCGCTCGACATGGCAGCTATAGAGGGTCTTTTTTGAAAGCGGTTACAAGCACTCGCGTAGCTCAGTGGCATAAAAGCTGGCAGCCACTCAGAATGCATTGGCTTAATTCGGACTCCAACATTGAATTTCGTTCTTCGATCACGATCAGGATTTTTCGCTCACAAACAAAGCCATCCACGCCAGCACCAGCACTACATATTCTGCGACACGGACTATTGAACGCGATTAAGTTAAAAAGATTTTCTTCTCTGCCACACATTACTGGAACCGCAATACACTGCAAACGCAAACTAGCCGAATTGGGCGTTTTAAGGGCTACAATCCCCCTTAATACTACCTCCATCTGGACAGTACTACCTTAGGGTGTAATGAGGTGGGTGCAATAAAGTTCTGCGTCCTCAATTTTACTTCGTTAAGAAAATATGTGAAAGAAAGGAGGTAAATTCACTATCTGACGCCATTCGTCGAATGGAGTTAGAGGAACAAAAAACTCCCATATCATTTCCTCTGGCATGTTTTCTCTTTTTTTTCCGAAGCTTTCCATAATGCCTTCAGTGCTGGCGGGCATGCATGCAGCTGTGCGGGGGAAAGAAGTTAAAAGAAAGAGGCGGCATGCTTCAGCACACTAAAAATCCCTTGCACAGACAGCCCAGAGAAAGAGATATACGAGACCCTCCGAACGGCTGGAGAGGAAGCGAGCAAGCCCTTTGGCCTTGGCGGCTGCAGCCTACTCGGCCCGCCCCCGCCAGGTCAAAAGCAAGCCAGACGAGGCGCTACCGAAGTGAAATGGGACAAAGCTTCGCGCCGCATGCGCGCGCGAAGAAAAAAAAAAACATGGCTGATCCCTCCGTCATAGGAATCGGTATAACACGAAAGTCAAACGTGTCTTCACAGAAGTAGTGCTTATTGTGTAGTGATATATGAGAGCTTGTACAATGTCTATTCGTGTTTGGCAGCTATAGCACCGTTTGACGTGGATGCACCCATGTTGACAGCATGTCTCTATCGCGACGACTAACGCCCATGATCATTATTAAACCGTTGTGGTAGCTGACGATGTGATATTTGGACACAGCGAATCGTGAATCCCGCGTAAAGATGATATCAACAAGCTCATAATCAACACTGGTAACCGGTATGCGCTTCTTCAAAGCGTCGTCAATTAAGGAGAGAAACGGCACGGTGTGCGCTTTCTAGTAACGGGTAGCCGACGCCTGTGCTCATGCATACATAACACACACTGCGCTTCAGCAACACGGGAGGTAGAGGTTCGTAGCCTGAGCCGCAAACGCGTGCGTCCCGCTGGCCTCTGTCTCGCAGGCGCTGCTCTCGCTCACCAAGGCACGACATTCGCCCGTCGAAATCGCGTCCTTTCTGCAACGCATATTGCAGCAGTGTTGTTAGTCGGTGCTCTCGCAATTGAAGCAGTCAGCCGCGGAGAAATCCCGTTGGTGCACGTGGAAGCTACTCCGTTGAGCCGACGCACGCTAACACGAAGCCAAAGGCAAAGAACGTAACTGCGTCAAGCGTGCCTCGGCGACGGCAGCGCGGCCAGTCTACCTCTCTGGTATCGAGACGCTTTAACCATTACCTCCGATATCGCGTGCAATCTCGGAGGAAGGGCTAGTAAGTGTCGATAGTGAAGCATTACTTCTTTTCACACCTCAAAGATGGCGGCACCGCCCCGCTCCGCCCGCCGCGAAAGAGAATGTGCGAAAGATATGAGGCGCGTTCGCGCCGTGTCCCGCATCTCCCGAGTTAGCTTACTCGGTAGCGCGTCGGGCGCTTGCCGTCGCGGCCGCAACGTCGTGGGTTCGATACCCAGCGGGGTATATTTTTCTTGGTTTTTTTCTTTCTCACCCGTTGGCGTCCATTTTATCAACGTCATATCCGTGACGGATGTACTTGGTGGACCCCGGCATAAAACACTTTCGTGTTAAAAAAACAGAAAAAAAGAAAGAAACGTGAGGAGGGAGTCGTTCCCGCGGCGGCGCGATCGTCGTAGCTAGGCAAGGCCGGCTAGGCCTTGTCAACACCACTTCTCAAGTGATCAGCTGTGTCGGTCGTGTGTGCGCGTTTTGTGCCTGCAGCCTCACTGCGTTCTCGCCGCTGGATGTGATATGCGTGGTTTGACGACAGTGCGACATGCTGTGCTCGCGACGGCCTGTCGACTCAAGCGAGCGTGCCGCTGTGCATTACCAAGCAGATGATGGGCACCCTGCGTGCTCGGCACATTCAGCAACAAAAATGGTAAGTAATACTGATGTTCTCTCTCTTTGCGAGCCCTTATTGTCGCTTATGCACCTGTAGATGACCTTCTGCACTTTGCGTCGCTTGAAAAGTGCAATGAAAAGCAAAAAAAAAAAGAAAGAAAAGAAAATCGGCATGTCAAGCTTGCGAAATGCCCGCACCATGAGCGTGGCATGTAACCCATGCCGTATATTACACGCATGTCGTTCATTGTTTCCATGTTACCAGCTGTCATTTATGTACGTCATACAGTCACGTCACGCTATGCCAATCTTGGTATGATATCAAGTTAGAGAACCGGACGCGAGTGCACCACGCTCCATGCCGTAAATGACATACATGTCGTTATTTTCATGTTACTATATGTCATTTATGTTCGTCGCACAATGACGTCACGCTATATGAATTTAGGTGTATGTCAAGCTAGCGAACCGGCCGCGAGCGCACCATGAGCGTGGCGTGTGTACATGACATGCATGTCATTATTTTCATGTTGCCAGCTGTCATTTATGTTGGACGTGCAGTCACAGCACAATACCAATTTTGGTGTATATGGAGCAGGCGAAACGGCCACTAGCGCCCCCGAGACCATGTTGTCAAAATAACGCCATACATGACAAGCGTGTCATGATTTGCAAGTTAGAAACTGTCGTTTATGTGCGTCATACACTCTTGTGACGCCATACCTATTTTGGTAAATATCAGTTAACGAAACGTCGCAAGAGAACCAAGAGAGTGACGTGTAAATCCTGTCGTTAATGAAATGCATATCATGATTTTCAAGTTAAGACCCATCATTCATGTTCTTCATGCAGTCGTGTCATGCCACGCAAATTTTGGCATACATCCCATTAATGAAACACCCACACGAGCTATGAGTCGTAGGCGGCTAGATAGATAGGTAGATAGATCCGTTCAAAGTCGTAGAAGTGTTTAACAAATGCTTCGCATTTAAGTCGTTAAACTCAGATAGCAATGATGTGTGATGCATGTTTTGGAACTTCTGTGAATATCACTCATGCTTCATACGACCACTCAATCGACCCAGGAGTGCGCCCTGATAAAGTTGTTTGCACGATATAATTTTCTTGCCTGCGATAAAGCATGAATGAGGCATGATGCTTTCAGGGAATATACATTAGAGCAAAAGGCCACGGTTATCACATTGTCACATGATGGAATGTGCATAAAGGACAACTGTGTTTTCGATTTATTCTTTTCTCCAACTTCATTTGCTTGTTTTAATCCTTCATCATCGTGTCAATTTGCGCACATTGACATGTGACAAGACCGTGCGCTCTCATTTTGCAGCATCTACCTTGGATGCAGTCAACTACCCTGGACATCTTTCTCCCGCCATGCAACTGTGAGAACCCACCGAAGCACAGATTGTCAGGAAGTGAAAAGACTTTTCGGCAACAATTTTGCATTGCGCACTCTGCCCGTCTCCTGAAATAGCATATTAAGGTACATAAGCACTGTATTTTCATACATATGCATCAAGGAACAGTGAAATAGCATATCAAGGTATCATTAGCTTGGATTCCTTTAGCTAGAACGAATAAATCATGTTAAAGCTATACAATGACGGCCATATCATGTGACAGACATCTACTAAGTGCAGTGTGTATTGTGAAGCACATGCGTTTTATGGTATTGAATGAATGGATAAATGTTTATTCCAGCAAAATACAAGAAATGGGCCTCAAGTGAAAAGCGACAATGGTAGCTTGAGAAGTGCACAAGGCCCAGTAGAGCAAAAAGAGCGACAGAGCAGCAGAAACGTGTGCACGTTCAAAGGCAAAACATATACGCATACAAAAAGAAACAGGAAAGACAAAGCAGAAGGAACGTGCACATTCAAAGGCAAAACACGTAAGCCATCTGCAAAGTGACAAAATCAAAAAGGGTGAACATTTATGCTAGTGAAAACAATCAAAATCAGAAAACAGTGAAAACAGAAAAGAAGGAACGGCCATTCAACGGCATGGAAGGAATGCAACTTCATTGGTCACGTATCAACAGTGGAATTTGCCAAGGTTACATGTGCATATTCTTAGCCATTATGAGATGTGCAAGGCTAATTTAATCGCATTGATATAAGTCAGCTGTTGAGTCTGTTGAACCAGACTGTTGAAACATCTTGTTTATTCCATCTCGTTAATTTGCTGTTTTGCATTATGTTGCCATAGTTTTCAAGGTCAATACATAGTATCATGACTGTTGACACAATTTGACAAGGTGAAAGCGCTGTTATTGTGCCCAGGCCTTAGTTTATCCTCACCAGAAGTGCGCTGTTTATTTTTGCCATGGGTCAGTGCCAAGTTGCCCAATCTTCACTCCTAAACTGAGTAGGTGCGGTTAATCAAGACCTTGCTAACATTCACAACCCTTTTAAAGTGTACTTATAGTGATAACTTTACTGACATCAAAAACTACCCACATAATGGTAAACATGGCAAGAGTACACTTCTGGTGGTGTTTCGCATTTTTTTTACATCCGTTTGTTTTTCGCCCTGTGCACACGAAGTGAAACGCTCACAAGGAAGTACTTAGCAGCATCTCAATTTTGTATTCATTTCGTGTTTTGACAAAATGTCTGCAATAAGGATAGTCAAGTGCGAATCTTCGGTAAGACATTGATTTTTATGTATACAGAAATCTTAGTGGACTTCTTTTTTGTGTAATTTTCAGGAATACACTTCTGGCAAATTAGCAAGTGTTGCTTGCCCACCAGTCTATGTTCAAGTCAAGTGTATTGTGGCCATGAGTGTTGGCAGGATTTTGTCTTGGGGTTGATGCGACCGAGGAGGGGTTGAGGTTGGCACCCAGGTTCCGGCGACGAAGGACTCTTGCGGCGCTTCACACGTACAAGAAAACCTGTTTATTTACATATTTACAGGAAGTTTAACAACCAAGGCGTAGAGACGCGCCTTTACATCATAAGGGCCCAGAGCGAGACGAGAGGGCGAGCGAAGGCCAGTGAGTTCCCCCCAGTGCACTCCCGACACGCTCCTTTTATATCGGTCCGTGCACGCGCTTCTCGTCAAGCGTTTTCGCTGGACGCTGACTGCGTATTGCAGCAACGCCGACGCGTGTTCCCTGCAACGCACATGGAGATCTCTTGCGTTCTTGGGGAACGCGGACCGCGTATGGCAGATGCGCCGATGAAAGTCTCTTGCAGGCCGGGTCTTTGTATTGCCGGTTACAACAGCTCGTCCGCCGCCCGAAGAGGTCACGTAAGGGCTGCAGTGGCGCTGCTCCCTGAAGTGGCCGTTGCACGTTTCCGTAGGCGTCACACTGATTGTCCACCACAACACAGAGACGCGCACCACACAGCCGGTCTTACGGAAGGCACACCTTGACGTCGCAACGAACCACAGCAAACACACACTTAGTCAAAGCGTGGGACTGTCCACAGCTGCAGAGGCCCGGTTGCCGCTGCCCGGTTGTTCACAAATGAAGCCACGAAGCGCTGCAAAAAGGCCACAGTCCGCAGTGGCTAGTTCAGCGTGTCCTCCATGCTGCGCTGTGGGACCAGTAGTCGCAGCTGGACTTCTCTTTTGCCTGGCTTAAGCGGGAAGATACGCGTTCAAACCCAACACCAACGCTGAGAACACTCGGCTCTCCCGAGATCCACCAGGTTTACGTTACCGCGAGGCTCCTATCTTAGTTTGTTGCACAGCAGAAGCCTGCACGGTGGTGACCAGCTGAACCTGACGCTTAGGTGATTGCGTCCCAAACCAGACGAGTGCAATTTCTCACATGCTGACCAGACCCGAGAGAGAAAGACGCTTGGAAGTGTGCTCTTTGAGACGCGTGTCTGCAAATCCGCATGAAAAGGCCCCGACGCTTCACAGAATTTCTATCGTCGGTGCAGAAAAGAAGGGATCCAAACCGCAGGATTTGTCTCCGGTCGCATGGAGACAAGAGCGTCCGAACGACCCCTATCTGCATGCGAACGCCTTCCCCTGGCTCAAGATCTAACAGACAAAATATCTTTGAGGAAGTGCCCTCTGAAACCCCAGACACCACAGAAAATGCATCACGTTCCTCGCCACTGAAGAAGTTGTGCACTGGTGCACTGGTATCATCTCCTATGTCGCTTTCTCCAGCTTTATCATTGTGCTCCCTACAACTGACCGTTCCATTTTGGCCGTCCTGCCCATCAACATCTCTGTATACCGACGACAGCACATCTGACTGTATACTTTCTCCATTGATGAGTGATTGCGCACTCTTTTCCTGCCCACTCGAAAAAATGGCAACTGCACTAAACCGAGAAGTCAATCTGTCGTTCTTTACCAGCGAGTCATTCACCTGGTCTTCGGCCCTGATTGTGACGCCTGTTACAGCAATTAGCGGTATACCAGAATCGGCGGCCACCAGCTCAAAGCTTTCTTTACGAAAGTGGCCACCAGTAGCCAAAAAACCTTTCTGTGCTCCTTCAGTGCAGTTATACAGGGGCAATTCTACCCCTTCCTTATAGGAATCGTTTTGACCTTCAGGGCCATCTTTGTGAGGCAGTTTGCTATGTGGACGAACGCGTGCTTTCTCTGAATGGCGACGGACGCTGTACTCATCACCTAGCTCAGCCGCGCATTTAATGTTACTCTCGCACGGTCTATCCTGAATCCCTACATTTTCTGCATCCCGACTACTGGCACGTTTCGCTTTTACGATCTGAAGCTCAAGTCGCAGTCTTTCCAGCTCCCTTTCTTGACTTGCAGCTTCTGCTTTACGCCTGATGGTCTCTCGCTCTTCGTCTTCTTGTGCCCTTTTTATCCTCTCCTCAATTAGCTCCCAGCACTCGGCAAGCTCCTCTTCATCCGCGCCAGAATCCTTAACTGCCTGTATTAAATGTGGCTTTCTATGTATAGTCGACACCTCAATCCCCAGCTCCTCGCACAACAGCACTAAATCCGGTTTCCTCAATTTGTTCAAATCCATGGTCACCCCGTGCAGACTTCCGTTGCTCAAACTGCCGTGAAGGTACCTCTAAAAACCCAATCCTTCACAAAGCAGCAACTCATCTACCCCTTTGGATAAACATCACCATCTATCCAAAACACCTGGTAGAATCTCTACGGAAAGTGAGCACTCACCAGCATCGGCACCAGGAAAGAACACGAACGGATCCTGCCGCTGCCAACCAGTTGATGGGACCGAGGAGGGGTTGAGGTTGGCACCCAGGTTCCGGCGACGAAGGACTCTTGCGGCGCTTCACACGTACAAGAAAACCTGTTTATTTACATATTTACAGGAAGTTTAACAACCAAGGCGTAGAGACGCGCCTTTACATCATAAGGGCCCAGAGCGAGACGAGAGGGCGAGCGAAGGCCAGTGAGTTCCCCCCAGTGCACTCCCGACACGCTCCTTTTATATCGGTCCGTGCACGCGCTTCTCGTCAAGCGTTTTCGCTGGACGCTGACTGCGTATTGCAGCAACGCCGACGCGCGTTCCCTGCAACGCACATGGAGATCTCTTGCGTTCTTGGGGAACGCGGACCGCGTATGGCAGATGCGCCGATGAAAGTCTCTTGCAGGCCGGGTCTTTGTATTGCCGGTTACAACAGGGTGCAAGGCGGCGTAACGTGTCGGCCTGGTGAGCAGGAGAGCATTGGTGTAGCTTGGGTGGGGTCAAGTGCTGGTGTGTCTTGATGGCGGCAGGTGCCCTTTGTGCAAACCCCTGCCGACACCCATGATTGTGGGAACACCCTGATGTGCCTCACTTTACACTATGTCGAACACCTCGTACATCTTACCACATTTAGGCCAACACTGGTACTGATGCAGAGTGTTATGCGCAATACTACGTGCAACCTTTCTGATATCGTGTGCATTTGAAAATTTCACATTGTTTAAAAATACGCTGAGTGGACCCAGTGTTATTCAGGAAACATAAGTCTTAACAGGGGCAGTTGGGCGAGTTGGTGTATATTCATAGTTAAAGGGGGGGGGTGCAAAAAAAATCACAGCACAGAGAAATGAAGGGGACAGGATGACGCGCTACTAGCAACTGAAGTTTAATCGAAACCACAGAAAGATGTAAACACACAGTACGAAAAAATTACAAAACTAAACAATCACACATCCATAGAGGAATGAAGGGGGCAGACAGGGCAGTACGCTACTAGTAACTGAAGTGTAATCAAAACCACAGAAAGATATAAACACGCATGACTAAAAAATCCAAGCACATGTTCAACTTCAGTTGTTAGTAGTGTGTCGTTCCGTCCCCTTTGTTGCTATGTGTTCTGATTTCGTTTTCACGTTTTCCTTACCTATGAACTGAACTCCTGACTGTTTCACAGTCTCTATATCATCATCAGCCTGTCTACGCCCACTGCAGGGCAAAGGCCTCTCCCATGTTCCGCCAATCAACCCGGTCCTGTGCTTTCTGTTGCCACGTTATACCTGCAAACTTCTTAATCTCATCTACCCACCTAATTTTCTGTCTTCCCCTCACGCGTTTGCCCTCTCTTGGAATCCAGTCAGTTACCCTTAATGACCACCGGTTATCCTGCCGACGTGCTACGTGGCCGGCCCATATCCATTTCTTCTTCTTAATTTCAACTATGATATCCTTAACCCCCGTTTGTTCCCTGACCCACTCTGCTCTCTTCCTGTCTCTTAAGGTTACACCTATCATTTTCCTTTCCATCGCTCGCTGCGTCGTCCTCAATTTAAGTTGAACCCTCTTTGTAAGTCTCCAGGTTTCTGCTCCGTAGTCTCTATATATGTGTGGTCAATTTTAATTCATCCTCATGGCATATCAAGTCCTAGGATCCAGTGTGCAAAGCGACCAGACACTATTTGCAGGAATTTTTGTATTTAGTGCCTGTGATTGCCTAATTGCAAGTTGACGTTGCAGCCATGGTGCTTGGATTATTTTCAATGTGGTAATTATGCGTAAGCCATCAAGTGAGGAATTAAGGATGAACTTTTGAGTTACAATTGGCACTAGCTGGCATAAAAACATAGAAGCATGGCTGTATTTGTTATGCATATTAGAAGTATTGGTACATTGCAGTCATGTGATTATGCCGACAAGTTCCCAAGAAATTTACGATGGCTTCCAGGTATCTGTAAGTATGTACAGCAACATATGAAGGCAACCTTGTAATTTTGTGGGCATTGCTGAATGCTTTTATGCACCTTGGTAAGTGGACCTACAGTCAACACCACAGGTCTATTTTGAGCTTTTTTGTAGGAAACTCGACTCCAAAATCATGTGCGACATGTTTTGATGCCATAGGGCAAACTAATGCAATAAAAAACTGTACAACTGCCTGTCTACACGGTTTCATATTTCCCAAAAGTGATGCTAGCCTTATTGTACTAATTAGTTGCCTTCGTGTGTAGGCTGACACCAAGTTCCTTGGGTAGCTTATTTTTTTGGATTATACTTGCATGCTGGCACGGTGAAGTGCACACGTTAGTGCGCATCATGATGAGATTTTGCACCCTACTTTCGTATTGCTTTACTGCTGTGAATTATGTATAGTGCTTAGGCTGTACTGTATATGTTGTTCCACGTGTTCAGTTTTGGGAGTAGGTTCTGTGCACGACGATGGAAATATATACCTATATCCTTACATTGACATGAGAACTGCTGCTGTTTTGATTCCAATAAAATGTTGCAACCACTGGTTCTTGTATCAATTGAAGTATGACTACTTGTCGTGCATGCAAATTGAAGAAATGAATTTGTGCTTGCAAAACAAATTGCTGAAACACTGCCTGCTCAATGTAACTGCTTGTGTTTTATTACCAAACACATTGAACAGATGATTCACAGATTATGACACGTTGTAGAAGATAGGCAACAGAAAGACAGAAAGTCATCACTGTGTTCTAACGTAGATTGGGTGATCTTTTATCAGTAGTAGCATAATTGAAGGTTGCTGTTGTATAAATAAAGTTTAACGTAGTGTGCAGGTGGACGAGGGAGTGCACATATGATAGTTTTTCCAGTTTTCTGCATATTTGCTACAGTCCTCGTGTTTCTGTGTTACGATTGTGAAATTGTGAATTGCAAACAAGCCAACCTCTCTGCTGCTGTGGTGAAGTCATTCAACAGAACCATATTTTCTCAAGAACAGTTGTTCCATTGAGGAAGAGGGTAATGCTTTTTTTTAATGGGTACGGCATCATCTGTCTGAGGGGAGGGCCAAGTACACATGGACGTTCACAAGAGAGAAGTGCAAGTACATTAACTTTTTTGTTTTGTGGGAGACCTGTCACTGGGAAACTGGGAGGTTGACCTTGACCTTGGGGCACGCGTTAGGCATTCGCTTTAACGCGGTGGCGTGATGCTTACCAATAAAAGCTAATTAGTAAGAAATGTAGGTAGTATCCGAGTATGAAAGCAAACAAATACTGAATATGTGTTATAGAGAATCACTGAATGCCGTGCTAAAGCGTGCATTGCGAATAAGCGCTAATTGCGGAAATAGATAAGCGTTCAGCTGCTCAGAAGGCGCTGCTCGCGGCTGTACGCACGCGTTCAACGCACTTTATGTAGGCGCGTTACAATGTCCTTGTAACTCTGGAATTTTCTGCGTGTGTAATTTTCATATGCGAACGCAGGCGGTCCGCGCTAAAGGGTGCATTGCGAATAAGCGCCAATTGCGGAAACAGATTTTTGTTCAGCTGCTCAGAGCGCGCTGCTGCCCCTGCGTGCAGCTCGCCGCAGTACGCGCGCATTAAATGCACTTAATGTAGGCATGTAGGCGCGTTACAATGTTCTTCTAAGTCGGGCCTCTGCGTGTGTAACTTTCATATGAGAGCGCAGGCGGTCTTCGAACCGCTCATAACACGCTGCCGCATCTGGACGCGCGCAGTTCGCGGCTGCAGAAATAACGAAAATTGCTCCACAGCATACGCTCATGGAATGCACATACGTTCGCTCATCTGAAGATACCTTTGTCACGCTCGTATTCACGAATTTAGCGCGAGCGAAGAGGGCACACGTTTATAATTTTTCTAGCGGCACGACACGGTGAATCGGAGAATTCGGAGCCGAGGGTGTTTACGTCGATCGGCTCGGCCTGCAAGACGCCCCACAAATTATGTATTGACCTTCCGCAAGAGCAAACACACGCCGATGGTACAAGAACAGAAGTTCGAAGTTGTGCCGATGGGTTACCAGCCGCTTTGTACATACATTGGTACATATATAAGCCCAGGAAAAAAACAAGCTTGCAAGTGGTGGTGCTGTGGTGTAATGGTTATAGTGCTTGCTTTGAGTGCGTGTGGTCGCGAGTTCGATTCCTGTGTCGTGCGTACTTGTATGCAAATGTCATGATTGTGCATAAATACTTTGATGTCCATTTTCTATTATGTCCTAGGGATGAATAGTAGCGGAAACTGGCCGGTAAACGTAATATACTGCCTAAAATTACTTTTTTTTTTTCATTTCGCGAGCACTCTAGGGCCTCGTGTAAAAGGAGGCTTTAACAGCTCTCAAAAGAAGCAGAAAAACTCTCAATGCGCTCTGTTCAAGCCCCCAAAATGGCTTACATAAAAACACCAACTTTACCTCCAAAAGGAGGCTTTAAAAGCTCTCAAAAGAACCAGAAAAACTTCCAATGCGCTCCGTTCAAGCCCCCAAAATGAGTTCAATAAAAATACAAATTTACCTCCTTAGTTCCGTCTAATCACTCCCTTAAAGGATGTAAATAAAAGCTCCTTTTGAACCTCCTTTTGAAGGGAGTTTTGCGTAGTACCTTTTAAATGCACGTTATGCGTCGAGCCCGAAACTCCCTAAAGGGCTCAAACCCGTTTGCTGTGTAGGAAACGAAGAGCTATAAAAGATATGGTTATATCGGAAACACGTGTCAGCTACCACCCCGTAGGTGCCAACCGTAACATCGGTATCGTAAGAGCGCCTTCTCGTATGGAATAGCGCAACACTCTAATGTCTAATGAAAAAAATGACCTATTTTATCACATTTCCTTCGAGAAAGTGGGCAACTTCTCCAGCACTTTTGCCCTACACCAGCAATATTTTCAGCGGATGTTCCAAGTGCAAAGATAAAAAATTCTCGATACTCTCCTTTCCGGTTCTATTGCGCACGGAGAGCATTGAGGCCGGTTTGTGTCTTTCTGCTGCGAAAAAAAAAGAAAAGAAAAGGAAACGTCAGGGCTCAGCGTATTGTTGGAAGCCGTAGCGCTGGAAAGTATTTACAATACCCGCAGCGTGGGAATGTCGAAGCCAGTGCGTCGGAAGTTTAGGGCCAACATATCGACTTGGGCATGCTAGAAGACCACCCTTTTTACCCA
This sequence comes from Rhipicephalus sanguineus, assembly GCF_013339695.2. NCBI lineage: Eukaryota > Metazoa > Arthropoda > Arachnida > Ixodida > Ixodidae > Rhipicephalus > Rhipicephalus sanguineus. Next base: position 64,495,901 of record NC_051182.1, read on the forward strand.
CGGGTAGCAAAGACAGTGAATGCTCACTGAGGTATAAAACCGTCACACACAGAACAGTTGCATGATGAAAAAAAAATCAAAACAGCGTGCCAGTGCATTTAACGCCTTCCACTGCACATCGATTCACTTCCCTACATTCCTTCTGTAAACAATCAGCATTTCTCGTCTCCAATTTTTCTCATGCCCAGTGTTGTCTGGCGCTGTTTTGCTGCTAGTCTCAGAGTTCGCGTGAAACACAATGCGACAGCGCTCAACAAACTACTTACAGAGAATAAAACAAAACATGCCTCACAGTTTGACGAGTGGGAAGGAAAAAAAAATTGATCGCAAAAAACATAAGCAAAAAACTTAGCCTTACCTGAATGGCGCGTAACCGTGAGTTGAAGTTCCAACTGAGAATAAAACAACGCTCTCTGCACTGAGCTCCAGGCCATCTCCTATATTCCTCTCTTCACGAAACTTTTTACAAGAGCCAACAACGGCGTGCGAACCGCGGCGAGCCTTGAGAACGCAGTCCTCTATCTGAGAAGTCAGACATCCGCGACCACAACGGGCCAGCGCCTTTTCCATAGACCTCATGTGGGATATATTGCCGGCGAGAACTGAAATCCCTTTGGCAAGAAGAAAGTGCATGCAAAGCTGTATTTTCCCAGCATCGAGAGCAACAGCGAGTTCATGGTTGTACCTGATCACGGATGAGTATTCTGGAACACTTTGAGACGCGGTAATCTGCGTTTGAGTGAACTGCAGCAGCACCACCATCGCAATCATCCACGACGCAATTGCAATCTTCATAGACATGCAGTTCAAGCGGAGATTGTTAGGCGGGCTCCTTCCTAAATACGTGCTCAAAAAGCCAATGACCACCGATGAAGCGCTGTTAACTCTTCTTGAGGTTGAGTGACCCTTTGCGCAAAGTATCATTATCAACACCACGGCAAATGGAGCCAATATCAAAGATACAGCGAAAAACGTCAACCATGTCGTAGTGAATGAAGGAATGACCTGCCCGCCCTTGCGCACCATGAAACACATGGGATCAGGGGGTAAGATAGCGTAGTAGAAGAAGCAAGATCGGTCGCATAGCAAACCTCCATCGACAAAGTCAACTCGCTTCGTAAGAATAAGGGAGTCGACACTCCCATCGTTACACTTCTCTACCAAAGTGTTGTTCAGGGCACTGTAGGCTTCTTTAATAGCATTGACTGCATGGTTAGTTTTCGAGCATAAATGTGCGCTGACGTCGCTCATTGCGTAAGCAATACGCTGATGCCTAAGGTATGTCGTTCGTCTCCATTCGGCATGAGTTGCTTTATATTCCTCAACTGAAGTGAATACATTTCGCAATCTGCAAAATTTGTAGCTGTCGCTTGGGACGTTGAGCTCGGTGTCACTTACAGTCAATACCTGACATAAGTGGTCATCAAGCTTTCTAAGCGCCTCACTGTGCTCTCTGACTACGAAGAGCCAGCGAACGTTCGAGTTGTATTTCTCGAGGTTGGCGATTTCCTTCAAATTTCGCGAACTAAGTCCCTCCTGCCATTTTGCAATGATTAAATACTCCGGCGAAAATGGACCGTCTCTCGTGAAGTCTGCCACCATGCGAGGCAAGCATGTGCTCAGATGCAAACATTTCACGAATGTAACCGGCGCTGAAACGTCTGCCACTATCTTGTCTGCAAACCCTGCATCTTTTTGGGACGAGAGAACAACCACGTGACGTGACTCCTGCGCGAGAGCGTTTGCAGCGGTGAATAGGAACGGACTGGGCGATTGCGATTCTGCGAAATTTGCATCTAGGACAGCGAGAAGCACTGTGGAGATAATTGACAGCCTCGGCATTATTCGAATAAATCGTGGATTACTGCTTCGTTCTTTGGCAAGGAGCCGAAAACTCTTCTTCGGAGTGATCGAGAAAGGCACCGGGATAAAAATGGCTGTTCGAAAACTATAGGCCCACTGATTGCACGAACACGGCGCGTTGTTTCCTGAGGCAATTTCTCTGTAATTCTACTCTGTTTCCTTGCATATAACGGAGAGTGCACACAGGTGCGGCACGACATCCCATATAGAGGGGAAATAACACTAAAGAGCGTCACATGTACAAATTGATCTTTACATTGATCGCTGAAAGCATGACAAACTTTATGAGCAGTAGAATAGCAACGAAGGACGAGCCCATATCTTGTGCTCGCCTTATTCTTGTGTTATTGGGACGAAGCCAATTTATTTCGTCGTGCGTTGTGAACATCGGTATTATTTTTTATGTACGGTCGAGTCACGCCATGTCTACATACGGTATTTAAAGTGCTCCCTCAGATAAGTGGTTGCGTGCGGAGTGTTAACACGCTCGAAATGCATTAGCGGGGTGTTCAAGAAATTGACTTGTTTAGTGCATGCACAGGGCTTCTGTATAACGTGCGTGCGCTCTCCGTCGTAACGGAACTTCTTCGTGAATGGATCGTAGCCAATGAAACGCTGAAATTAAGCCTGGTCTCCTGACGTTACTCTAGCGGTCCGATTCGTTCTCTAACAAGAGACTCAAGTGCACACAGGTGCGGGACGACATCACATATCAGGGAGAAATAATCATAAAGAGCGTCACATGTACAAATTGATGTGGTAAGAACTATCGTACGTAATATCAGCTTACCGCTTCTGGTGGTGGTAATACCCATGTTACCGTTGGCATCGTTACGCAACTGTAAACAACGAGTTATATAACACATATGGGACTCTTCAACATATGTGTGCGTAATCATTTGTACATACCTTTACTGTCATTTAGTAACGTTTAGCGCAATGTAAAAATTACGCCGCAGCCTCATTGGCGCCGTATGCTTCGCATCTTCGGCAGTTCCGTAGCAGTGCACCTTGAGCGCACATCTAACACTATGTGCTTTTGTAGGTAAGAACTACAAGTTCGATTTCCTACACACCAATCTATGCACTGATGCCGGACTGCTCCAAACCGCATTTGTAGCTTCTTTGCTTTTCTTACGCTATTGGAATATCGCTGTGTCAAAAAAGGCTGTGGGCGAATTGCGTGCAGAGATAATTGGTGAACTGAATTAGATAAAACAAAGTCTAGCAGAGCTGAAAGAACCCAAACGGGAAATGAAATTCCTTGGAGCCTTCAGAGAAATCATACAAGCGGTTGTACCAGAAAACAAAGAACTTAACGTGCAAAATGCTAAGCTGGCACGAACATTTGAGGAACTTGAAATGCACCAACGCTCCAACAACATGGAATTCAAGGATGTTGCTGTTGATGAGGAGCCAATAACCATCGTTGAAACGATTGGTGAACTGGTTGCAGAAGTAGTACAAGAGTCTGACTTTGATATGTGCCACAAAGTGCCGACAGCTAAGCAAAATGAACATGATTGTTTGACTTGTCCGCCGCATCAAGAGAAATGGCTTCGTTGCTAAAGCAAGAAACAGAAGAAATTCATAGCAGAATGTTTGGTTTTGATGAAAACGGGCCAGTGTTTATCAATTAGTACTTGACAAGGCAAAGCAAGCAGTTACTGAGCGCTGCGAAACAAAAGAGGAGTGAGGTCGGAAGGAAGTACCTGTGGACCACTGGAGGGAAAGTAATGGCGAGACATAAGACACCTTCTATTCTGCTTATTTTCAGCATTGATGACATCAGCAAGATGGCAACCTAATCTTATTCTCTCAAAGCACCTTTTTGTAATTTTTTAGTATAGTCATGGCTTCAATCGATGAATGTCTCTATCATGATTACACGACTTTTAGAAATACATCTTCCGTGCTTGAAAAACTTATTTCACTCTTATTTAAAAGCCCATAGTATAGGAAATGAGCAAGATAAATTGAAGAGTTGCTTCAACAGACCGAAACAGGCAGAAACCGAAACGTTGCTTTGTGATGAGGATTACGTCTTCCTTCTTGATAACTACATGTATTATGGCCTAAACCGCACCTACACTAGGGGTGGCGGCTTAGCTGCCTATATACGAAATGCTCTGAACTGGGACACAATTCCGGATTTGTCGCTAAATAATGAAAACAATGAATGTCTGAGTATTTGTGTTAAAACAGTAACATTTTCAGTAGTTTACAGACATCACTGCGAAAACAAAAAGGGTTTCTTTTCTTATATGGATAAACTGCTATCTTATCTCAGCGAAAGTGGCAAAATGTTCGCCATACTAGATGATACAAACGCAGGTATGGTGGCCGAAAATGCAACAAGTAAGAATATAAGCAGTGGATGTACTCTTACGCATGCTCGAATATTATAACTTTGCGAACACGAGTTACCGCTCCTAGTGCCACCCTATTAGATGTTTGTATCACAAATGTATATGCTCCTCCTGTGAGGAAGAGTGATGTGAGGGTGAGGACGAGGGATAGGAGAAGGGGAAAGGAAAAATGATAGCATAGGCTTCTATAGTATAGTGTAGCAAGTGGTGCAAAAAGGAAGTGAGAGTGAGAAAGAAAAGAAGGAGGGGAACGCCACCAGCTCTGCTGTCTACTGAGTCTTCGCACTACTAGTGCATAGCTACCCGAATTAATAATCATGTCATTTCTGCAGTTTTATTGGTGTTTTTATGGCATGTAATGTACATATATATATATATATATATATATATATATATATATATATATATATATATATATATATATATATATATATATATATATTATATATCCATCTTTTTGTGACAAATTTGTGCGTGTGTAACAAACTTTGGCGTAGCTTAACGCGAGGATTCCTAGCATGTGTTTGTGACAGCATAGCTAAAAACGTAGCTCTTATGGCTCTAACTGCTAGAGACAGACATTAGGATATAGCGGAGGGGTTCTGTCGTGACCCACAAAATTTGTGAAAGGAAACCGTGAAAACAGTTCGCAAATAAAAAACGTTTATAAAAATGTAATTCTGCTTCTAGTTAATTGTTTTATAGGATAGATAAGATTATTAGGATTATGTTGAGTGAAGAAAAAACGTATGGCAGCTGCACTGCTCTGGAACCTGAGGAAGTGCGCAGCACGGGCACTCAGCGATTCTCTTTCGTAAAGTCCTCATTGCTCCGCTTCCTAAAGCACGGCTGCGCAAAGCGTCGATGACGCCAATGTTTGAGGTAAGCAAGTAAGGTTTCTTCGGAACAAGTGGAATCTTGTCACGGAGATTCGCAATGTCGCTATCCATGGGCGCTACTTTTTGCTGCGCTTTATTGACTTCCTGCTTCGTACAACAGTTAAAATCGATACCCGCCGTCTGCAGCGAGTTTCGTCAGATTATATTAGATACTTAGCGCAACTTGCCATAGTTGTGACTGTACTGCGGTTTCAGCGCAGGACTGGCGTTTTTTTAGCAGTTTTATTTAATAACCACGAACAATGGTCAAGCTAAAGGGCCACACCAATTCAATTTCAACAGCTAGTCACTAAGTTGTGCGGTCCGCAGCCATGTTCAATCTGTTCCTAGCTATATTTGTTCTTCAAATATGCAAGTTTATAAATGTGCGCTCACACGCAAATGTCGTAGAAAACTGTAACAAAAGCTTTAAAACCATCTCATCGAAAAGGGGCAACATAAGTCAGTTCCGCCGCAATGCACAATTGCTGCGCGACGAAGAATACCCAAAATCATAAGGGACCGCTGTCAATGTGCGTCGTGTGCGTCCAGAAAAGGCGTTTCTCGTGTTTTTTTAGCGAAAGCTGTTATGAGATCACGACAAGGGCCATTTTTGGCACCGTAGTTGTCCGCCGCCGCTGGTGTCCGTAACCACTATCGCTTGAAATAAGAAAAAACGCCAGGCCTGCGCGGATAGCGCAGCACAGTCACAGCGAAAGCTCGAAGAGCGGCGTTTCTAGATCCTGTTATAAACTCTCTTGTGGCTACTAATACAAGTATACTAGCAACGTACCTACTACGCCACAAAATCATAATTTTTGTGAAGTTGGGAAGCACCCACCACGACATTACTCGTCATTCTGCAGAGAAGCGAGGTACGAAATGTGCAGTTCTTTGATGCGACGGCTGATGACAAGGAAGAATTATGACTGAGCTTTTTGTAATGGGTTGGAAGCTTTAAAGGCCCCACTAGTTAAGTAATTCGCATTGTGTCATGTCCGGTCATTATTTCACACTCCCACGACGCTTTATACCATACGCTAACATGAGAAAGAGATAGAGAGAGGGAATTAACCTAATTGAGACCCTGAGGAAATGCAGCATGGGAGCCTTATGGGCTTCCTTGGCAACCAATAGAAGTGCACTTGCGAGGAACCCACTACGCTATAAATCATCATAATTTTTGTGAAGTAGCGAAGCAGCCATTATGTAATTTTTCGTCATTCTGCGGGAAACTGTGGTACCTGCTAAACACCTGTAAGGCATTATGTGCACTTTGTTGACGCTGTGGCTGATGACGCTGAATAATTATGGAAGAGCCCTTTGTAATGGGTTGGAAGCATTCAACAAACCACTCGTTGCGCAATTCGCATCGTGTGACGCCTGGTAACAAAATTCGCGTTGTGTGACGCTTGGTTGTTATTACGAGCGGAGCTCCTTATAGCATCACCTTGTCGGTCATCGCTCCATCCTGCGTGCGCCCGCCGTCGCGTCTCCCGTATCATTCAATAGATGGCGCTGTCCCATAGAGATGCATGGAAACTGCAGCTGGGTGAGGATATACTAGATGGCGCTGTCCCATAGAGATAGAAAAAAAATAAGAAATAAAAGAAAATGTAAAACATTAAGAAATAAAACATAAAAAAATAAAAAATACACACACACACACATATATATATATATATATATATATATATATATATATATATATATATATATATATATATATATATATATATATATATATATATATATATATATATATAAAGCAGCGTATCGCTTTGATTACTGCTGGGCGAAACCACTGAACATGTCACGGTGTAACGATGATTGCTTCAGGAGCTTCGCCCAAGCTCTTCATCATTCACCCGTGGATATGCTGTAATTTTTACTCTTCTACCACGCTACATTACACATGTTAATGTGGTTCCTTCTCGACATGAAGCCTGTATACGGTCTTTTTGCAAAGCAGTTTCAAGCACCGGCATGGCTCTGAGGTAGAGCACTGGGCTTGCACGCAGAGGGCCCTGGTTCGAACCTCAGTCCATCCTGGAATTTTTTTCTTATTTCGTGTTTTTTTTTCTTATTTCGAGCGATAGTGGTTACGGAACACCGGAGGCGGCGGCAGCGGCAGCGGCGGCGGCGGCGCCCGTGTCCCCTGATTGGAAAAAGCATGCGGACGTTTTAGTTGCGTTTATACAGTTGAGCGATTGCCTTCAAATATCGCAGACAAACACCTTCTTGTCATTTTGCAGTGAATAAGTACTGTGGCGAAAAAGGACCGCCTCTTGTGAAGTCTGCCGCCATACTAGGCTGTAAACAATTCAGGACTGTAACAGGCATTGTGACGTGTGCATGAAACTTGTTTCCAAACATTGCATTTTTTGGATCATAGAACCACCACCCTGCATGAGTGTTCCAGTGTTGCCTTTGCAGCGGTCAATAACGACGTACTCCGCGACTGCAAAGTTTTGCAAAGAAAGTTCTGTACAGCGATAAATATATTGCGTAAAAAGATTTGTTTGCAAATCACTCAAATATGCCGCGTATAACTATTTGGCTCTAGCGCGAGGAGCAAACAGTCGCCATTCGGACTTAAGTTTTAGGTCACATTGAAAACACAGCTTATGAAGTGCACCCCTTTTCTAATTCATATTACGGGTAGCGAGAATTCCTTGCGCAACATCGGCTTTCGTTGCTCGAAACATTTAGTCTTAGAACCAATTATAGCGAGTCAGGCGCAACAGTTATGCTTTCTAGAAAATGTTTAGGTGTTCTTTTTTTGCACAAAGAAGTCGATTAATTGCCCGGAACGCAGGCTGAAATGCATATGTAGCGCAAAAACGCAGTCTTCAGAAACGCCATAGGTAGAAAATGCTTCGTCCAATAAGAGCATGAAACTACAGCCCACTCCATGGCTTCAAAAAAAAAAATAATATTGAGCGCCAAACTTCCATCTCGCATGAACATAACTTTTTATGTACTCGAAACAACACATTTCTTTTCATCACGAGTTGATACCGCCGCTATTGATCTTACGTGCCTTTCAGTCGGCCTACAGTTATAAAGGTAGCGCTTGCTTATGTGCTTACTTAGTGTCTTGCTTGAGTGCGGAGTACAAGCCCGAAAGACATTAGGTAGGCCTCCTAGAATAGGAAAAGACGTGGACGGGTTCTGCAGGCAACACTCGATATGGCAAAGAGATGATCCAACGAAGACGAGGGGATAATTGAATGTTGCGCGTCTATTTTAATTCTTTCGAGGAAATCATTGAAATTGCCCACGAAAACAGGCAACAAGACGAATGGAAATTACGCTGATACCAACAGATTTCAGGGCAATGCTCGCGTGCACATCTTTTCCATACGATGAACGCCCACGGCCCGACACGCGTAAGGGAGTCGGTTGTCATGGAAATCCACCCACTTGCTTTGCAAACTTTGAGTGGTGATTCCAGGGTTGAGCAAGGTGCCTTTTTTATTCTGCACGAAGGGCCTCCCTATAGATGGGGGATCACAGTTAACCCCTAAAAAACGTAAGAATGAGTTCTCGTACTTCATTACAAAAAGGGCGTTATATCATTCGTCGCTCATATGCAGTATTGCTTGCAGGAAATATGTGCTTGTTAATCTAGCGAAAACTGTTTCATCAGCAGGTAAACACGAGATAACCGAATTCACTGAGTGACAACTAGCATTTGTCGCCGTAAGAGTGGTGTCGAAAACTTGTCTCAAGGCGAGCCATCCGTGTCCGCTCTTTCTCACTATTTCAGCGGCAGCCCTACAAAACATTTCAGGCCACTTCACCAGCCATGGACAAATCGGACTTCCACAGGGAGTGAAAAGAATAAACCTCGATTTGTTTAAACCACCTGCCGAGTGATGCCCGGCATAACCGTTAACTGGGAGGGCGTTCCCGAGCAGGAACGGCTTTGTCAGCCTTTAGGCATTATCGACAAGTTGTCGCTGGCCTTCCCGGTCCAAGAGAGTAAACTTGCGCTTCCGCCCTTCGTGATGGTGGTTTCCATTTTATAATAGTGTTCGCCTCGCGCTCGCTTGCTGTTGTATTTGGCCTTTTTAATGCCACAGGCATTCCAGTAGAATGTGTACCAGGATGCCGTAAACGTGGTAGGGCGTACACGCTCAGCCATGAAGCGTCGCGTTGAGGCGGTGTATTAACGTTCTGCTACTGTGCGTTCCTTTGCAGGCATCTGAGACCCCATGTTCTTCTTTAAATATTTATAAGTGAGGTGGATGATACATGCGCAACCATACTCCGATACAACTTTAGAATTACGCGGCATATCCTCCACGAGGGCGCATGTACACAGGCCTTCACCAATTGGCGCGCACTGCAGCTGACGTCATGAGCGCGGGGCGAGTGGCCCCGCCTTCGGAGAACATTGCTGAGTGAATCAGCGGGCCTGTTTAGTCGCGGAGGCGATCGGTAGCCGCGCTTCGGTCGTCTGGGCGAGGCCTCTCCGTACCGCTGAAGTCGTATCCGACCATATTGTCTATAATATGGTACCGTCTGCTGTAGCCTGTCTTCTGTTGTCGTGCTACGTGAGATGCGGGTTGTGCGGGTGAGGTGAGATGCGGAGGTAGTCTGTAACGCCCGTGGAGATACGCACTTCACGGTCCGTGACGGCGACGCACAGTTCACGGCAATTGAAACAAAGTACTCCGGGCGCGTGGCCGCTGGCGGTGAGGGTCACAATGAGGCCAAGATGATAACTCCATCCAGTATAGAGTCGTTCAGTCTCTGGTTCTCGGTCGCACCGGCGAACGGCTGCAACCATTCATAACGCACAAACACAAAATATGGCCTCTTCGAGCGCCGGGGCTCATCAGAGCATTGTGTTTAAGCCACATGGTAAACAGTGCGTGCCACGCCATCAAACGAAGGTTCTAGCAAGCCCCTGACGCTCGCTACACTGACAGGCATCGAAATGCGTACGCTGTCAGCGTCGTATGCTCCAGAAGCAGCTAATTGGCATCGCCCACCGATAGATCACACAACCCTGGAACGACGAAAGAACCCACAGTTGCTCTTGGCACCACGACCTGCACCGGCGGGGCATTCTTGTTCAACCACCCTCAGGTCGCCATTAGGAACTCTCGGGGGGCTGCATATGCGCTGTGAACTCAGCATACCCTAAAACAACGAAACACTCAGCTCAAATACAACCGCATAACGTTGGTACTCGGAAACGAGGTAATATAGAGGAACTGTTACTGTTCGAAGTATGTCACTGTCACTGTCAGATGTCACTGTTACAAGTATGAACATGTGTTACAATGCCAGCAAGTTTAGCCTTTCCAATAGAAGAGATAGACGACGCAGGACAAATTCCCATATCGTTGGCACACTGTGCGACAGAACCCCATCCACAACATGTATACGCAGATGATATATACAAACTGGACTTTTGCGTTTGATATGTTTTATGAAAGAGGTTTCTCAGATCTCCCTCATCGACACGAACACTGCGAAAATATCATCGGGCGCCATTACCGACGCAGCCATCACGCCGCTACTATTCCCGCTACAGCTTAGTCGGGGCTGGCTTTCCCAGTCCAAGGGACCCGCCTATTTTCACTTGGGATGAATAACATTACGCGGATGTCCGATTGCATCGTAGTAATGCAAAGTTACCCACCCAAATAGGAAAAACGAGGGCATGCTGAAAAAACGTAATATCTTGAAGTCACCGACGTTGGCAATATCTTTCTCAAATCACGATTTATACCTTCGTGAGGCAGGTGAGAGGCATGATCATGCGTAACTGCGGTTCGTCTCATTGCGAACAAGGCTCCTGTGTGGTAGCCAAAACGTGAACAAATAATTTTAGCCTTGGTCGGCGTCCATTATTGTTCTCACCAATGAGGTAACCAGTTAAAATGGCTGAAGGGCCCCGCGTACACTACATTCCACTAGCTAGGGGTCTAGATCACCGTAGCGCACACCCATCATCTTCTTCGCTTAGGACAGCGCCGTAGCAGCTCACATCTGCACCACTCTTTAACATAACTCTCCTGAGGTGGAAGCGGCGTTACGGCGCTTGCTATGACTACAACAATTTAACAGAGCAATGCGGTTTGAGACTGAAAACAGATAAAGAGACCTTCACTAAAAAAAAAGAAAAACACCCAAAAGAACAGCGTTACTTATGCAGTTGCCTAAGACGGCTCGTAGTCGAGAGCCATCTCCATCACTTCTTTTGAGTCGAAGCATTGATGCCCACCAGCCTCCGAAAGCCTTCTGCACCTCAACTAATTTTACTCTGCATCAGTTATTGGCCCATCTTTGACCACGTGACAATGTCATGTGATGATATCTTGGAGACATCGCAAATGTTGGTGATCTCTGATTTCATATGACGCCATCAGGCGATGATGACTACTCGGGTCTACGAGCTGACGTAGGCGACGCCAGCACTCAATATTCGCTTTCGAATATTTCGAGAGGGACGCTACGCGCGTCGTATCTTCCATCTAGCCTGGCCGTTAATTCTCACAAGGCAGGCGGGCGAGAGGGGGGCAGCGTAGGAGAGGAGAGAGAAGGGGAGGGGACGCGCATGCGCTCGAGCACACCGCGGCGTTGCGCAGGAGAGAATGTCGGCATGTCTAGCCAAAGCCACCTAGCTTTGGTCTAGCCCGCGTTTCAGAGGAAGAGTGGAAAGGGGGAGGGGAGAGGGAGAGTGGAGAGGGAAAGTGGAGAGGGGGAGGGGAGAGGCAGAGTGGAGAGGGAAAGTGGAGAGGGGGAGAGGGGAGGGGAGAGGGAAGGTGGAGAGGGGGTGTGTGGAGAGGGTATGCGCATGCGCAGTAAGGGTGGTCACGCCGCACACCACCACCACCACCACCACCGGATTGAGCTTAGCCTTAAGATACTTCGCATCTAAAAGGAGAATGGTACGCTGCCATTTTCCGCATAGCAGCTCATCTCACGCTTTCCGCAGCAAAAGCCAAAATATTTAGAATGATATATGACATGCAAGAGCGGTAGATGCATCGCTGTTTCTCTTCGGAAGTCCACAGCACTGTCAATGAAGCCAAATTCCTCCACGAACGGTTATGGTAAGCTATGCAGAGAGGGCGTCGCATAAAGCACAGGCATTGTCTAACTTTCAGTGAATAAGTTATGTGAGAAAAATTTGTTCAAGAATGCAAGGCTTCAGCAATCTGATAGCAACTTGGCCAATGAACATACCTTTTAAGTTAATATTTCAAACACCAACATTCTTTTGGAACAACGAGTTATTGCTGTGTTGCAAGCTGTTGAAACTTCATCCTGAAGACCTACATTCACTGTGCAGTTGGGTAAAGCAGGTGACAGCACGCTTTGTTATAATAATTACTTTTTATGAAGTTTTACTGAAGGTGCCTTAATTAGCACCAGAAAATAACGATTCTTGCCTTCCAACTGTTCTTTCTCTCCCAAGCTTCACGGGAATCAAGCACTGGGTAGTACGCTTGCGCTATTTGCACGTTTCGGTGTGTAACGTGCGAATTCTGGAAGCTGAGCTGACGATTCCCGACCCGTAAAGCTTATACCTATTTTATATTTGCAGGAAAACGCAGGTGGCGAACGCTGCGGGCCACTGGCTGCTCGACGCACGTTATCACATAGCATTCCTGTTTCCACACATGCTTTGTTATTTTCATTTTCACCACGTGTGAAAGACAATGAATGCCAGGATACTTTAAAGGCTTACCCAGAGCATTTGACATCACAGTATCCCATGAGAAACCTTGGATCCGACTTTGTCACAACCTAAATCCCAGTTATTGGACAGGCGTGACCTTCACAGAGGCAAGAAAGCAGCAGGCTATCTCGTCCCGGATCTCAAAATCCTGCCAGAAGGAGAAACCGTCAAAATAGTGAGGGCTATACGTATGATAGAAATGTATGAGCGAGATTACTACAGTGAAGACGTCCCAATCAAAAGTGAAGGCAAGCCGCAACAGAAGATATGCGGCTCATATGAAAAACAGCCTACAAGAGACAAGGGGTAAGAAAAACTACTTGTGCAAATTAGCCCAAGTATTTGTAATCAGCAGAATTACATATGCCTTTCCATACGTCGAATTAATACACAGGGAATTGTAAGTAATTGAGACATAAATTAGCCAAGCCTACAAAAAAGCCAGCAATACACAACACCTAGGGCGAGCTCGTCGAGGACCACCGATGCACGCGAGAGCTCAGGTTAACACTTAAAACTGCCGGAAGAGCATTACTAAAGCCTGCAGGCAAAAACGCTCTACCTTCGGTGGATGACGTGCAGAAACTCTCCTCAAGTATCACAAAGAAACCATCATTTACCGAAAAATCCGGCAGATGCAACGCATTCTGGGAATAAATTCCATGCAAAGCAGTCAGCGAGTATTAGCCTGTGCGTGATTTTTTGCTTTCAGCCAAGCGTTGCGAGGTTTATCAGCGTCTTTGTGTGAACTCAGTAGTTGTGCGCATATCGTGGGTTCACCAGGCACGCAGAGTACACTGGCGTGTAGCAGGCAGCTCGTGGTCTGATCCAAGGTCAGCACAACGTTAGAGCAGAGATGTCAGATTTATCACCAGGAAGTACACGCTACGGTGCATTGATGCACATATCAGAAGGAGCTGTAGTAGGCGTACTCGCGCAACTCTTGACTATAACTTGCGGAGTCATATGCGGGCATCTGTAATGTTATTAAATAATATCAACGCGGATAGCACAAACTGCAACAAGGTCGGCGTTGTCCGGACATGACACTTGCGTATGGTCTTTTTCCGAAGTTGTTTGAAGCGCTAGCATGGCTCTGAGGTAGAACGCCTGACTGGCATGCAGAGGGCCGGTTTAGATTCCGGTTCCAGAAGAACTTTTTCACCCTTTGTATCCCACGACCAGTCCAGTTGCACAATTACCCTTTTGTTTGCGTATATGCAATTGCAAAATTTTAACAAGTGTGAATAAGCCGAGAACCTGAAAAAGTTAGTTAGTTACTTGGCGTTCGTTGCGCATGCTACCGACCTCGGTCAGATTGTTATCGAACCAAAGTCGGTCGCACACGTTTCAGCTGTGCCCGAAGCTCCAGTCGAGGAATTCGCGCGGGAACCGGGCATCGGCACCGTCGAAGGCCGGGCGTGCAAGTTGCCTAGCGAGGCGTGCTGCACGGGCGGTGGACTCGCGTCGTCTATCCGCAGACAACGCGTTGGCTCGACGCTGACGCTTGGCTTCGACGTGGGCCTTGCGTACGGCGAAGTTTGCTTGCCGACGCTGCCGTTGCGTTTCGGCATGTCGAGCCCGCGTTTCATCAGTAGGATTTTCCCGCCGACGTTGCCGTTTGCGCTGGACTTCCGTGGCCCGGAGCTCGGGATCTGCGCGCCGACGTTTACGTTGCGCTTCGGCACGTCGAGCCTCACGCTGCTCCGCGATCTCGGAAGGCGTTAAGGTATTACTGCAACTGGCGCCGACGTTGAAACTCATGAAACCGGCGCAGTGACGAAGCGTGTGTACGACCTCTAACGCGAGCCTTTTATCTAAACGAGGAGAGGGAATGGAGAGTGGAAAAGTGGAGAGGACAGGGAAACTGGAGAGAGGAAGAGGGAAGAGGGGGAGTGGGGATGAGAAAGGGGGAGGGGTGTGGAGAGGGGGAAGGGGAGAGGCGAGTGGAGGGGAGGTGTGTGGAGAGGACTTGCGCATGCGCAGTAAGGGCGGTCACGCCGCACACCGTTTGAGCTCCGCTATAAGATGCTTTGCATCTAATAAATGTAGGCATACACCTCCACAGGTGACTTGAGAAGAGCGTTATTCTTGTGTGCGCACTGATTGCTGTTTGTTCACAGATGGTGAAACAAATAGATGTTTTAAAGCGAAAGCATTTAGTGTATCATACTCGCGGTGTCCGTCCGCTCGTCCGTCCGTGCACTGGCATGGCGCCAGCTGTAGCTTCTCCCCCTCACACTCTCTCAGCAATCGCGTGATGGCACAGCCGCCCATAGCAACAGTTGCGCATTGCTCCTTCCAACGCGCGTTGTGCAACTGTTGCGCCATGCGGCGGCGGCGTCCGTCGGCGGAGTCGAATGGCCACAGGCTTTGCCGAACACACTTTGGAATTTACAAAGTGTCCTTCAGTGTTGTTTAATGAAATGCTGGAAAACATTTCGAATCAATTTTAGCAGCGACGCTGTTTAGCAAATCGTTCCTTGTCTGGAGAACCAAAAAACTATCATCAAAAACGGGTATGTTCCACAGAAAGTGGGTAAATCGCACTACTCACTACTGGTCCACTAAAAATGAAGCAGGCAAAAGTTAGCCTAAATTATGGCTGTGAAGTGACGGCGGCGCCGAATCGATGGAAGGCCTACGCCAACGACGACGTGCCCGTACATCTATGAGAGGTGCGAACGCTTGCTTTCAGCGCGAGGTTCTGTCTCTGCAATTTGGACATCCAAACTGCCATGTCGTGTCTCCGACTGCGTCTGTGGTTTAACTCGAACCGCTCTGCACTGAGAATCGGCGTAGTAACAACCTAGAGTCACCGAGCTCAAGCCTAGCAACTACGTAGAAGCAACCTAGAAACAAACTGCATCACCTAGCAAAGGCCGAGAGAAAACCTAACTGCAACCAGTTCGGTCTTCAGAATTGTCCAGTTTCGCTGTTTCAAGCCTGATGCGGCTTAGTGCAAGCTTCGCCAAAGGCAATGCGTTGCCTTGCCTGATCCCACTTCACTGAAATGTTTTGTCCATATATGTTGACACTAGGATACCAAGGGTTACGAAACGTAAATGGATAACCACTCGTTTGTAGCACGAAGCCACAAGGAGATCCATACGACTTCTCAGAGAGAAAGCCTCTGAGTCGCCGAAAAATTTGTCGTGGTCTTGGGGATCGAAGCCGGTACCAACGCCTTTCCTGGATGGTCGGTCTACCACTTGAGCTAAGCAAGAAGCTAGCCATTGGAAGCGCAAGCGCGCATAGAATCATAGAAGACCACGATTTTCAAGACAGTTTCGAAGTTGAGCATATGGAGATAATACGAGTGTTATCCTGTAAGCAAAAAACTGCTTTCTTGGAAACTTTAGTTTCCTTCACATCCTCCGTACCTCATCATTTACTTCTCAGACTGCTGGCGTAACTGGACATTTTTTAAAGAATATTTGTCACGTTTGCTATTTTTTAATTCACATTTCAATTCAATTTCACTCATATATCTTATAACAGATATTAGGGAAACCAGAATGCAAGACTAAGAACTCAAAGTTGTTGTGCTAGCGCGCGTTAGGTGGCAGTGACGTGGTATTTTTTTAATGTTCGCGAACTTGAAATAAAAGCTGGAATCAACCTAAGCAAGGCAGTTATCTGAGCATAGATTCATAGATTCGAAGTTTCTGAACAAGCGCCAACTCTTTTGCATTGAAGGCTTTCCTCTGGACTGGCTATTTAAAAAATTCATTAAGCAATCTTATCTTCTGTGCCGAACTTGTCGAATTGGAAAAAAAAAATTCTGACATGGTTTATAAGGCTCGGAACAGTACTGCGCTAATTGGAGACGCGTTGCGCTTGTGTTTAATTTCTTAATACTTGGCGCTTTTTAGCTGAAACACCCGGTATATGCTGACTGGAAGAATACACACATTTGGTTGTTAGTCAGTGCCGTAGTCTGTGTCCGTTCTTGTCCAGTTTATAATGATCTTTCTCCCACTCGGAAAAATTAAATGCTCCCCCACTGACCGTGAGAGCTGCAGGAAGTACGGAGCAGTGATTGGCCTGCCCTACGGCGACGCCGGCGTTGAAGGGCAAGTGTGCGCTGGCATTGAAAACGTGCGGCCTCCCCGGCTTAGATAGCGCGAACGGAAGACTTCATTTTCGATGTCGTGGTACCCTCTCCTCCTTTCCCTCTACTCTTTTCAGAACCCCATCAACCTCACAGTGCTGCTCCTTACCCTCATTTCCCATTCCTAGCCTCTTGCTGTACTATTATAAACACTGTTATCACAAGCTTTACCCCATCCTCCTTTCCCTCCTCACCCTTACTTTCCCTTCCTACCCCATGCTATGAAATACTATGCTATATCTTTATTTCTCCCTTGCTCATTTCCCTCATCATCACCTTCACATCCCTTTCCCGCCCCATAGCTACACTATACTATACTTGGCTATCCTGTACATGGCTATGCTATAGGCCTGCCTTGCTGCCCAGGCGGCGTTTCGAAAGCAGTGCTAAAAAGCACGCCCTATGATAATTTGCAATAGTGTGAACTTGGGTGTGTTGAGCGCTTATCTGAGCTCTTATCTCTTGCGGGCTATCCGATGCATTTGCAAGTTTCAGTAGCTGAAGGACTACTCAAAAAAGGGGATCATGAGGCGATGGGAAGCAGTGTTTCGGCATGTAGAGCCCGCGTTTCAGAGGTGGAGTGGTGAGGGAGAAAGCAGAGAGGGGAAGTGGAGAGGGGGAGGGGAGAAGGGGACAGGCGGAGGGGAGAGGGGGAAAGGGGAGGGGAGGATAGATAGAAGGGGAGATGAGGAGTGGAGAGGGGTAGTGGAGAGGGGTGGGAAAGGGAAATGAGGGGGAAAGGGAAGGGGGAAAGGGAAGGGGAGATGTGATGTGGAAAGGGGAAGGGGAGAGAGAGAGTGGAGAGGGGAAGTGGAGAAGGTTTGCGCATGCGCAGTAAGGGTGGTCACGCCGCACACCACCACCGGATCGAACTCCGCCATAAGATGCTTCACATCTAAAAACTGGTGCGACCACCTCAGGCGCGACGAAGTAACACGAAGAAGAAAGTGGTCGTCCCTTACATTCATAAGGTGGCACACAATCTCCAACGATTCGCTCACAAGTCACATGTTCCAACTGCATTTTCTGCCCGGCTTATGTTGGCCTCTTTGTGTAGGTTAACTCAAGCAGACAGAGCTATCGATGAAGTTTCTTGCGCAAAGAAACACCGAGCGCCTTTTCAATGCTGCGCAGTAGGCGTAGTTTATTCTATACCGCTAAGTTGTGGTAAACATTACATCGGCCAAACGGGCCGATGTATCAATGAAAGGTTCCGTGAGCATGCCAGCAATGTCACGAAAGGACAGGGAGGCCTTCTCGCTCTGCACTGTAATGACTGCACGTGAAAACCGGTCTTTCAGGAAGCTGACGTGGTTTCTAAACATAGAAAAAAATATGTCCGAGAAATAATTGAAGCAGAGATGATTCAAAGGTTGGGTGACAAATGTGTTAGTTCGGCGTCGATATTTTTATCAGATGAAGAATTGCAATTTCTGCGTTCGGCTTTTCCAAGTTGATTAGAAAGTTATCTGCTATGACATGCGCAGTGGTTGGCTGATCGTCTGTATATATGTGAAATGTTGCTTCAATAAATTTGTTGTAAGTCAGCGCTGTGTGTGTTCTCTTCCTGTGTCCCCGTTGTTTACTCGCGCCCTATGGTTCATCACCCTACGGTAAGTTAATTGGTTTCGAGTAGTCAGACTGGCGGCCGCATACAGCAGTAAGCTCAGATGCACAATGGAGCCGCCACTGTCGGTTGTGCTGCGCTTTAGATTTCGGCCAATTTCTGACGTGGCTGAGTTCTTCAGGCCAAGCAATCTGCGTAAAGGCAAGAAGCTCGTCAACGCCAAGTTTGTTTACGGCGTGCGGAGATTGAAGAGACCGTTACGGCGCGCTGCAACTCGCTAGTGCGGCGAATCTCATACGACGTTGAACTCGAGGTAAGTTCTACGAGGCATGCTCGCACGATTAGCGACAGTGCATAAACTAAGAGATTGCTGTTCAGAAAGCCGAAATGGTTTGCATTACACGACGAAACGGAATCAAGAAAGGTCCAGTGACGCAGGCTAGCCGTCGGGGGCCCGAATGAGCGCATTTGCGCCGTGTGCCGTTTTCTGCCGCATTCAGTCGCAAACACACGTTTGCACCATGTCCGGTCGTAATTTTCCACATATGCTTCCAGGGAATTCGTCAAATTCTGTGAGCGTGCGGTGGCGGTCGAGGAGCGACGGCGGAAATTAAAAAGTGGCGCTCTTTTCTGCGCCCCACAGTGAGCACGGCTCACAGTACACGAATAAAACAAGGAGCTAGCGGGTTAGGAGGCGCACTACAAATAACGAGCTTCCTTTCACATTTTTGCCGCACCTAGACGATCCCACAGTGCTTCCCCCTGTGGTCAGTGCATCAATTCATCGTTTGAACTTTTTTGTTGCTGTTACAAAGGTTATTTTTTTAGCGGAAATGCCCCCTCCGCCTCATTTTACTTACCGTGGCGTGTTCACCCTGCCAAATTTAAAGATAACGCTAGTCGTTTTTTTTTACGTTGAAAACGTTTGCCATGGTTCGACCACCCACACGGTAAGTATTTCTGACCGAAACAAACAGCAAGAAATGGCAATTGAAGTAAACAATGAAAACAAAAGGAAGCAAGAATTGATGTATTTAAAGAACAATGTGAAGTAATACAATGAAAATTTAAGTGAAGGCAGTACAATGCAGCAGCCAATATTTCATAAATAATAAATGAAACTTCGCCTTCATTGATGCTCAATACAATGATGAATTGTTTACCAAAGCGGTCAGGATCGACTGCACACAGGGAATATATCGAAAAGTAATCAGCACGTTACGTAGCAGACCTCGTTTTTCTCGCGTACTCACTTCACGCGTCGCACGGCACGTATCCAGCGGTTCCGTCGCTGCACTTCGTACGGCTTTCCAGGGAATCGGTAGAACCTCACATTAGAATCCTTACCCTCATGTTCGTGGCAATTAACCACGCAGCAATACCGGCGGCGACCGCGCTTCGGGACCACGCGCTGCTCAGTGCCGTCACCCGGTCCGCCTGCTTTCGGCACGGTTTTTAACGCGAAAGTGTTTTATGCCGGGGTCCACCAAGACATCAGTGATGTATCTACGTCACGGAAATGACGTCGAAAAGATTTACACGATCACATGACAAAAATTTGCAGTGGCTTAGCTCGGCTATGCCAGGATATACGTAGCGTTAGCAAAGGTTCAGCTGATTATTCTGAGCTTTCCAGATATCCGCAGCACGTTTAGCTTTCCGCAGCACGTTTAGCGTTCCTCTGTTCATTCTTCTTACGCTGAAGCGCTAATTGTCAGGCAACTACTTCGGGATCCGATGGCATAAGCTTCTCGACTCTTCTGCGCCGTTGAGCAGCATTTGCGCTCTCCTTCTCCATGGCGTTACCCACCTGCAAACGCCAGTCAGAGGCGCTATCAAGCGGCACCAGCGCACTGTCAGACGGCGACTGCACAGCGAAGGCGAATACACCATCTCCCGCTAAAGGGGACCATGAGTAGATGCGAAGCCGGAGCACTTGCACGATCGCGTTCCGTTGGCGTTCGTTGGGCATGCTACCGAGCTCGCGTCGTGGAACGCGAAGAGCGACGCTACGCGCGTCGTATCTTCCACCTAGCCTGGCCGTTAATTCTCACAGGGCGAGCGGGGAACGCGGTCGACAGGCGGGCGAGAGGGGGGCAGCGTAGGAGAGGATAGAGAAGGGGAGGGGACGCGCATGCGCTCGAGCTCATCGCGGCGTTGCGCAGGAGAGAATTTCGGCATGTCTAGCCCGCGTTTCAGCAACGCCACCCAGACTAGGTGGCGTTGGTTTCAGAGGAAGAGTGGAAAGGGGGAGGGGAGAGGGGAAGTGGAGAAGGGAGGGAGAGGGTGAGTGGGGAGGGGAAATGGGAGAGGGTAGATGACAGGGGGGAATGGTGAGAGGGAGTGGAGAGGAGGTGTGTGAAGAGGGTATGCGCATCGCAGTAAGTGTGGTCACGCCGCACACCACCACCGGATTGAGCTCCGCCTTAAGATACTTCGCATCTAATAGCTGCGCGCGCCATGGCTACGACGTCACCCCTCTCGAATGCGCAGAGCAGCAGCGGCGAGTCGCGCGCGCATGCGCAGCACGGCTCATGATGACCCCCGCGAAACCTGCTCTGGCTAGGCAAGTGTAGCTAACGCTACAAAAAAAATGTTTCGCCAACGGGCATCGAACCCACGACTTCTCGGTCCGCAGGAACAGATGCCGGGCACGCTATCCACTGCGCCACCGTCGCAGACTCTATACCTGGCGACAACTTTCTGTGGCAGCACAGCCAAGGCTACGCAACCGAACCACGCACTTTTTTACTACGCTTTTGTATGTAGTCCGCGAACGCGAGCTTTTGTTGAATACGTAGCATTAAAGAAAACATAAAAAGAAAACAAAGAGGTATTACGTTCAAGATTGCTTGCATTGAAAGCAAGAATGAATATCCCGTAAAGAATTTGCGAGTTTTGCTCTTTCAAGTTTTCAGCTTTTCTGGTGTCCATTTCGCGTTTTGAAAGAAACGAAGACAGCGTTGCGTTGTGAATTATTGTGTTGATTTGCCCATACTATCACCGAGAAAGAAGTGTGCAAGTGATACCACCATCGCAAGTGGGTGTCTCATCGCGACAGCTACCTTGACAGTGACGACGGCGACTGCAAGTCTTCAGCAAGAAGAGCCGCTTGAAAGCAAAACTGCGATTGGAAACAGTGCGTAAAATAAGTGGCCCATTTCATAATTTGCGTTGCATACATGGTCGGTATTTCGGTTGCCTACTATTACTGTTACGATCTAGCCGAAGATTGCGTCTAACACCGTGCTCGTCGGCGTCTACGGCGGGAGGCGTTTTGGCGCTTTGCTATGAGAGCGATTTACGGTGACAAAATCACCCGTGCACAGCTTTCCCTCGGCAGCAGACGCGTTCATGTCTATTGTGCGACTGACAGCGTGATTTTCAATGTGACAAAAAAAAGCATTCTTGACCACGGGAGTAAGGAGCGCGTTTCACCCGTTTGTAATCGCAAACGTGAGACGCCCGCTCCTGACCGGTCATGGCCAAGACATCCGCTGCTTTTCGATGCCTTCGCGTCCCCTGCCAATTTAACGTGAGCGTCTCCAGAAAGTTATTGCGTCTCCAAATGTAAAAAAACGACGACGTCGACATTGTGTGCACCGAAATTAAGAAAATGTCTTGTTACATTGCGTAAGATTTCCAATTGCGCAGTTACTGCTGGGCGGTGGCTTTTTTTCTTGTTTCCTTTGAAAAGGAAAACAGACCTCTTTAATGAAGCTGATTCCTGCGTTCCTTCACAATACAAAATGTTCTATCGCTTCCCGCTTCCCCCCCCCCCCCCAAAAAAAAAATGCAAGCAATACTAAATGGTGCTCGCTTTGCACGTGGACTTGAACCGCTAGCACAGCGTTATATTTTTTGATTTGCAGAAGCGCTCAGCAATGATTACAGGTATTTGTGGTGCATCCTTAAGTATACCAAGTCATGTGGTAGATTTCGATTACATCTGTAAATAAACTATCTGCATAAATTTCCAAATAACATCATGAGCCATGAATACTCGTTTGAAAACACACATGTTCTATGCGCTCGCGAAACCAAAACCGAAATCGCCCGCGAAGCGACTACCTGGCGTAGTAACACATGTGCAGAAGCTCCGCCCACGTAGCTTTCGCTGTGCTGCCACAGAAAGTTGTCGCCAGGTATAGAGAATGAGGGGATGACGTTTATGGTGGAATGGCCCTACGTAGATGGTAGTGATGTGACGTCGCTCCTCTACGTAGAGGACTGTGTTCTGACGTCGCCAACAGTAGCACGTGACACTGCGATAAATATTTGACACGACGTGTATTCTGTGTAATTTGTTGCTTGAGTGGATGAATGAAACTTGAGAGCAATAATAAAACACACAAACGGAATGCGTGCGTTTTCTTTTTTTAATTTTTACTGTGACTCGCAGTGAGATTCGAGGCTAATCTACCTCCGTTTCGCACGCGTTTGTGTTCTCGGGCTTTGCGCATTGTGCAGACGCCACTCTTTACAATTTTCTACCGCGTTCCAGTGCTCATTAGGCTCATTTATCCTCCCCCGTCTAACCAGATGTTCATGCTGCACACCGCTAGTTTAGCGTCCGTACAAATGTCGCAGCTTTCGTGCTGAGTAATTGGTTGAAAGTTAAGTGATTGGCGAGGGCGCATTCGGCATAAATTGAAGTGCAAAGAACGCCGCCACAACACCGCTCGCGTCTCGGGTGCTCGGGCTGGTTCGGGCACGTCATGCGCTCGTGACATTTTGTGCGCATGACGTCTTCATGCGTATGCGTTATGTGATCCTCCTGCTCGCGTGCTGAAGAGGGCAGGAAAGGGATTTGGCTTGCGAAGGCTACACGGGGCGAGCGGCAAGCGTTTTCAGGTCACCTCCTCGCATCGTGGTTTCGCGCCGCTACAAATTATAGTTTTTCTCAGCTTCTAACGGACCGATTAAAGAAACATTCTTGTGGCATAATGATCTTTATTGGGCTCGCAACAACTTCCAATGTCTAACTGAAATTCATTATTTCGCCTGGTGAGGGGCCCTTTAACAAAGGCCTACATTATTGTCGACGATGGCGTAAGTTTTTTCGTTGTTGTGGCAATAGGAGCTTTAAAATACACGAAAGAAAAGTTCGTCTTTCTCCCCCCAAGAAAGCGCGCCAAAAGTGTGAGCCTGGAAATGAACTAACCGGAACTACGTCATAGTCGGTAGTTTTGGCCACGGTGGTAGAATAACAGGTGGCCCGACGCGCCGCTCCGCCAATGCGCCGCGCGTGTCACGGTGAGCGAGTTGCCGCCGCTTTTCCGCAAGGTGGCAGCAAGTATACTCTTGGCCGATGTCTCCGCTCCTGCGCATTTGAAAGCATGTGGCCAGCGTGTGTCGCGAGCATTTAAACAGGGCCCGTATTCCCAAAAGGCGACAATCGCAAAAGTATCGCCTTTGGTGAGCGCTGATTGGCTATTGAGCAAACCGGAAAAGTTAGGGCTCCATCTGGTAATTCCGCCGACGTCAATTTTGCGTCATGGTGCTCGACGGTGCTCTCGACATATTTGCAATAAGCGAAGGCACCGTTAACCGTCGGTCCGTGGTGAAGTCTAGCATTTCAGTGACGTAGGCGGTAGCTTCTAGTATTCAATCCTCGGTGGATATACGCAGCATTTTTTACGCTGAAGCTTTCATCGCGCATTACCTTGGGGTGTTATCAGCACTCGTTCTTTGCCAGCGCGTGTTTTTTCGTGGTTTGAACGTCCCAGGAGCATGAACCGTGCGTTGCTCGTGCGGCTTATCGCGAGCCGGCAACATGTTGAGATCTTGAGACGATGTCGCTGCGGCGGCACGCTACAGCTGAACTCTCCAAGTACGCCGTGTTAAACTCTCAACGAAAATACGTTTTACGCAAAGTTGCATTCTTTAAATATTATACTGTGCATTAAATAATCGAACAAAAAAACGTTGAAAGCACTTTCAACACGTCTTACACTTCAAGTAGCCACAGCCAAGCCGGCCAAGCCTGGCCACTGCGTAGAAGCGGCAGCACACGCTCGAAAACGCCGTAATCGGGTTGCTCCGCACTCGTAAGGCGCATTCACACTTGAGAAGCGAAGAGAAAGCGAAAGCGCCAGAGCGTCCGGAAAACCGTTTTCGCGCGCGTCGGAAATGTTCACATTTGTTCTGCCTCTCCCGCATACTGTCGCCGCCGCCGCGGCCTTCGCCACTTCGAGAATTAATTCTCTTTTCCCCGTTTCCTGAGCATTTAATTTCGTACCAAATTCAAGTTAAGTATGCAAAACGCGGAAAATAAATAGCTTTCACCTTTTCAAACCGCCGTTTCGGGAGATACACCAGCAGAAACCACATAAGCGGACACGGCAGCAGTGGCGGCGGCGGCGGATTCACCCGGCATTGCAAAACGCGAGGCACGTTGGGGCACGCCGACTCGCTGCTGCTACACCTTTTTTCTACTTCCAGTGTTCTCGTCAATCGTAATCCAAACCAGGTTCTCGAGGAACGCGTCCTTGTCGAGGCTGTGAGCCTTGTCGCGCTGCACGGGTAGTTTGCGAATGCGCCGATGCGAGCCACCGCCGACGCCTTGGCCGCCATGTTGAATTTGCGGTCTGTTGTTTACGTCACGTGATTTAAGCTAGCGCAGCCAAAGTACGGCTTCCCGTGAAGCGGAAAGGCGATCCGCTTTCGCGTGGCGGAAAAATCGGTCTCGGACCGATTTTTTCGCGTCCGCCTCGCGGCGTGGTTTTCCGGCCGCTTAGGCGGCGAAGCGAGTGAACTTCCGGCGAGTTTTGCCGCTTTCGCCCCCATCGAGGCCAAGTGTGAACGCGCCAGTACAGTGCGCTCACTCCCGTGTTGTGAGACATTCGTACTACCAACGGCCAGTTGCAACAATGACGTCACAGGCAAGTCTTTTTTTTACTTATTGAAAGCATCAAATTCTACGTCACCAAACGCGATACTATCGCCTTTTGCGATCGTTTGAGAATACGGGCCCTGCAACTTACCCCCGTATTTAGAAACGCCCCTTCACTTGACTTGCCACCGCCTTCAACGCGTTTCGAACGCGCTGCCCAAGGCGGTGGGAAGTCAAGTTCAAGTCGAGCAGCGTTTCTGAATACGGGGGTTAAGGCTCTGTTATACTCCGACGTCCGACGCGAGCGCCCGCGAGGACGTTGCGCTTCGTCACGCCGAGTTGGCGACGCTACGCCAGGCGCAAATCGGTCTCCGCTACAGTCGAGCCGGCTCCAAAGCGCCGGTGCGATCGCTTCTAGAGGAGCGCATGCGCAGTTAAGCGAAGAACGCGCCACGCCACCTGTCGGGAACCGACGAAACAGCCCGCGAAGCAGGTTCCTGTAAATGCGAGTCCGGCGCGTCCGGCGCGAAATGCAGCAGGATCTATTCGGAGCCGAGCGACGCTCGAGCGCGCCAGCAGCCGTCGGCCACGTCGGCGGGCAGCCGACGCCGGACTATAGAGGGCTGTTTTTGGCAGACGTAACGTCGCCGTGACGCGCGCACGCGCGCGTCGACGTTACGCTAGGGTATATCAGAGCCTTTACATCTTTAACTTTAGAGAAAGAGATCCGCGGTGTATTTATTACACCAGAGAGGCCTTGAGCAACACTGAAGAGTTGCCGTCGCTTACAACGGACGCGCCACTTATGAAAGCATGCAACGCAACCAGCGTTTCAGCGGCGTCTCTTCCTTTCTGCTTGGTCATCTTCGATAAATGCGGAGGCGTCCGTAAGTGCAAGCGTCCGAAGAGCAGGAGCGTCCCTATGCGACGCAACCAGCGTCGCAAAGTCGCAATCAGCCTTCGAGTCATGATCACGGCCAGATCACGATGGTCGTGATTAGGTGATCCCACGGCTTGAGATCCGATCTGATGCGCCGCGTTTGTTGCGCTCTGTCAAACCGACGCGCGCGACCGCTTCGGTGTTTCCGCTCACTTTGTAAGCTGGAACCACGGCGTTCACTTCTGTTCACGGCGTTCACATTCCAAAGTCATTTTTTTTAACACGAAAGTGTTTTATGTCGGGGTCCACCAAGTACATCCGTCACGGATATGACGTTGACAAAATGGACGCCAACGGGTGAGAAAGAAAAAAAACCAAGAAAAAGATACCCAGCTGGGAATCGAACCCACGACGGTGCGGCCGCGACGGCAAGCGCCCGACGCCGTACCGACTAAGCCAACACGAAAGATGCTAGGCACGGCGCGAACGCGCCTTATATCTTTCGCACATGCTCTTTCGCGGCGGGCGGAGCTAGGGAGCCTTCATGTGTGCGCGCCCCCTCCGTTTTTTAGGGTGATGTCAGCCTTTGACCCACCACTTGCCGCCGCCCGCCAAAACACAATGTTGCCAGTCCAGGTTTCCATGGCAACGGGACGACGCGAGCGCCATGTTGGTTCTCCCGGCCACTCGTTGCAGCTCCGTCGTACTGCACCGACTGCACGTTGGCGCGGTGTGCAAGCTGCGGTATGCGCTGCGTCTACCACATCGCTCTGGACCTAGCTTCTTCTGTGACACCATCCTCGCGCTAAGTGCTTCTACAAGAACCTTGGAGTGAGAATGCCAGGGTGCTGCGTGCCGCAATGCACAACCATCTGGAGACGGGGTGTGAGAATGTTCCGGTTCCCGACTTGTCCTAACCGACGGAAACGCTGGATTGCGCAAGTTAAGCGAGACTGCTGGGAGCCGACTGCTTCCTCCCGTGTTTGTGAGGTGAGTACGCGTTGTATTGCGACTCGCGAGCGGATTGAGTTTATCACCGCATATTTCGTGAAATGATTTGCTTTGTGGTGTGACGAATAGCAGTCAGTGCAAGGTAAACGCGACTTCACCTGGCTGCAGCTTAGCTCGGCTAGGCCTGGTTATGCCAACGAAAGCGTGTTTAATGGTTATGCTTGTTTATTCTCGTAGCCGAAGCGCAGTTTGCTAACCGAACGAAATGGCTAGTTAAACGGACCGTACTGCGTGCACTCGCTATCTTCTTTTCTTGAGTTTCCTAAGCCGTCGCCGCATTCGACGCGAGAAACGCCGTGCCCGTGAACCACCGACAGACGCTCGCGTTCGCGTGTTCCTTTGCTGGCAGATGTGCGCGCTCGTGCAACTTTCACCTCGGACGCTCAGTAAGTACAACTGGAGATGTAGACAGACAAGCCGACGAACGCGTTCCCTGTAGAGTTACGGCTCGCGTGCCTTTCCAGTCCGGCCGCGGTAGTCTTGCACAACTGCAACGCAACAACTAAATTTTGCGCGTCTTGCCACGGGGTATTTGTTCTTCGCTTCAAGGCCACGCGAAAATAACACCTTAACTCGCTCAACAATGCCAGTAAAGTTTTTGTTTTAATAATATAGAATGCGACTGATTTACTTTTCGCGTCCGTCCGTCGTACGTCTGTCTGTCTGTCTGTCTGTCTGTCTGTCTGTCTGTCTGTCTGTCTGTCTGTCTGTCTGTCTGTCTGTCTGTCTTAAACACTTCTGTTTCTGTGCACCAAGAATTCCGGTTTTTGCTTATAACTCAAATATGCCGCGTGGGAGAGTGTGGTGCAGCGTCGGAATTTTTTTGTCCTTTTTTTCATAAACTGCCACAACGATGATTTTTTTTATGTCGTGATATCAGTTTTATTTAGTGTTTTATAGACTACGTTTGTCTGTTTCGTGCCCTCTATGACTTTTCGCATTATTGCTTTGTTCAAGGCCCGCTTCGAGGACACAAGCTTCGAGCAAAGGAGGCAGGACGGTTTGAAGAAACTAAGGTCAGATGCTATCCCGACGCTGTTTTCATTTCGCCGTAAGTGAGCTCAGTTGAATGTGCTAGCTAAATTGTTTTGACTATTCATTGCTCGCGCATGCGTAAAATGCTTGTAAACTACGCATGTG
The DNA here is from genome assembly GCF_013339695.2 of Rhipicephalus sanguineus. Lineage (NCBI taxonomy): Eukaryota > Metazoa > Arthropoda > Arachnida > Ixodida > Ixodidae > Rhipicephalus > Rhipicephalus sanguineus. The sequence continues at coordinate 64,524,263 of NC_051182.1, forward strand.
ACTTTGTCCGAGCGTTGTCAAAAAGACTTTACCTAAAGGCCAGAGTTTGAGTGCGATTTTTTACGAACTCAATAATGGCTTAGTTCTTCCAATAGTGAGTGGGAAATCTTAAATGTCACCTTTGTACTTGTCAGCAATAACACTAAAGTGGTTTTGTTATACTAAAGTGGCTTTGTTAACTCTTTCAGCTCTTCCAAAGCACAGATTGCCCCCAAAGAATCGGGATGCTGTATCAAACGTACCGCCTCGGCATCCAGATCTCTCAAGTGACAGAGTCGCCGGCGTACAACCCAAGACAGCCAGTGCTCAGGTATCAGAGGTGGCTCCAGTGCCGAATGTGATGTTTGCAGCAAGCAGTGCTGTGGAGCCAAACTGTGCCTCCGCAGATGTAGACACTGTTCAGCTAAGTCTACATTCTGGTGACACCCCAAGCAACGCCGCTGACAGTTCTGGTAGTGCTAGTTTTGCTTGTGAATCTTTGGATGCTAACTCGGTTGATATTCCAGCTGACATGGGCGATGCTCGTGACTTACGTATTCATTGTGCATCATTGCCAATTGTACTTGTGAGCGCACCAGCGTCTGTTCCTACGACAGGAAAAGATACCAGAAATTGTCAAAGGACATCTCAGAAATTTCTTGTGCCATCTGTCCCTCTTGATAACGTTAAAAGTGGCAGTGCTGATAAGTCCTGCTGCACACGAGAATCGTTAGCCTCTGCGCATCAGTATTTTCACTTCAGTGACACTTATGTTCAGAATAAAACACAGATGTCTTGTCTTGAAGCTTCTCATAGCTTTGTACCAAGTGGGACACCCTCTCTTGAAAATGGTACTTCAACACTGAAAAATCAGCCTGAGTGTGGAGGAGTAGAAGCGCTGTCCCCACACCTCTTCACAACTGCAAATAGTGCAGCTGTAGGTACGACACTGATTCATCGAGAGAACGCGGAACTACGAAAAAAAAAACGCTGACCTGATGCGCAAGTACAAGAGCCTACAAAGACTACATGAGAAAGCAAAATCACAGCTCAAAAGTGCGAGGAAAAAACTGGCATCTGCTGAAAAAAAAATACGCGAATTAACTACTGCAAGCTTTCTGAACAATGACCAAGCAGCTGCTCTGGCGAGAAAGACTACGAAAGGATCAAAATGGTCTGAAAAGACTATCAGAGTAGCACTTCAGATTAAACATGCATGTGGCACAACAGGATATGAACTACTGAGGTCGATGTCGTATCCATTACCTTCGAACAGGACCCTCATTAGAAGACTTCAGAACATCCGCTTTTTGCCAGGCATTCTTCATGAGGTACTATATGTTTTAAAGCTCAAAAGTGAGACAATGCATGACATAGAAAAGGACTGCGTGTTATTCATGGATGAGATGGAAATCAGCCAGGGTTTCGATCACGACCGCTCTCTAGACTGCCTTTTCGGGGGTACCACGCTGCCACAGTCAAATGTGCAAGTTGCCAACCATGCCCTTGTGTTCATGATCGGTGGGCTAAACACGAGGTGGAAGCAGGTCATAGCCTACCACTTCACTGGGCGATCAGTCGACGGGGCACTCCTGAAAGATCTTGTATTTCATTTATTTGAGCTCTGCGTTAATATCACGTTGCGAGTGCTTGTGGTAACCAGTGACATGGGATCAGCTAACCGGACAGTATGGCGCCTACTGGGATTCTCCAGCAACAATCAGAGACCGTGTGTTCTGTACCACACCCGCACCTTGCAGACCAGATGTTGTTTTTTATGGCTGATCCAGCGCATGTTTTGAAAAACATTCGGGCCCAGCTGCTTCGTTCAGAAATATTTACACTAGGACAAGAAACCGTTAAGGAGCAAGAGCTTCCTGGAGAAATTGTCAGCGTTGATCACATTAAAGCAGTCCTAGAATTTGACTCTGACGATGACCTGAAGGTTGCGAATAATTTGTCTGACATCCACATTGGCAGTGGGCACTTCACTAAGATGAAGGTGAATGTCGCCGTTCAAATGTTTCGCGAAGCCCCTCCTGCTATCACATACCTGGTCAAACAAGGAAAGCTAAAGCCTGAAGCAGAGGCAACAGCTTGGTTCCTTGAATTAGTGAGCAAATGGTACACACTCATGTCATCACGGCACCCAGTGGTTGCTTTGAGCTATTTTAATCCCTCAATACATGAAGATGCAGTTAAAATCCTTCAACTGGCTTGTACAACTTCCTGCCGTATCAACATGGGCAAAACTGCTCACTGGAAACCTTCCCAAGCCGGTCTCTTGATATCAACGACAGTTGTGCTGTGCCTGTCCGACGAACTGCTGAAGAAACGTGGCTACCGGTACCTGCTTACAGGTAGACTGATACAGGACTGTCTTGAAAATATTTTCTCTGTTGTAAGACTCAGGAAGCCCATCCCAAGTGCGTATGATGTGAAGTGTGCTCTAAAGATGATATGTGTCAGCCAATACCTGCACACGCCAACGTCATCTAGCTATAACGAGGATGACAGCTTGCACTTAGCTGACTTCCTGGACCCCAGTATCAAGGCACAAGTTGCGCAAGAAAGTGGGGAGAACGAGGAAGCAGAAGAGCTTGAAAACGTTCTTCTGTATGCAACCACTGCAGTAGAACGTGACATTCTTGCATATGTAGGAGGTTTTCTACTGAAGTCCATCTTGAAATTCATTGACGAGTGCAAGGACTGCAAAGCGGCACTGGTAGGAAATGACGATAAATACAGCACTCTCGTTAAGCTTAAAGAATACGCTCAGGGCGTTGGAAAGCTCATTCAGCCTAGCCGAGCTGTCATGGAAGTGCTCACTGAATGCGAAGAACACTTCAAGGCCTTTGCCGACGAAGACGGAATTTTGGCGCTAAAAACCCCATTCGCGAGCATTTTGAGTGCATTGCGCAGATCAGTAACTGTGCCACTGGAGAGCTGCGAAATCCATCGTGCACAGGTAGAAAAGTCGCTGCTGGAAAAGTATGTTAGGACAAGGCTAAAGATTCATCTTCGGCAAAAACAGGCACAAAGGGTGAATGGTCAGTCAAGTAAGACTTGTGCTGCAGTGAACCTTGAGTAGCAGCTTTTTAAAAGGCTCCAATCCAATTTAAAAATTACTGCTTATGAAAAGAACGCATTTCTGTGAGCATACTGTGTTGAATCTGTCTGTTACTGTGCAAATGAACATTCGTGTAGCTGACTTCATTTGTTCTTTTTGATGAGCTGTCCTTGTGCAGGAAATGTGCACGCACCAATTGTTATATGTTTTATGTGTAATCAACCTTCGATTTTCGATGTAAATAAATATTCACTGAAACAAGCAACTTACCTTACGTATCATAACGTGAAGGCATATGTCGAATTCGCTAAAAAGGGGGGTAAGTTGAAACCACAATATGACATCTTACAAATTTTGTGTGTCTCTTTTTATGTAATGTTTTGCTCTGCTCTGATCTATCTTCGTGCACATTGCTCCTTGTTTCAACCGGTAAAGTTGTTGTTATGTTGTTATCGTTACTATTAAAACGTTCCTTGTTGCTCCCATGTCTTTGTCTTCTGTCAAGCCTAATTTACTGGCTTCTTGGCTGAAGGGGGGGGGGGAGGGGTAGGTGCGATATGACTGAGTGCTCTCATTTTCGCCAGTGCTAAATACCTGTAAGGTCTCTAAGCAGTCCATTGTAAAGATTTGCACGCAAGAAGCAAACTTCCTGCAGGGAATTTTATTACGCATAGAAGCAATATATAGGGTGTGACAAACAGGGTGCCGAAGTTATTTGGCGTGGAGAGAACATCGTGAACTACGCGATTGTTTCATCCGCCTTTCCCGTGGTCACAGGCACCATCATAAAATATATCATGGACTCCTGCCCTGCACCAGAACACCTTTGAACTGCCTGCAGTGACAAGGTGACTTCTGCTTCAAGAATGCCGCGCAGACTTTTAGTTACGTTCACCGTCATATCAAGGTTCGCCGCATCGCAAATATAGGCCCCTATAAAATCGTCACCACTCGCCCGATGCGGTGGGTTCACTGCGAGAAACGAACTGTTTTCAAAGTATATTACACGAACTCGAGTCAACGAACACAGTCTTTCTATTCCAGAAAATGGCGAATAACCTCAGGGAACAACCCTCTCACTTTCAGGACTTGCTACGTAAAGAAACCACCCCATTCTTGTAAAAAACCACGCTACCTTCAATGTAAACTAGCGACCGCTGAGAACCAACATGGCGGCCCGCCATGTATAGCGGCCGCCAAAGCCCGTGGTAGGCAACTATGATCGAACTTGTCACCACCCTAAAAAACGGAGGGGGCGCGCACACATGAAGGCTCCCTAGGCGGAGCGGGGCGGTGCCGCCGTCTGTGAGAGGTGAAAAGAAGTAATGCTTCACGATCGACACTTACTAGCGCTTACTCCGAGATTGCACGTGATATCGGAGGTCATGGTTAAAGCGTCTCGATACCAGAGAGGTAGACTGGCCGCGCTGGCGTCGCCGAGGCACCGCTGACGCAGTTACGTTCTTTGCCTTTGGCTTCGTGTTAGCGTGCGTCGGATCATCAGAGTAGTGCAGATTTCAGGTGCACCAACGGGATTCCTCCGCCGCCGACTGCTTCAATTGCGAGAGCACCGACTCAAAAAAAACCCGCATTTCCCCGAAGGGGAGTATGAGGAAGTGCGAAGCACGGGGTGATGCTATGACGGGGCGCGCGCGACTAAACTGCAGAGCCGAGCGAAGGAGACGGCAGCGAGAGAGCACGCGCCAGCCGACCCACGGAGGTCTGGCCGTTTTTAAGTGCAAAGCACTTTTACTGATGATGATGATCTGTCTTCCGAACTCGTTCCAAAGAACCCGCAACTGCCGCAACGCGTTCAACTTGTTGGCGGCGTTGCGCACGCCCGAGAGGGGGCTCAGGTTGTTGTCGAACCACAGTCGATCGCACACCGCGCAGCTATATCCGAAGCTGCGGTCCAGGAAGTCTCGCTTGAAGCGCGCGTCCGGCCGATCGAATCGGCCGATCGAAGCCAGATCGGCTTCGGGGTGCTCGGCTGTGCTCGGCCCGCTTCGCACGCTTTCGTTCGGCGTCTCCCCGCCGGCCTTCATCACCGCAGGCAATGCGCGGGGCGCGCGCAGCCACGGAGCGGAGGGCGGAGCGCGCGCAGTCACGTGGGGCGTGACGTCGCTGCGCCGTTGCTACAGACGCTCCTCTCCGCTCCTCGCGCCGTTGCTATGGGACGGCGGATTCAGGGTCGCTTATAAAGTGCATTCGCACTTAAAAACTGCTGCAATATGCGTTGCAGAAAGGACGCGATTTCGACGGGCGAATGTCGTGCCTTGGTGGAGCGAGAGCAGCGCCTGCGAGATAGAGGCCAGCGGGACGCACGCGTTTGCGGCTCAGGCTACAAACCTCTACCTCCCGTGTTGCTGAAGCGCAGTGTGTGTTATGTACATAGCTCGGCACACTCACTCATCAGTGCACTCACTCACACTCACTCATTTGAACGTTGTGAGTGTGAGTATGAGTGAGTACTCATGAGTGTGAGTGGACGTGAGTGTGAACGTGAGTGAGCACTCATGAGTGTGAGTGGACGTGAATGTGAACGTGAGTGAGCACTCATGAGGGTGAGTTGGCATGAGTGTGAACGTGAGTGAGTACTCATGAGTGCGAGTAGATGTGAGTATGAACGTGAGTGAGTACTCATGAGTGTGAGTGTGAACGTGAGTGAGCACTCATAAGGGTGAGTAGGCGTGAGTGTGAACGTGAGTACTCATGAGTGTGAGTAGATGTGAGTAGGAACGTGAGTGAGTGCTCATGAGTGTGAGTGGACGTGAGTGTGAACGTGAGTGAGCACTCATGAGTGTGAGTAGATGTGAGTATGAACGTGAGTGAGTGCTCATGAGTGTGAGTGGACGTGAGTGAGTACTGATGAGTGTGAGTAGGAATGAGTATGAACGTCAATGAGTGCTCATGAGTGTGAGTGGACGTGAGTGTGAACGTCAGTGAGCACTCATGAGCGTGAGTTGCGTGAGTATGAACGTGTGTGAGTGCTCATGAGTGAGTGTGAGTAGTCGTGAGCTTGAACGTGAGTGAGCACTCATCAGGGTACTATTAGTGTGAGTAACTGAGTACGCTCTAAGAAAAGAGAGTCAAAAGAGGGTCACGGCCGCGTGACTCTCTTCGGGTGTTCATTTGATCCCTTTTGGAAGGTAGATGAGAAAAAGAGAGTAGTTCAAAGAGAGTAGAGAGAGATGAGAAAAAGAGTCACGGGACTCTCCTAAAGCGCGTTTCGATTCGCTTCCGCAATGAAGGCGCCGTCGTATGCGCCATACGTATCGCGCGTTTGCTGTTCGGCGCCGTTATGGCGCGGTCGCTCGCCTCCCTCGCTGACGGAGCCAGACGGGCTGGCGCCGCGCCTCCGCCTTCTCTCTTAGTCTGCTCGGTCTCTTGGAATGCGTTGTGCGGGTTGCGTCAGTTGCCTGTCGTGCAGTTTTGTGTTCGATCAAAAATGCGCATCTTCGGTGGCGTTGACGCCAGGCTCCGTGCTCGAAGTCACGCTAGGAGGGCGGAATACTCATCGAGCCGCGGACACGGACAACGTGCGCCCGTTAATGGTGAGTGTACTGCTTTCGTAGGCACATATATACAGCTTTAGCTGGGCGTCTGCAGCAGCTCTGCGTAAGTTATCTGCCAGCCATTTCCAACAGCAGCCTGCGTCCGCGGGGCTGTTGAGGATGCCCAACTAAAGCTGTCACCGTTATGCGCGTTGCTGTACAAGCTCCCATAAAATGAGCGATGCAAACAATTATCAAGGGTAATTTTTTGCTGATCGCACATTGTGTCTGCACTGCTGAAGGTGCAAGATGTCGTTTTGAGATGCGCTTTAGTCTACTTCATAACAACATTTTTATCAACCTTTAGTGTACAGCGTGCTTCCGCGCGTGGGAACGTGAAAAAAAAATCCCGTCTACAGAACGCTCAGACGCACTATATATTATGATTTATCTTGGCTTAAAGACGCTAGCTTGAGGTGCAGATATAGTAGGATGCTTCCAGCACGTACGCGTTGGTCACTTAAGTTGGACACGCCTCGCCGGTAAGGTGAAAAAGCGAGAGACTTTCGACGGCGCTCGTTGTTGCGGTCGCCGCCGTGCACTTTTTTCCTTGGTTTCTGTTTGCTATTTTCGTGGTTCACCAACATCTGCGATGACGCCATAACAGAATCAAGTGAGTTTACGTGATTGTGGGAGTTATGTGCGCTAATTCTAGCATATATGACATGTCTGATCTCTACGTAGACAGCGTCTGCGCGCGCTGGGTGTCGTTCGGGTACTCGTACTCGAATGTGTTTGCTGAGTATTTAAGGATGGGTTACGTTTGTAAAGCATGCGGTCAGTAACCGCTCACGGCGTGCCCGTGACTGCCGGAGGATGTGCTTGTGTGTCGGAATATGCTGGCGCAAACCCGTGCTTATTCTGAAACCAAATTTTGAAGCCATTTCTCAGAAAAGAAGTTTTTTCATTCGTGCATAGCCAGTGCCGACGCGACGGCGAGCTTCGGCGCCGTGCCAGGCAGCGTACGCGAACTCGTGAACCGCGCCGAACGGCAGGCAGCCACGCGACCACGCGATGTATATGATGCATACGGTGGCGTCTTCGACACGCTAGCCGATCGAAACGCGCTGCAAGAGTGACAACTGACCCTTGCAGAAAAGTTAAATATCATTTTCTGATTCTACCTTCCAAAAGGGGTCAAATGAATAAGAGAGGAGGTTGCCGTGACCCCCTTTTGACCTTTTTTTTTTTCTTGGAGTGTAGCACTGTTTCGACTATTAATTTTCCTGGGACCGGTGACGTGTGAAACACCACCACGAGCAACATGTTTGCTAATACTAGCGAAAGTAAAAGTCCGCCGCGGTGGTGTAGCGGTTACGGTGCTCGGCTGCTGACCCGAAGGTCGCGGGTTCGGCCGCGGCGGTCGCATTTCGATGGAGGCATGGTGGTAGAGGCCCGTGTAATGTGCGATGTCAGTGCATGTTAAAGAACACCAGCTGGTCAAAATTTCCGGAGCCCTCCACTGCGGCACGCCTCATAATCATATCGTGGTTTTGGCGCGTTAAACCCAGATATTATTATCAGAGAAAATAAGTGAGCGCTCAGCAACAGTAAATGATTTCGCCAACTAACATAGTGGTGTTCCAGTTTTACGGTCTACTAATTCTACTTGATCACTGGAGTTGGTAATACTGACGCGTTGTCGTTTCTTTATTATTTTTTTGTAGTTTTGGAGAATTTACTTAATGCTTGCCTTCGTGATTTACCTTCAAATTGCTGTTTCGTAAATCAGCGTGGTTAAGGTATTGTTCATCATTCCACGTCCATATTTTCTTCTTGTTCTAAAGCCTCGTGTGATTTGTCAGAGAAAATTCTAAATTTGCTTTGATCCTGACTGTATCTATCTTAGCCTGTCTCTTGCCGGTTTACTTTACTTTTTTTCTCTTCAGATTGAGCGCAATTTTCGGCATCACTAATGACTACATTTTACTTTGGCTATAGCAAAAATATTTCACGTTGATACTCCGCAAAGTGCGAAAACTAAAACACGGAAATGACATCACAGGACGACCTGTATCTGCGCCATTTCGTAGTCCGCCATTTCGCCTTAATACGAATAACTTTATATGAAGTACACCGATTCAACGTACTAGATACACATATTTATGGCGTAACGAGGACGTCCATACTGATGAGGCATATAAAACTTTCGCCTTAATACGAATAATATTATATGAAGTACACCGATTCAATGCAGTAGATACACATTTTTATGACGTATCGCAGACGTCCATACTGCAGCGTCAACTCGCCATGTCTCAAAAGCGGCATAATCCAAGGATTAACGCGGCCGCTGGTGTGGCGCACAGAAATCACAATGTGGCACAAGGCCGATCAGCGCTGCGGTGGTGTGCTTCTTCCTCGGCGTCGTGATTGTGCTCTGGATTTTCACTGTGTTCAAGCATTCAATGCTATATTGGTCGAGCAGCGTGCAAGCGCAATGCACTTTCAGGGGCGAGAGGCGGGGGAGAAAATGACAGCATATCCACGGAGTGAATGATGATGAGTGGGCGAAGCTGCGGAGGTTCATCGGTAAACCGTGAATCTTCCGTGAATTCTGCCCAGTACATCATCACCGACGTGAGATCGGGCGCGTTTATACTAAAGGTTAGATGAGTTATGACGACTTGCAGCTCACTTTAATTTTACATGTACGCTGTGAATTTTTATTGTTTAGAAAACCATTGCTTTCGAAAAATCTGGCGTCTTTCGTTAAGCAGCTGGCGTCTTTTCGTTTTGCTTTAGAAACATCTCGCGTTCTTTCGTTTTGCTTTTTACAAAACATCTGGCGTCTTTTGTTGGTTTATTTCATCAATCAACGGCGTTTTGAACAAAATTTTTATTGTTTAATCACGCACAGGAGAAATCTCACCAGGCACTACCATGGAGGTAAACAATGGCTGCTAATGGGAATGAGAGACAGAAGAAGTCGGCTTTTAGCTAACACTTACACTTCTACTTCTACTAACGTTTCCTACTGGAACATGCCAATGACTGCTAATGGGGAATGAGAGACAGAAGAATTCGGCTTTTAGTTAACGCGACGCTGCGAATTTTTTATTGTTCAACAACGCACAGGAAAAATCTCCCACCGGCACCACCTTGGGGGTCAAAGCGTAAGACTTGTTACGGACTACTGCTACTACTACGACTACGAGGGACGAACGGGTGCCGCCTTAAGGAGCTTCGCCCCTAAAATTGTCCCTGACATAGCAACGGAACATGGCCTGACATTTTGTACAAACTATTCCTACCTGCCCCCCGCTCTTACCTTCGTCATTGTGTCCTGGCCTTTGCGGAAATAAATTTTCGTGACTGCGGCTCGTTAGCTGACGTGACTTTTAAACCCCTGGCATAAGCAGTGAAGGTGGAGTTAGCAAATAAGCGCACCATTCATTTGCTGTTTGGTCAGTCGACGAAAATGAAAGGTTATACGATAAAAGGTCGTTATTCGCCCCTCGTTATTTCGGAAAATCGGATAATTCGGGCGTGTTCTCTGGTCGCGGCAAGCTTATGCATTGTTTAATGGTTTCAAACTCTCATTAATTCGGTTATATTTGCCCGCAACCCGGTTAATTCGGGCGATCCTCGGAGCGCACCAAGCAATCCGAGGTTCGACTCGGAGTTCGACTCACAGGAGGAAAAACAGCATTCGCGAACAACTCAAACGGCTGCGGTCCTTCATAAAGGCGTGGTCGCCGTCCACGATCTAGCCATAATAACGTTGTTGGCGACAAAGACTTCGACGGCTGCGGCCCACTTGCTTTGTCTTCGATTTTGCTCGGCGCACGCGAACTGCGTGGGTGATATATCTATGATCGCGTCCATAGCGCCAGCGGCGACTGCGGGTCAAAGCTGCGACAAGCAGTAGTTTCGTTTTCACTGCGTCGCTTCAGAATTGTGTAGTAGCCATTCATTATTGTGCATTAGCGAGCCAGGTTTATTCAGCAGCGGATGCTGTGCCGAGCAGTTTCGTTTCGACTGTGGGCGCAGGCCGCGCTCGCGCCTTCGGAACTGCGCGGTCGCTATGATCGTGCCTTAATTTAGGGACCGCACTTTCGTCCACAGCGGATGCGGCACTCAGTAGCCTCGTTTTGCCTTCGGGAAATTCTCGCGCAATGTCACGCAACTCGAACATAGTGGAAGCTGTTGAAGGTGAAGAGATTCAGCCGCAGTGCGCATGCTGGTATAAAATTCGGTTGCGACATTACGATGAACGAACGGTCACTTGTCGACCATTTTTTCCGGCGCAGAAGTTATCTTCACGTGCGCGTGGTGGCGGTACGTAATAAGGGAGTGTTAAGACACGGCTGTCTTGAGCCGCGGTCACATTCTGAGCGGAGTCGCGAATTAAGAAATTTGTGACATTTGCATTGCTCTTATGCCAGATATGTACCATGAATTTAAGTGGTCATCAAGAAAATGCGAATGCATTGATGTAATAGACACTTGTTTATTGTTTCCTAGATACTTTCGATAATTGGGCATTCGGTTAATTCGAACAAACTTTCCGCGGTCCCGACATCCCATATGACATCTCCTGAGCAATGTATGGGTAGGGGGGCCTTTGTCAGGGAGTTGCATCTGCCTTTAGCACATAGCACATTTCCCTTGAACCAGTGTGTTAACATCCGCGGTTTGTCCCTGAGACTATCCATTAAAAACTTACAAATCTGCACGCTCGGATATAACGAGAATATATGAGAGATGATCATCTTAGATGCGAATGCATACCAAACTTTTGTCCAGTGTGACAGAGAGATGTGAATGAGGCCCGGCGAGGTTGAGTAGGTGTGAGTGGTAATGATCGAAGATGGGAGATATTAGACGTGTAAACGCGAGTATCTGTGAACGGGAGTGTACTTCAATACGGACGTCAGGGGCCGCATGTGAGTGTGAGTAGAACGGAAAGCTTGGCATGTTCATTCAGGAGTAGACTCATTTCAAAGGCGTGAGTATGAGTGAGTCACGAGGGATGTGAGAAGGCATGAGTATGAAGGCAACATACGAGTGTAATAGGTGTGAGTATGAATATGAGTGAGTACCCATGGGAGTGAGTAGACATGAGTGAACGCGAGTACAAATGGCTGTGAGTAGGTGTGAGTAGGAAGGTGAGCACCGGTGTGAGTAGGTGTGAGTCAGTACTTACCAGTGTGAATGGGCCGGTGAGTACCGATGGGTATGAGCAGGTATGAGTATAAACGTGAGCGAGTGCCCATAAGTGTGAGTACCCTTGAGTGTGAACGTGAGTACTTATGAGCGTAAGTGGGCGTGAGTATGAACGTGAGTGAGTGCCTGTAAATGTGAATATGAACTTGAGTGAGAGTCAATGACTGTGAGTAAGCGTGAGTATGAACGTGAGTGAGTGCCTATGAGTGTGAGTAGGCGTGAGTATGAACGTGAGTGAGTGCCTGTAAGTGTGAATATGAACTTGAGTGAGTGTCTATGACTGTGAGTAAGCGTGAGTATGAACGTGAGTGAGTGCCTATGAGTGTGAGTAGGCGTGAGTATGAACGTGAGTGAGTGCCTGTAAGTGTGAGTATGAACGTGAGTGAGTGCCTGTAATGTGAGTATGAATGTGAGTGAGTGCCTATGAGTGTGAGTAGGCGTGAGTATGACCGTGAGTGAGTGCCTATGAGTGTGAGAAGGCGTGAGTATGAACGTGAGTGAGTGCCTATGAGTGTGAGTAGGTGTGAATATGAACGCGAGTGAATGCCTATGAGTGTGAGTAGGTGTGAGTATGAACGCGGGTGAATGCTTATGAGTGTGAGTAGGTGTGAGTATGAACGTGAGTGAGTGCCTATGAGTGTGAGTATGAACGTGAGTGAGTGCCTGTAATGTGAGTATGAATGTGAGTGAGTGCCTATGAGTGTGAGTAGGCGTGAGTATGACCGTGAGTGAGTGCCTATGAGTGTGAGAAGGCGTGAGTATGAACGTGAGTGAGTGTCTATGAGTGTGAGTAGGTGTGAATATGAACGCGAGTGAATGCCTATGAGTGTGAGTAGGTGTGAGTATGAACGCGGGTGAATGCTTATGAGTGTGAGTAGGTGTGAGTATGAACGTGAGTGAGTGCCTATGAGTGTGAGTGGGCGTGAGTATGAACGTGAGTGACTGCCTATGAGTGTGAGTGGGCGTGTGTATGAACGTGAGTGAATTCTTATGAGTGTGAATGGGCGTGAGTATGAACGCGAGTGAGTGCCTATATGTGTGAGTAGGCGTGAGTATGAACGTGAGTGAGTGCCTATGAGTGTGAGTGGGCGTGAGTATGAACGCGAGTGAGAACCTATGAGTGTGAGTAGGCGTGAGTATGAACGTGAGTGAATGCTTATGAGTGTGAATGGGCGTGAGTATGAACGCGAGTGAGTGCCTATATGTGTGAGTAGGCGTGAGTATGAACGTGAGTGAGTGCCTATGAATGTGAGTGGGCGTGAGTATGAACGCGAGTCGCTATATGTGTGAGTAGGCGTGAGTATTAACGCGAGTGAGTGCCTATATGTGTGAGTAGGCGTGAGTATGAACGTGAGTGAGTGCCTATGAGTGTGAGTAGGTGTGAGTATGAACGTGAGTGAGTGCGAAGGCTGAAAAAATTGGGGTGAGTGAGTGTGAGTGAGTATTCTCTTACAGTGCCGACCTATGGTTATGTATGCATGAGCACAGGCGTCGGCTACACATTACTAGAAAGCGCACACCGTGCCGTTTCTCTCCTTAATTGACGACGCTTTGAAGAAGTGCATACCGGGTGCCAGTGTTGATTCTGAGCTTGTTGATATCATCCTTACGCGGGATTCACGATTCGCTGTGTCCAAATATATGATCACACCGTCAGCTACCACAACGGTTTAATCATGATCATGGGCGTTAGTCGTCGCGATAGAGACATGCTGTCAACATGGGTGCATCCACGTCAAACGGTGCTATAGCTGCCAAACACGAATAGACATTGTACAAGCTCTCATATACGTATCATTACACAATAAGCACTACTTCTGTGAAGACACGTTTCACTTTCGTGTTATACCGATTCCTATGACGGAGGGATCAGCCATGTTTTTTAAAAGTGCTTCAGCTTCCCTTTAATTGGTTACCATTGTTGGACGGTGAGCGAGATGAAAAATATTTACTCTACCTGGCGGCAACTTTCTGTGGCAGCACAGCCAAAGGTACGTGGGCGGAGCTTCTGCGCATGTGTTACTACGCCAAGTAGTCCACTTGCGGGCGATTTCGGTTTTGGTTTCGCAAGCACATCCAACAGGCGCGTTCTCATATGTACGTACATGCAGGGACTATGATGTTATTTTGGAATATATACAGATAGTTCGTACACAGGTAACCGAACTCTGCCACAAGACTTGATATACTCATGGATGTAGCACAAATACCTAGAATCATTGCTGAGCTCTTCTGCAAATCAAATTATATAACGCTGATGTGCTAGTGGTTCAAGTCCGCGTGCAAAGCGAGCACCATTTAGTATTGTTTACCCTTCTTTTTTAGGAAAGCGATAGAATAGTTTGTATTGAGAAAGAACGCAGGAATCAACTTTAATAAAGCGGTCCGTTTTACTTTTCAAAGAAAAAAAAAGGGCACGGCGCAGCAGTAACTGCGCAATTGGAAATCTTACGCAAAGGTAACAAGCCATTCTCTGAATTTCGGTGCATACGGCGTCGACGTTGTCGTTTTCCTACATTTGGAGATGCAATAACTATCTGGAGACGCTCACGTTATTTTGTCAGGGGACGCGAAGGCATCGAGAGGCAGCAGATATCTTGGCCACGACCGGTCTGGAGTGCGCGTCTCGCGTTTGCGCAAGTAATACCCCCAGCGTAAGTGGGTCTCTCATCGCGATAGCTACCTTGACGGTGACGACGGCGACCTGCAAGTCTTAAGCAACAACATCCGCCGGAAAGCAAAACTGTGATTGGAAACAGTACGTAAAATAGGTGGCCCATTCCATAAATTGCGTTGCATACATGGTCGGTATTTTGGTTGCCTCCTATTGCTGATACAATAATGCCGTAGACTGCGTACTGTAACACCGTGCCCGTCGGCGTCTACGGCGGGAGGTGTTTTGGCGTTTTGCGATGAGAGCGATTTACGGTGATAAAATCACCCGTGCACAGCCTCGGCCACAGACGCGTTCATGTCTGTTAGGCGACTGACAGCGTGATTTTGAATGTGCAAAGAAAGCATTCTTGACCACGGGAGTAAGGAACGCGTTTCAGCCGTAATTACAAACGTGAGACGCGCGCTCCAGACCGGTCGTGGCCAAGATATATGCTGCCTCTCGATGCCTTCGCGTCCCCTGACAAAATAACGTGAGTGTCTCCAGATAGTTATTGCATCTCCAAATGTAGGAAAACGACAACGTCGACGCCGTATGCACCGAAATTCAGAAAATGGCTTGTTACCTTTGCGTAAGATTTCCACTTGCGCAGTTACTGCTGCGCCGTAGCTTTTTTTTTCTTTGAAAAGTAAAACGGACCGCTTTAATAAAGCTGATTCCTGCGTTCTTTTCTCAATACAAAATGTTTTATCGCTTTCCTAAAAAAGAAGTGTAAACAATATGGTATGGTATGGTATGGTATGGAAAAACTTTATTTAGGTCCGTCGGGGCGTGAACTAGCACGTAGCGGGCCGCTCCCACGTCGGGACAGATAGGCCTAACCTGTCCGCCACGTCGTGGGCCCGTTGGACTGCCCATAGCTGCGTCCTGAAATCCGTACTGCGTAGCGCAGCATCCCACTTTGACGATGTAACGTTTTGAACCCGTAACGCAGGGCACCGCCAGAGCATATGATCTAAGCTGGCAAAGTCTGAGCAAAGCGCGCACGTGTTTGACGTCTGAATTTCTGGGTAAATTTTGTGCAAGAGTGCGGGACTGGGATACTAAATGGTGATTGCTTAGCACGCGGACTTGAACCGCTAGCACATCAGCGTTATATAATTTGATTTGCAGAAGAGCTCAGCAATGATTCTAGGTATTTGTGCTGCATCCCTAAGTATATCAAGTCTTGTGGCAGAGTTCGGTTACCTGTGTGTTGGAACTTCGTCTTCATCATCCTAGCAGACGCCGTTAATCATCATCGTGACTGCTCTTCACGAGCTGCCGCTCGCTCGAGGGCACCAAGCCATCTTTTCTTCTTCATGTTCCATTAAAGTGTTCGTTCGGACGTGCCGTCTCTTCTTCTAAACGACAGTCTGGTTGCCGGCGGACCTTGAGGTCCACCACATGGTGCCGAAACCCAGCGGGATCTTCCGAACGACGCCTCATCGATTCAAGGTGTCGCGTTGCGACCCCTGAGCCTTTGGCGAAGAGTTCCCGGCTGCCTACTGACCCATGGAACGGCTACTCCGACGACGCAAGTGCCTGCGCTCGCAACTGGATGGCATCGTCCAAGAAGCGGAAGGCCTCCTACGAGAGCAAGAGCTGTCATCGTCACAGGTCAGCGTTTCAATTGACCGAATCAACGCGATCTACGCACAGATAACAAAGATAGATGAAAGCCTAATAGACGAGACGCCTGACGAGCTGATCGAGACAGAGATGATAGACGCGAGCAATTATGGGGACAAGATTGTGACATTGACGGCAAAGCTTCGCTTTGCGATTCTGGACAACCAGGCGTCTCAAGCCTCGCGCCCGACGACGAGTCAAGCTTTGACGACGACGAGCCAAGCTTCCGTCGGTTTCAGGTCGAGACTGCCGCAACTAGAGCTCCAGAAATTTGACGGCAACAGACAAAAATGGCATCGATTTTGGATGCAGTTCTCGACGGCAGTGCACAACAACGACGACCTCAGCGCTGCCGAGAAATTCAACTACTTGAGCACGCTTGTCACTGGAACTGCCGCTGCAGCCATTTCCGGACTCCAGGCAACGGGGGAGTGCTATGAAGACGCGATAGATATCCTCAAGAAACGCTTCGGGGACGAGAGGATTATCGTTCAGGAACATCTTCGAAGCCTCTTAGATCTCAGGCCAGTCTTGTCGTCTTCTAGCACCACCGAACTTCGAGACCTCTACGACGAAGTGCAAGTACATGTCAGGAGTCTCAAAGCGCTTGGAACAAGCCCCAATACATACTGCTCCATGCTACGGGAGATTCTCCTGCGAGTCCTACCATCCGACTTGGTGCTCAAGTATCATGAACTACAGAAGCCGACGACAACTGCGGTATCAACGATGCAAGCGCAAAGGGACCCACAGGACAGGACGACAGAAATCGAGAAAGAGCTGCAAGATCTTCTGGAGTTCCTCCAACATCAGCTTCATTGCAGAGAAACTCTGGCGGCGTGTGCGTCCCCAAGAAGACCTGAAATCCGTAATCCAACTGGAGAGATGCCGCGACGATTTGGGCATCGTACCATGTCGTCAGCAGCGTCTCTGCAATGTGTGCTGGGGAAGCCTGATACATGTCTATTTTGTAAGTCGACGAAGCATCGTGCCGAAGTCTGCGACGAGGAAACAAGTTTGACAGTCAAGAAGCATATTCTCACCAAGGCCGGGCGATGCTTTCGTTGTCTCAAGCAAGGTCACATGGCAAGAGACTGCAGGGGACGACAAAAATGCGACAGATGCTCTCGACGACATGCAACATCCATGTGTGACCCGGACTTCCGGAAGAAGGCAAACGAGGCTTCTGCGACAGCAGTCAATCTCCTCTCGGAACAAGCGAACCCTGTTATATTATTACAGTCCTTGACAGCCAAGATAGCAGGCACGATGTCTTCAAGGTACTACAGGGTACTCTTCGATGGAGGGAGTCAGCGGAGCTTCATCACCATCGAAGCATCTCGCCAACTTGGCTGCCAGCTGTTGCAAGAAGAAACGGTGACAGTTGGAGTTTTCGGAGGTCACAAGACGCAGAAAACAATGAGAAGAGTCCGCGTGAGCATTTTCGAAAAAGCCACGAAGGAATCAATTATAATCGACGCTTTAGAAGTAGAGGACATCTGTAGCGAGCACATCCCAATTCCAGGCGAACAAGTTATAAAGAAAATGGAAGAGAGTGGAATAGATACACGAGCACTTTGTCTAGAGGGAGACAACGGAAATTCCGTTGCGCTACTAATAGGCTCCGACTACTACTGCAATTTTGTGACTGGCGACGTGAAAACCGTGTGCAACAAATGGAAGAACTTAAAAGCTGTGCACACTAAACTAGGATGGACTGTGCAAGGGCCAATTCCTTTCCCAAGCAACAGCGCTCACTGTTCCACAGTCATCGTACTTCGGACATGTGTAGAAGAGGACTGTGCGTCCGACGCTCTCACAGATATCTCGGATCCAGAAAGTTTACATGGTGGAGCTGATGAAAAAACTGTGTTCGACAACAAACTGAGGACACATCGAGCATTGAACAAGAAAGACCTTCGTCGGGAACCGGGTGGAGAAAATCCACAAGCCAACGCAGCGTGCGGCGCTTCCACCGAGGCAAAGAAAATCTGAGAGACTTACAGAAAAGAGACATATCAGCAGAGAAGCTACAGCAAAGAGGACCGCGGTGGCAGGAATCAAAATGGATCGGGGATTATTCAAGATGACCAGAAGACTCTTGTCAAGACATGCGAGGAGAAGTACCAGAATGTGCTTCCACAACTATGACTCATGCTGTCAGCGCGAAACCACCATTAGAACGACTAATTGACACGGAGTGGTTCAGCTCCCGCATCAAACTTCTGCGAGTCACAGCGTGGGTGTTGAGATACACGAAGAAGCTTAAAAGAGTGCCCATATCATCACAGGAGCTTCTTACAGAAGAACTACAAGAAGCTGAATTGTATCTGATACGGGCCGAGCAAAAGATGCACTTTGGCGATGAAATGACGCACCTTTCGGAAAACAAGCCTGTTAAATCGCTAAGCCAAGTTAGACATCTACGGCTTCTATTGGACAATGGTGGACTGATTCGTGTACAAGGTCGTGTTCTCAGCCAGAGCGAGAACTACGGAGCTCAGAATCTGATCCTTTTACCAAGAGACAGTTATTTCACAACGCTGACTATCCGACAAGCCCATACGAAGGTTCTTCATTGTGGCGTGCGAGATACGCTTATACAGATTCGTGAACGATTTTGGGTTCCACAGGCCAGACAACTAGTCAAGAAAGTCATACGCCAATGCCTGGTGTGTCAGCGAATGCAAGCAAAGCCAGTTCAGCAAGAAACACCTTCTTTACCAAGTGACAGATGTACGAAGGCCGAACCTTTTCTCGTAACAGGAATTGACTTTGCTGGACCATTATACGTCAGAGGAAGTGAACATCAGCGTGCTTATATTGCACTATTCACTTGTGCTGTCACGCGGGCGATCCACTTAGAGTTGGTCGAAGACATGACTACGGAAAACTTTCTCTGTGCCTTCAGAAGATTTATTTCGAGAAGAGGAATTTGTAGAACCATATACAGCGACAATGCTCGAACCTTTATGAAAACATCAAAGGTGCTTGAGAAATTGTGGAAGGCTGTTCGACACCCGGATGTAATCTCGTTTTTCGCGGCATCGAAAATTCATTGGAAGTTCCTGTGCCCAAGTGCTCCCTGGTGGGGAGGCTTCTACGAGAGATTAGTACGCTCTGTGAAGAACTGCTTGAGAAAAATGCTTGGACGGAGACTTGTAGGTTTCACAGAGCTCAGCACGCTTTTAACAGAAGTAGAGGCCGTGCTGAATTCACGTCCTTTGACATTTGTTTACAATGCTGTTGATGAGACCTACCCACTTTGCCCAGCAAGTTTTCTAGTGGGGCGAAGAATTACATCTCTGCCCCCTTATGAAATACCGAAAGATGCTAAAAGCGAAGACCAGCTGAACAGCCTCTTTCAGAAGCGAGAAGAAAGCTTACAAATCTTTTGGAAACGTTGGCAGAAGGAATATTTGGTCGAACTAAGAAACTTCGCCGTCAACAAAGCGAAACGCACTGACTTGCTGAAGGAAGGAAACTTAGTTCCTATCGGAGACATACAACGCCCTCGGCAAGTTTGGGTGATGGCAAGGATAAGACGACTACATAACGGACGCGATGGAAAAGTTCGCTCCTGTTCTCTCCAGTTGCCGGGCGGAGCAGAAATCAACCGCCCTGTTCAAATGCTCTATCCACTGGAAGTCGAGTGACGCCATCTGTTGGGCGCGGGAAGATGTTGGAACTTCGTCTTCATCAGCCTAGCAGACGCCGTTAATCATCATCGTGACTGCTCTTCACGAGCTGCCGCTCGCTCGAGGGCACCAAGCCATCTTTTCTTCTTCATGTTCCATTAAAGTGTTCGTTCGGACGTGCCGTCTTTTCTTCTAAACGACAGTCTGGTTGCCGGCGGACCTTGAGGTCCACCACACTGTATACGATTTATCTGCATATATTCCAAAATAACATCATAGTCCCTGCATGTACGTACATATGAGAACGCGCCTGTTGGATGTGCTTGCGAAACCAAAACCGAAATCGCCTGCAAGTGGACTACTTGGCGTAGTAACACATGCGCAGAAGCTCTACGCACGTAGCTTTGGCTGTGCTGCCACAGAAAGTTGTCGCCGGGGGCTACCGGGGCGGCACGACGCGCTTTGCGTTTCCCTCTAGTCCGGCCGTGGTGTTCAATCACATTTTAACATGTCGCGGGATGGCGATTAAGTTCTGCGTCGAATATGCGATACTCTTCTGGCCATAACACCTGGTTCTCTGATTGCGCTTTCACCGTTAACTACTACAGCTACAACACGGGTTTGTTTAATCATTTAGCAGGGACGTTAGTCGTCGGGAGGGAGATGTACCACCAACCATCAAAGTGGGCACATCCCCGTTAAACGGTGTTATAGCTGCCAGACATCAATATACATTGTGGAAACTCTCTTATATCAGTGTACAATAAACATTCAGTTACTTCTGTAAGGGCACGCTTTACTTTCGTGTTATTCCGATTTATATGACGGAGGGATCAACCACGTTTTAAATGCGAATGCATTTCTTAGTCGGGCTATGTAAGGCATCCGGCGTTATCCGCGCGCCTCTCCGCCCTCACTCCCTCTCCCATAGCAACAGCTGCGGGAGCGCGCGCTTATCCTCGCCCCTAGCAACCAGAGCAGGTGGTGCGGGCGGTGTAGCGGAGAGTGAGTGGAGAGGAGGAACGCGCTCCCGCGTGTGTGGAGAGAGTGAAGGAGAGGGTAAGTGCAGTGCTTCGCCGCTCCTTCTCTCGCCGTTCGCTCTCTCTCCTCCCTGCGCCACCGCCTCAATGCAGTGCGTTTGAAACGCGTTTGTAGCGTTTGTGCTGCCTTGGCACAGCCTGAAAACAGCGCGCTCTTAACGCGTTTGTGCTGCATTGAAGGCGGTGGCAACATCCCTGAGGTGATTACGAACGCACGTAGGAAGCGTTCGTTGAAAGAGGCGCACAAAAGGGAGACACTTGAGCGCGTCGATGTGTACAGCTTTACGCCATTAAAATTACTACGCCGTGTACTCTCGGCGCAAGAAATGCATTCGCATTTCCTCACGATTCCCATCGGGGAAGGGGGGGGGGGCATTTTTTTTCGTTCACTTTACTTTCTTTACATTTATCACCTAATAATTACAAATAACATCCCCTATAGTTTTCTTGGCATTGTAGTTTGTTAGTTCTCATTAATATTGCGCCTAATAAAGAAAAACGAGCCCTTATCAAAGTCATCTTCTTACCTAATTTCATTGCATGTAAAACTTACATCCACGAGATCCTTGAAATAGTTGATGCGTGAATGCCACCAGAGCCAAAACAGCCCAAGTTTTGCTAATAAGGCGGTAATAGGGGCTAGTTGGTACGTCTTCATGCTTATGATACCCTGCAGGTGGACACCCACTAGAAAAAAGGAAGAATCAGTTACCATGTGACAATTCCTGCATTCTTTCGATTTCGTAGAGAAGCACGACACAAAAGAAACATCGATAACGCTATTATAGCGGCATCAGAATCGGCGCGAAAGACGCCGCACGCTTTGGAGTACGCAGCACAATACAGTCACTAAGAGCATGTGTCACGGGCCAACACAGCTAGAAATATATAAAAAACGAGAAAACAAATAGTCTGCTGCGCGTAGACGTTCGCGCGCTTCTGTAGACGTTCGCGCGCTCCCGCCACGTGACTCTGTTCCACCAATAGGGACGCCTAGACCTCATTGCCTGCCCTCGCTCGAGCGCTCTGGCGGAAAGATTAAAATAATGTCGCGGCTATTAGTTTTTAGTCATGTAGCCTAGTGGGAGTAATATGAGCTTGAGAAGCATAATTTGACAGCATTTATTATTTTGCAGTGGTATCTTGTAACTTAGATACACGATGCATTATTAAATGTATCGGAAATACAGATACTTACACACTTCTTGCGGGATGTATCACGATACAAGTGCAAGACACCCAAAGAGTATCTAATACCTAGGATGCATGCATCTTCGATACTGCCCAGCACTGCCGCCGGTCCACAAAAAATGAAGAGCGCAACAGATAGGCCAACAAATAGCCGACGACGTTAGTGGAGCTGAGCCACCCTTCCCTAAATACCGTAGGGAACTGAAACCGGGCATGTAGGAAATAATAATAAGAAGAAGAACAATATGCACATGATGGTTATGATGTTGATGATGATTAAGCTGCATTCCAAAGCAGTTTTCCGACGACGTTAGTGGAGCTGAACCTTCTTCCACACATTCCCGGTTTCAGGCTTGGCACCGCTACTGCTTCATCGAAGAAATCGCTCAGAACAATAGCGAATTAGCTTAGTCAGGCCCTTCTTTTTCTGCCTCTTCTGTCTCGCATTGCACATTAGCAGCGATTTTGCTGTGGGACACACCGGCGCACAATGCATGCTTCGCCCCTCACCATGTTTCGCGTTAGTGGAGCTGAAACACCGTACATGATTCGCACCCACTCCAGTTTTCATGTATGTTTGAGACTGAACACACACGAGAGAACGCCCAAGAAAAAACTACCAGGGTTACTCCTGCACTCGTCTAAGACGACTTCAATGTGCAAGCCTTCTTCTTCTTCTTCTTCATTTTTTTTCTCTTCAGACGATATATTGATACGGAAGGAGCTTGATGTGGACGAGTTGGTGTACCATACTGAATGAAGAAAACATGAGAAAGAACGCCGCCAGATCCCACGCATTGTGGGAATCGATGTAATGCGAAGCAGCCAACAAAGAGCTGCATACATCGTCTTGTCTGTCATTGAGGAAAATGCGTGCCACTCACGTTATTTATGTTCGTTACACAGTAACGTCGCGCAATACCAATTTCAGGGTAGACCAAGCTAGCAAAACGGCCGCCAGCACACCATGAGCGTGGCACGTAAGTCATGCTGTACATGGCATGCGTGTCATGATTTTCATGTTAACTCGTGTTATTTATGTTTGCCACACAGTCACGTCGCGCAATACCAATTTCGGGATAGATCATGCTAGCGAAACGGCCAACAGCGCACCATGAGCGTGGCACGTAAGTCATGCTGCACATGACATGTGTGTCATGCTTTTCACGTTAACTCGTGGTATTTATGTCCGTTACACAGTAACGTCGCGCCATACCAATTTCGGGATAGATCAAGCTAGCGAAACGGCCGCCAGCGCACCATGATCGTGGCCCGCATGTCATGCTGTACATGACATGCGTGTCATGATTTTCATATTACCTAGTGTTATTTATGTTCGTCACACAGTCACGTCGCAAGATACCAATTTTGGTGTATATCAAGCTAGCGAAACGGCAGCCAGCGCACCATGAGCGTGGCACGTAAGTCATGCTGTACATGGCATGCGTGTCATGATTTTCATGTTAACTCGTGTTATTTATGTTTGTCACACAGTCACGTCGCGCAATACCAATTTCGGGATAGATCATGCTAGCGAAACGGCCAACAGCGCACCATGAGCGTGGCACGTAAGTCATGCTGCACATGACATGTGTGTCATGCTTTTCACATTAACTCGTGGTATTTTGTCCGTTACACAGTAACGTCGCGCCATACCAATTTCGGGGTAGATCAAGCTAGCGAAACGGCCGCCAGCGCACCATGATCGTGGCCCGTAAGTCATGCTGTACATGACATGCGTGTCATGATTTTCATATTACCTAGTGTTATTTATGTTCGTCACACAGTCACGTCGCAAGATACCAATTTTGGTGTATATCAAGCTAGCCAAACGGCAGCCAGCGCACCATGAGCGTGGTACGTAAGTCATGCTGTACACGACATGCGTGTGATGATTTTCATGTTAACTCATGTTATTTATGTTCGTTACACAGTAACGTCGCGCAGTACCAATGTTGGTATATATCAAGCTAGCGAAACGGCCCCGAGCGCACCATGAGCGTGGCATGTATATCATGCTGTACATGACATGCGTGTCATGATTTACACGTTAGGACCTGTCAGTTATGTTCGTCATACACTATTGTCACGCCGTATCAATTTTGGTATATATCAAGCTAATGAAACGGCCGTAAGAGCACCAAGACTGTGGCATGTATATCATGTTGTTCATGACATGCATGTCATGATTTTCATGTTATGACTCGTCATTCATGTTCGCCATACAGTTATGTTATGCCATACCAATTTTGGGGTACATTCGAGTAACGAGACCAGCAGGAGAGCACAAAGTCGTAGGCGGTTAGATAGATAGATAGATAGATAGATAGATAGATAGATAGATAGATAGATAGATAGATAGATAGATAGATAGATAGATAGATAGATAGATAGATACGCTCAAAGTCGCAGAAGTTCGCTAAGAAATGCTTCGCATTTAAAAACACGACGATCATAAGGAGCGCTTAGAACAAACGAGTGCAATTGCGCTCGTCTGTTGTAAGTGTTCCTTTGGACGTCGTGTTTTTTGTACATCGTTTCTTTTATTAAGGATACATTGATGCCCCCCACCCCCTTCTGAACTTTTCTGCACATAACGTGGTTTTGCACCGACTGAAGTGTCGGAGGCTCTCCAAGTTTTTTTCACCTCAACTGGTTTTGCACTGCATCCAGGATACGCCCATCTTTCACCAAGTGACAATGTCATGTGATGACATCATGAAGGGTGGTCGGTTCATTTGACTACTTGTGATCTGATTATTTCCTAAACTTCAGCGCTGATGCCTCTGACGCGGACGGTCGATTTTAGTGTTTAATGAAGCATCTACGGCTTTTGCAATAGCATGATTTAGAGTAAGAATTACTCCACATAAGAAAATGGCCAGCTGCCATTTTCCAAGTAGGAGTTCGCGTGCTTTTGAAGAACAGAAGCCTAAACATTTAGAATATTGTGTGGCATCGCTATTGTACTTTCGAAACCAGTCGTTGCTCCTGGAGCCAAAACACTCCACGAACAATTACCATCTTGTATATTGGGAAGGAACACGCCTGTCCGTGGTGTGGCGGCTCGCCATCTCTATATCACATCTCGTGGGGATGCCTAAACCGACCACCAACTTTAGATGCCTTTTTAGGCCAATACAACCTATCTAATACTTTCGAGCAATGGGAGGCCCAGCTCGCCAGCTCTGACCCAGAGGTACAGCTTGCGCTTCTGGGTCACGTCAGGCAGGCAGCAGTAGCCAGTGGAGCCCTGGACTTGGGGCCTCACCCATCGAGCTCATGACCCCTTATCCCAACCCTTATGAATAAAGTTGTACTACTACTACTACCTAAAAAAATATGTTCAGGACACCAAAGATCCACCAGTGTGATGAAAACTTTACCACGGAGTACATTTTTAAGCTGTTATTTCGATAGCTACCATTCTCTTACAACAGCGACTAATGTCTCCGTTTTTTATCACACAATTCCTTGAAGCCGTAGATTCACTGTGTCGTTTGCTAAGGCGGAGGGCAACGCACTTTTTGAGACAATTACATAAAACGTTGTCCCAAGCTCCTAATGTACCTTTTTCATGCACGAACAGCGCCTCCTGTGGAGATCGCCGAAATTAAAACTGGGGGTCCGGAGTCTCCGAGGTTGTCCGCCACGCGTCGGTGGACGATCGGGCGTCTGGTATTTTTCGGCATGGTTTGCAAATCTGCGACGCCAGGTGCCGCTCAGTTCCCTATTTCCCGCGCTCTAACCACCAAAATACATGGGACGTGTCACGTCCCCACCGTCGCGAATGCGCAGACTGCTCTCCTAAAAAAATAAAGAGATAACGATTCGTTCCTTCGAAGGCGTTCTTTTTCTCCCAAGAATCATCGGCATCGGATGGATACGCTAGGCTTATTTACACATTTTCGTCTCTAGGGTCCCATTTCTATAGGCTGAGCAGATCATTCCCGGCTACTGCAGCTAATGCAAAATTTATGTTCGGAGGAAAACACTGGCGGCGAACGCTAAATGCTCCTTAAAATTCAACGTACCTTATTGCATATCGGCTTTTTTTCCCATCGACTTCGTTATTTTCATTAACGCGCATACTCAACTGTGTCTCCTGTAAGTGCAAGTCTAAGCGTGCCACGTGTGAAGAACAAAGAACACCGAGGTACTTAGAAAATACCCAGCAACGAACATACCCGGGGTCGTGACGTCTACAAAGGCAGCAGTCGGTGTGTCGAAGATGAAACTTTATTTGGCCGAAATTCTGGCCGGGAAATGGAAAGTCAAACTACAGCAGTACACACTGTACACTCATAGCGGCGAGCAGTGCGTCGGTCGTCGATAAAACTGAACCTCGGCAACGCGTACCGGCATTTTATACATGCACCATCGAACATTCAAGCATTATGGACTGGTGGCCACGTTAGTTCCAGAATAATCTCAGCTGTTCGCGTTTGCGCGCTCAAGCCTATAAGAAGATTCTAGCACAATCTGGAAGGTTC
Source organism: Rhipicephalus sanguineus (assembly GCF_013339695.2). Taxonomy (NCBI): domain Eukaryota; kingdom Metazoa; phylum Arthropoda; class Arachnida; order Ixodida; family Ixodidae; genus Rhipicephalus; species Rhipicephalus sanguineus. The sequence goes on from NC_051182.1 coordinate 64,550,682, forward strand.
CCATGCATTAGGGCGCGGCTTGCGCAAGGCAGAGGCTACGCGTGCAACGGACTTGTTAGATAAAAATAATAAAAGCGCGCGTTGCATTGCCCCCCCTCTGAAAAAGCATCGTCCCGATGCTTGTAACAGAACATGGAAAGGGAATAAAAATGCATACACAAATAAGCTACAGTGATAAAGGGGAAAAAGCAGAGTCGTAGGGTTCGCTAACGCGGATAAAAAAGGCTTAAGGCGCACGACATGGACGACTTCAAGTTGTGCGCACGCCGCTGAGAGTTCGTGATGCCGTCCGGGATGCCTTCCTCGTAGTCTAGAGCGCCGAGTCGTCGAAGCACCTTGTATGGCCCGAAGCATTGCCGAAGCAGTTTATCACTAAGTCCACGTCGGCGTGTCGGCGTCCAGGCCAAGCACGGTCGCCGGGCTCGTATTCCACGAAGCGTCGTCGAAGAATGTAACGGCGGCTGTCCATCATCTGCCGATTCTTGATGCGTAGGCGGGCGAGTTGACGGGCTTCTTCGGCGCGCTGAAGGTAGACAGTCACGTCGAGGTTTTCTTCGTCTGTGATGTTGGGTAGCATGGCATCAAGCGTCGTTGCAGGGTTCCTTCCGTATACCAACTTGTATGGCCTCATCTGCGTCGTGTCTTGCACGGGCATGTTGTATGCGAAGGTCACGTATGGAAGGATGGCATCCCACGTCTTGTGTTCGGCGTCGACGTACATGGCCAGCATGTCGGCGATAGTCTTATTTAGGCGCTCGGTGACGTCATTGGTCTGTAGGTGGTAGGCGTTGGTCCGGCGATGGCTGGTCTGGCTGTACCCAAGATCGCCTGAGTTAGGTCTGCCGTAAATGCCGTACGTCTGTCAGTAATGAGGGCCTCTGGGCCGCCATGACGGCGGACGATGTTCTCAACGAAGAACTTGGCTACTTCGGCGGCACTGCCTTTTGGCAGGGCCCTTGTCTCGGCGTAGCGGGTGAGGTAGTCGGTACCTACGACGATACATTTCTTTCCAGAAGTCGACGTCGGGAACGGCCTCAGTAATTCCATCCCGATTTGCTGGAACGGCCGGCGAGGTGGCTAAATCCGCTGAAGAAGTACGTAAATATGTTTCCCCTTGATCGCCCTCCAGCAGTGTTTCATTCAATAAGGCAACCAATTAACGTGGCTGAAAGACCCCATGCTCCAACGTTTTCCGCACACCACAGCAAACAATATAGGGGTATAGTTCGCTATCCGCCTCGTGCGCTGCTGCTTTGAGCTGTACTGGTGGCGCCACCAACGGCGAACGGTGGCGAAAGGTGGGTACGCGCGGCTCATAGAAGCCTTGGGCAAAGCGCCCATTACTCGCCGTTTTTCTATTAATTTTTCTTTCTGGTTTGATATTTGTACTGCCGACGCTGCTCCACTAGACAACCATGCCGTTTGTTACGTCGATTGTTCTATATTATTTGTTTTAAAATGACAGGCCCGTTTCTTTAGACGTGTGCGCGATGCACTGCGCACGTTCCTTACGTGCATGTGTCCAAGTTGTTAACGTGATCTGTTAACACAGATGAAATAAAAACGGTTAGAATAGAAAACAGCATTCTTGTTTAACAGTACAACAACAATGAATATTACGGCTGTATGCCTACTTAAGAAACGCACAAACAACACGCGCTTTTATCTTCGCCCAACACTCGCAGCACTCAACTAGGCCAATAAAACCGAAATCTAACTTGGTGAACGTTTTAACAGCCGTCACACAGCTGCATCATAATGCGTGAAAGCACTTTAGCAAATGACCAACATACATTCACACAGCGTTTTTTTGTTCACAGACCGTGTTAACATATGAGAAAGTTCTAACTGCATTGCAATCACATATTTCGGAATATCTAATCACTTTCACCACTGAAGCTACAATGCTCTAACACATGCGCTTTAAATTGAGCATGGCATTACTCTGACTTATATAGGAAATGCGCACCCGTGGCATTACTCAAATTTATATAGAAAATGCGCACGCGTGTAATTTATCTCGTATGCTAGATTCTCCTTTAGCATGTGCAACTCAACATAAAATGCGATGCTAAAAGTAATGTTCGTGGAGTAGTGAGCATATAGAAGGGTAACTACTTACAGCTTCACTTACCTTTGCAAAAACGGTATTCCAATTGCAATTCAATATTAACCGACGCGACAACGATAACAACACACTTGTTGCACACAGGCGTATCAGGTTGACGCGCGAGGCCAAGCATGGTATTTTAAGTGTAGCACAATCGTGCGCGTACAGTACGCTAGAATATTCTGGCACAATGTCTTCAAGCTTGGAGACACTTCAGCGGTTCTCACGATGTAGCACCAGTTTACCTCCTTGCGCCATCAGACCGCTGCGACGCCGAGAAATACACACACAGCTGACTTGGAAAAAACGCGGTCGGTCTTGCAGGAGGCCATCTTGTCCAGCAACCAACGGAAAAAAGTACACAACTGAGGCGTCTGAAACATTGCCGTTGATGAGATGTCAGCTGAACGAAATCAGGGCTGATCGTCCGACGTGTTGCCACCGCCATACACAATATTGTCACGTGGTCATGACGTCGACGAAGGCAGCAGTCAGCAAGTCGAGATGAAACTCTTTATTAGGCCGAACTTGTGGCCGAGAAACTGAAAGCTACAGCAATACACTGATAGCGGCGGACAGAGCGTCGACCGTCGATCAACTGACAAGCGGTCAAGCGCGTCGGCTTTTATACAGGCGCTATGGAACTTTCCAGCAATATCGCTGGTGGCGGCGTTATCTCTCGACAAAGCTGGAACATTCGCGTGCGGCACGCAATCTTAACAAAACGATCTACTAAAATCGTGAAGCTTCTCGAACACTGCTTCACGGCCAGCGTCGAGCGTTGATAACCGTCCTTGCTGGTCAAACTCGAACACATCAAAATAAAAGAAGAAGCGGGCGTGGCAATATTAACGTTGCAACGTCCAAGGAAGACGCGACGAAAGCGACACCGAAAAAATAAAAAAAAAATTGGAGAGAGGGGTCACCTTGGAGCATGGCATGACGGTGGAAGGAAGAACAGGTATTGCATCGTCGGTGTGGCGTATTGTCGAGAGATGGCGCTAGTTTGTTTTTGCGCAACGGCATCGCAAACTTCATTCCAAATGCATGGGATCCTATGGGGTGTTGGGAGAGGATGCAACCGCCTCAGCTGAGCGGTGGCGCCACCATACCAGCGCACGAGGCGGATAGCGCACATTCAAGATCTCCATCGCTTAGAATAGCCCCCGAGCAGCGCAAGTTCGTACCGCTCAATAACATCTCTCCTGGATTGGAAGCGCCATCAAGGCGTTTGCTATGACGCTGAGCACCTAACAGAACAATGGCGATTGAGACTGAAAATATTGAGAGAGGTTCACTCTTAAAAAAAATCATAGTTTCGCTCCAAGGGCGAAACAATGAATGCGATAGCAAGAAAGTGGAATGTCACACGAGGAACGACAAGCAGCTCGATAGTCGCAGCGCGCCGCTGAAGCACAAAGAAGGATGCCCGAAACGAACGCACAGGAAAAGAACTAACTGCCACAATTGTTACGTCTTCGTACTTGAGCAACGCGCTGTAAGAGTCGACAATGGAGAATCAGACGCTCTTAGATAGTTCTTGTTCTTTTAAACTGCAGCGCGTGGAGTGATCCTCTGCGTCTCCTGCCGCACGGGGGCGCCTGACGCAAGGTGTGCCCGATGTTGTTTTTTTCGTTCCACATCATGAGAGGGTACAGAAAGGGGCCGCTTTGTCGTGCGCGCATCAAGGGAAGCTTTAAAACAGAAAGAACTATTTATAAGTTCGTAATAGAAAACACGCCCAAGCTCCTTCTAGACCTGCGTACCACAAGCAGTAAATGGTTCACATAATAGCTCGCCGTGGGGGGCCTAAATGTTTGCCCAAAGATAACGGAGCACCATATACACCCATCAAAAATGGAGCTTATGCGCGTTAAGCTGGCAACACAAGTCTTCAGCCGGTCAATGTGATCCGGTATCAAGTTCTACGCTGATAGGAAAGTATTGAATTCGCAAGAAGCTGCAGGAACAATCGCGTTCACTGAGAGAATGAACGACCTTTTTGACTCCATGAATAGACGGCATCCTATAGAAGGGGTGCGACATGGCAGCCGTGACCTCACCGTGATTAGAGACTCAATTCAGTGGCTGGATGACTGGGAACGGGAGCTCCAGTCGGGCGCAATTATGAAGGAAATGTTTCTCACTCCAACAACTGCGGAAGTCCTCCGTGTCACAATGCTTTCTACGTTTGCGCTAACCGAGTACCTATTAAGCAAGTGCGATTGCAAATACGTCCTAACGGCGAAATTCAATCAGGATCCTCTTGAGAGATTCTTTGGCAAGGCAAGACAGGCAGCCTGCGACAATGACCATCCAGACATGCCAACGTTCCTGCAGTTGTACCGCATGCTTTCCGTCTACAGCCTGCTCAAACCACCGAGGTTCAAGGAACTGCGAAGTTATTGAAGAAAAGCCAGCCCTCGACCTTTCGGAATTCCGCAAAATCTTCCGAAAAGCTGACCGTGACCCCTCGCACCTCGAACTGCTAAAAGCAAAGATAGACGGACTTGTCGAGACAGGTGATTGGGACTTGGATGACGCTGTCCAGGATAGCCAAACAAGCTCTGAAGTCGTCGATGCGGTCTTGTACTACATCACAGGATTTCTGTCAAGAAGGATGAAAACAATGCTGCCGTGTGAACTCTGCAGACAATCACTTTCTGTTGCGAGACCGACGTTGCCACAAGCATCTCTTACAAACTGCAAATCAAGAGGTGGGTTGACTCATCCAAACACGCGGCTGTACGACATGATTCGCTGTGCAGAAGACTTCTTCTCCAAGAACATGGACCAATACGACGTTTTTTGGGGAACCGTTGACCGTGTTCTTCAAAACTTCGACCTCACGTTTCCATGCCGCGAACATAAAAACGACGCTGTCGCCAAAATTCTTCACAACTACGTGGGAATGCGCATGAGACAACACTGCTCAAGCGAAGCACGAAACAGGCAGAAAATGGCCCAGGAGAAGAAGAAGCTGTCGAGGTTAGCAAAAGACTGATTCGCGAGAAAGAATGGTTTCGATAAGTTTTACGAGAGTAACATTTTTTTTGCTATTGCTTCAAGGAGCAAGGACAAGACGTACAACACTTTCGTCATGCAACCTCTTGTGTACATTCAAAATAAAATGAAAGTTCAGCACGTGCGTGCGTCTTTCGGCTGCGCTTGTTCATTATAGATTCTCATATAAGTTTGTGCCTAAAATATTCTTAGCATTGAACCGTGACGTCCGAATGGAAGCTGTGAAGCCATTGCCAAGAGGACTGCAATATATTCGTGCAGGAATATTACTGACGTCGACCGGCAGTGTGGTTAGTGAGTATTCGAGCTCTGCACAAAATATGGTGTGTTTTCGTAGTATCGATAATTAAATAGCAACAGCAAAGAAAACGAATCGTCATGCTCACCGGGTCCCTCATGCATTCATTTAATACGACTCGAAGGCAAAAGCCATCTTCTTTTTCCTCTCGGCTGATGTATTAATTCTGCCCCACCACCCTTCGAAAGCTTTCTGCACCTAACGTGGTTTTGCATTGCCTCCAAGGTCGGAGCCACATCACCTGGTTTTGCATTGGCTCCGTGATCGGACCACCTTTGACCAAACCACGATGCGATGTGATGATGTCATCATGTGGCGCTACGTCACGTGAAGTCATGATGATGTCACAATTTTTGGCGATCTGTGAGTCATCGTGACGCCATAGGGTGGTGTCCTCGTAATGGTGATATTTTGCATCACTCGTCCCCGACGCCGCAGTCGCCGACGGTCAAATTTCGCGTTTAATGAAGCATCTAAGGCTTTCGCCTTAATATAATAATTGTCAAGGTTTTACGTCCCAAAAGCACATGATTATGAGGGACGCCATAGTGGAGGGCTCCGGAAATTTCGACCACCTGGGGGTCTCTAACGTGCACCTAAATGTAAGCACACGGGCCTTTAGCATTTCCCCTCCATCTAAATGCGGCCGCCGCAACAACCTAAATCTGAATTGGTGGCATATAGGGCAAGTCCCATCATTCGTTGAAATAAATTATACCTAACTCATTGAGTTCACGTTATAAAAAATTATAGATTTCGCGTTCCACAAAATATATCACGCTGGTAATTTTCCTGTATGTGACGCCATTTTTCTCGTTATTTTCCGAAAAAACTTGGAGTGCGCTTGAGCTTCGCCTTCAAGAATAGAACGCGATAGCGTAATCGGGCCCCGTGCGCATCGCTTTCTCAATTGCTAGCCTCACCGACGCCAACACCGGTATTTCTGCGAAACGAGCTCTTTAACGCTATCGCGTTAGAAATTCGAGCCGGCGAGGATGCACAAAAATACATCCATTCGGGCGTGAAGCGCGAACGGCGAATCGGCGACGGAATGGCCTTGAACCGACGAGCTTTGTTCGAGAGCGTGGTGAGAGGGACGCGCGCATTTTTCCTTCTCCGCTAGCGGACTGTCACGACAGAGGGCGCGTGAGCGCCGTGCCCGATTCCGTGGCTTTATTAGGACGCCAGAGCGAGCGCAGTTTCGCCTCCTCAAGAATTCTTGCTCCGTGACAGAAGCACACCAGAAAGAGTACATAGTACTTTAAATCGTACATCACTTTTATTAAACACAATTTAGGAAGTCCAATAACAATACATCTGTTGCTATTGTATATTAAATAGCATACAACTTTCTAAATATTTAACCTTTTGTTCTCGAAAGCATGCAATGAACTCCTGTGCGGAAACAGTCAGCTTGCCATCCTTATTTAGTGGAATATTTCATACTCTAAAGCATTGCCTATGGCCAAGGCCTTAGGTGCCTCATCAAACGGAAAAATTGACCGTCGGCTTTGGCGGCGCCGGCTCGAGGATTCAGGAAATCATCCCCGCCTGACGACGTCACAGGATGACACAGATCACCAAAATTTGTGATGCCTTCAATATGTGATCACATGGCATTCTCGCTTGGTCAAAGGTGGATGTACCACGGATGCAGTCAAAAGCCAGTTGAGGTGCAGAAAATTGGAGGGCATCTGACCTTGGATTTCGTGCAAAGCCACTTTAGGTGTAGAAAACTTCAGAAGGAGGGGGGGGGACTAAACGTATCGGCTGAAGAGCGAGAAATGAAGAGGATGGCTTTCACCTTGAAGTCGTCCTAGACGATTGCAAAAGTAACCCTGTTAGTTTTTCCTTTTATTGCGATAGATATAATAATGGCCCTTTTTGCGGATTTTTGACTTCGCGGTGATGTCCCGGATATGGATTCGCATGTATATATGTAAAAAGGCTCAAAGAAAAATAAGTAGAAGAAAGAAAAATCCGAAGCAACCGACCGGGGATCCGAACCAGCGACTCCAAGCTCCCAGCGCCCTGCGTGAGTCAACTCAACTACGCGCCGTATATGCGCGGGCGAAATACACGTTCTTGCAGTTTTCCTTGTACACGGCAGTGTACAGATTCCACTTCACCCACTGCCCGTTCACCTTGAGAAGACGCTGTTTAAGCAGTCTTTTCCTGATGCACTTGAACAGATGCGGTACATCAGAAAAGGCAAATACCTTGCGATCCTCATTTACGGGGTGCTCAAAAAAATTCTTCGCCTCATCGAGCTTTCCGCTGACGCCCAGGTGCGTCCACATCTTTCTATTTGTCGCCGCTCCGTCACAGACAATCCCATCAACTAGTGCACCAGCGTTTTCTAGCATGACGATCGCCTGAAGGACCAACTGGCTTAGGACTGTCGCTCTAGTAGTTCCCTTTGATGCAAATACACCAATCGGTTGCGCGTAACTGTCCCCGAAGGGGCAAAACATGAACACCAGCGCATGATTTGCCAGTTCAGAACAATGCTAATCTCCATCGCCGTAGTCCACGAGACCCGTATAGGTCAGGGTTTTGGAGTTCACACTCTTCCGTTCTCTCACCAGGATTTCGTCAAAGAGGAGCATGCCATGTCTCTCAAACTCCGTTTTGGAATCCAGTTTTGCTTTTAACGCTTCGAAAAACTCGGCATCAAAACCGCATTGCATTCCAACCATGGCGAGATACTTTCTGATTGTTTTCACACTGGGCAGAGGTAGAATGTTGTTTTCGCGTAGAAATCTGTAGCCGGATGACGTCCGAATGTGCAGAAGAAGACAGAGCAACAACCAAACTTGGTGGTAACGCATTCCTCGCTTCGACGCAGCCTTTGAAGCTTTCACACATTCCTTCAGCAGCATACAATGCGTCTCTGGAAAGGATGCCTTTCGCATCAAGTCATCCAAACTGTTCTCGTTCACTTCTCTCAATTGTTTTTTGCATTTGACTAAGTCAGCTTCGAGAGCTTCTTTTCTCGCCAGGAGTCTTTTCTTAGAGCGATAGCAGGCAATATACCGACTTCGCAAGGCCTCAATTTTGCTTTTCTTTGATAGACTCAACGGTAGTCGTATCCGTGTCGTCTGCCTGCACTTTTCCTTTCGAATTCGGTGGACCCGTAGTGTGTTGGACAACGTCTTGCGCGCGCCACACTGATCTTCTGGACCATCAAGAAGTATGGCACACCTTCTATGCCGCCAAAATCCGGTCGCGTCGACGGAGCCACATTCTACTTTGATACAAGGAAACTTTTCCTGTGTCGGACCGCCGCGACATACAATTTTCTTGTGGAAGACCTCGAGCATTTGCGTGACGTCAATAGCATGCTGGGTTCCTGCGTAAGAGTTCACTATTGTGCTGCTGACCTCTCGCTGTAGCACGCACTCTGTGATCTTCACACTTTCTTTGTACATTGTGAACTCGAGGCTCTTATTTACAAAAATCGGTGTTGTCGGTGTTGCCTTCTTCAGCTGGATGAAGGAGATGCTCGGAGTTCCTTCCACGACTTCTTGTCGGCTCCAAGCAGCGCTGCGCATGACGATTTCTTGTTGTCCTATGACCTTATCCAAGAGGCACATCTGAGATGAAATAAGTTGCGAAGACTCCATTCGCATGTCCGTCACTAGCGCGCCAGCGGCAGCAGAACTACCGGAACAGAGCGTAGTATTGTGTCTATCAACCTCGGAGACGCCGGTGCTTCTTTCTTCATAGTTAAGTGCAGCGAACTCATGCGAAGAGGAGGTTACAGGAAACACAATCTCAATTTCCTCACCCTTGCAAGCAGCAGGCACGTTCGTACCTCGAGCCACCGAAGTATCTGTCCTTGCATGCTTTCCGCACTTCACGTCAGGTCCAGTTCGTCGTTTTTTTGGGGAACAGCAGAAAAGTAGCTGGGACAGCGCGGAAAAATTGAAGGCACGGCGTCTCGCAACAACACTGGCCGTTTCTGTTTGTCAAGCAGAACTTCGCCACCAAGTTCGCCATAATAGCGCCGCCTGCCTATGTCACTGCCCGAGAAGTGCTTCTCGCAAACGTAGTCACGAGGCGTCAGCTGTCGGTATTTTCTTGGTATGGCGCGAGCCCACGCTTCCAACCTCACTGGGTCACTAGGAACTTTGAAGGTAATT